>NC_134265.1:199741583-200061762 GCF_031893055.1 Leptodactylus fuscus
TGTGCTAATGTCTAACAACCGTGAGGCATCCAGAATCTCACTAACATTCCCTGCGCTCAACGTTAAGGTGGCTGTATAAGCAAAGTCAAGAAGAGCAGAGAGGGATTCAGCAGTTACAAAGTCCAGCTGATAAACAGTAAGTCTTTCAGCTGCTGGACCTGAGGTAAATAGCTGGCGAAAGTAGAGGCTGCAGGCTGCAAGGACTGAACGATGTGCAGGGAAATCTCGACCTTGGCAAAGAAGAAGAACATCACATAATTCCCCCCGCTGACGCTGTCCATTGAGCGCACACAGAACATCACTACCATGGTCTGGGAAGGGAATTCCAATTGGGCCATCAACAGCAGAAGATGCCATACTGTTTCAACCCTGTACATAAAAAAAAAAAAAGAGGTAACAAACATTGTTAAGTCATACAGTCATACATCACAAATCCCAAATGCATATATTGAACTATTCTCTAAAACCAAAAGATTATTAAAATTATTATTAAAATGATTAAAGCCTATGTCTACCTTAACAACCAATTTTTTTTAAATTCTTTCAATGCAACTAATATGAAAAAAGGAGCAACTTGTTTTTTTCTACATCTCCTATGTATACTACAAATATCAATAGAAACCGACAACACACTCTGGGTAGTCTGATCCTATAGTCATATTACCTTTCATCTGTCCTGTACTTCTGACCAACTTCCTAAATATGCATTAGCACAAAGCAGAGGACAAATGAAAGAAATGATCAGACTGCAAACCTTTAGAATTACACTACACAGAATTTATATTGCTGTCTGCCACCCTGGAGACACAGAGGCTATATCTGCATAGGACCTGTAAAAACAAAGATGACATTATTAAATAAGATCAATTGCAGAGTTACATTATTTATATTTCCATTTTAGATGTATTAAGATAATTTAAAAGATATGTAATGTTGCAGTTATACAACAGTTATGTTTGGTTATAAACAACCAAACCTAAGTAGAAAGGTGAACAGGACAAAATACAGTGGTTCATGTCAACCACTTTGTTTAGTTCATACTCTTGATGTAAACCAGCTAAAGTATATACAGAGAAGGTAGCAAACATGCTTGTAATGCTTAAAGGGGTTGTCTAGGTGTCTCCCACCGTGGTCCGGTCATTTAACAGCCTCAGCAGCCTAAGAAAATGCATGGGATGTCATAGTTGACATATGCGAGTGACTTTACGGTTGCTTTCCTTTGCTGCTGATTGGCCTCAGCAGTTACGTGAGGCGAGGACTTCCACTAGAAGAAGCACCAGAGTGCCACAGGACTGCATCGTGGTAGAAGACACTGCTCTATGCAGCCTGGGATACAAATGCTAGTATTTTACAATGCCTTAACATTGCATTAATGACCAGATCCCTTGGAGTTCAATAATTACATTATAGTTAAAATATATAAATATATATATGTAAAAATTTGAATAAATATAAAACTAGAAAATTAAAGCTTCTGTCATGTTTTTTATACAGTCCTATGAAAAAGTTTGGGCACCCCTATTAATCTTAATCATCTTTTGTTCTAAATATTTTGGTGTTTGCAACAGCCATTTCAGTTTGATATATCTAATAACTGATGGACACAGTAATATTTCAGGATTGAAATTAGGTTTATTGTACTAACAGAAAATGTGCAATATGCATTAAACCAAAATTTGACCGGTGCAAAAGTATGGGCACCCTTATCATTTTATTGATTTGAATTCCCCTAACTACTTTTTACTGACTTACTGAAGCACAAAATTGGTTTTGTAACCTCAGTGAGCTTTGAACTTCATAGCCAGGTGTATCCAATCATAAGAAAAGGTATTTAAGGTCGCCAATTGCAAGTTGATCTCCTATTTGAATCTCCTCTGAAGAGTGGCATCATGGGCTACTCAAAACAACTCTCAAATGATCTGAAAACAAAGATTGTTCAACATAGTTGTTCAGGGGAAGGATACAAAAAGTTGTCTCAGAGATTTAACCTGTCAGTTTCCACTGTGAGGAACATAGTAAGGAAATGGAAGACCACAGGGACAGTTCTTGTTAAGCCCAGAAGTGGCAGGCCAAGAAAAATATCAGAAAGGCAGAGAAGAAGAATGGTGAGAACAGTCAAGGACAATCCACAGACCACCTCCAAAGAGCTGCAGCATCATCTTGCTGCAGATGGTGTCACTGTGCATCGGTCAACTATACAGCGCACTTTGCACAAGGAGAAGCTGTATGGGAGAGTGATGAGAAAGAAGCCGTTTCTGCACGTACGCCACAAATAGAGTTGCCTGAGGTATGAAAAAGCACATTTGGACAAGGCAGCTTCATTTTGGAAACAAAAATTGAGTTGTTTGGTTATAAAAAAAGGCGTTATCCATGGCATCCAAAAAGAAACAGCATTCCAAGAAAAACACATGCTACCCACTGTAAAATTTGGTGGAGGTTCCATCATGCTTTGGGGCTGTGTGGCCAATGCCGGCATCAGGAATCTTGTTAAAGTTGAGGGTCGCATGGATTCCACTCAGTATCAGCAGATTCTTGAGAATAATGTTCAAGAATCAGTGACGAAGTTGAAGTTACGCCGGGGATGGATATTTCAGCAAGACAATGATCCAAAACACCGCTCCAAATCCTCAGGCATTCATGCAGAGGAACAATTACAATGTTCTGGAATGGCCATCCCAGTCCCCAGACCTGAATATCATTGAACATCTGTGGGATGATTTGAAGCGGGCTGTCCATGCTCGGCGACCATCTAACTTAACTGAACTTGAATTGTTTGTCCAAAATACCTTTATCCAGGATCCAGGAACTGATTAAAAGCTACAGGAAGCGACTAGAGGCTGTTATCTTTGCAAAAGGAGGATGTACTAAATATTAATGTCACTTTTCTGTTGAGGTGCCCATACTTTTGCACCGGTCAAATTTTGGTTTAATGCATATTGCGCATTTTCTGTTAGTACAATAAACCTCATTTCAATCCTGAAATATTACTGCGTCCATCAGTTATTAGATATATCAAACTGAAATGGCTGTTGCAAATACCAAAATATTTAGAACTAAAAATGATTAAGATTAATAGGGGTGCCCAAACTTTTTCATAGGACTGTATTGATGATAATCCAGAGAGACATCCAACGGAGAGGACACTGTCTGTATCTGTCCATTGCTCTCATCTTCTAATGCATTAGAGCGACAGAGGTTAAATAACGGTAATGTGAACCGAACCTAACCGTTCCTCCTTTGTCTAGTGTCGTTGAAAATGCATGGCCAGGATGAACAACTGTAATGACCAGTATGGACTAAAAGGTGTAGGTGTTGATGCATCTACAAAACAACTGTTCAACCATCAACCTACTTCTATCAAATATGTATAGCCAACTTAAAGGGGTTGGCCAACTTCAGAACAATATTGACGAACAAATGTACAATAAAAAGATATACAATTTTCCAATATACTTTCTGTATCAATTCCTGGGAAAAAAATATGCAAATCTATTCTCCAGGATGTAATTAGGAGAACAGTGCACTCTGTATGCCGCCCTCTAGAGGGTAGCATCCTTAACATCATGCATGATGTTAATAAGTCTACTATCATGATGCGGATTTAATTGCCAAATTAGTATTTTTATTCCAAAAGGAACAGATTCCCAGCTATGGACAGCACTGTTTCAGCCTTTTGGGCCTCCTCAGTATAGCGCAGGGATACTGATTTGGCAGAGTGAGAGACTATAGACCAGGGTCAGGGGATAATCGTACACATCAGGGAGAGTGTGTGCCCTACATAGGCAGTACAGAGACTTACAAGTCATGCAGAGCAGGAATGACTTGTAAGTCTCCGTACTGCCTATGTAGGCACACACTCTCCCTGATGTGTACGATTATCCCGACCCTGTATCAATTCCTCACAGTTTTCTAGATTTCGGCTTGCTGTCATTCATTCTGTTACTTTTAGAGGATAAAACTCTGACCATGGTTGTAAAATTGTATATCTTTTTATTGTTCATTTGTTCGTCAATATTGGTCTGAAAGTGGCCAACCCCTTTAAGAAAATATGCACACATGATAATTGTATACTGTACCATACATTTAAGCTAATGTGTAATTTTTGATGTGTCACTGAACACATACATCTATAGAGAGCAGAAAAAAATACTGCAGTTAGCTGCAATTCTACATCACAAAAATTGGCAAAATCCACTTGTCACAGTGGATTACATATATATTTCGAAGTGTGAAATGCAGAGTAAAAAAACTGCAGAAAGAATTGACATGTAACTGTTATAAAATGTACACCACATGTCAATTTACACTCGGCTATTTTCAGTAGCTTATGGATATCATTTTTTAAATCATATTCACTATGCTACAACTGTGATTTGTTGCAGATTTTCCATCCACAAAGGTGAGTGGGAAATCCATAGAATTACCTGGATGTATCCTCATAATTTAGAGGCTCTAATAAATAGTGATCGAAATGATATCAGCAGTTTCACCACAGAGCCATGGAAACTTGGCAGATGACACTGCCCAGGTTCTGTGGTCATCTACTGATATATCACTATAGTGCAGGAGGAGCTGGTGGTGCATCTAGCTTCACTCAGAACACATATGTCTGACATTCATGAAGGCTACTCAAGGATTATTAGGTGCATGTTGTAACAAACTCATGACTTGGCGGAAAAGCAGAAAAGATGTTCTGTCATAGGTTTTCTTGAATACTCATTGCATTTTTATTTCCTTATGTGCTTTATTCACTTATTCTAAGCCTGGTGCTGTGGTGGCAGTTTTTCCAGTTTACCTCTGTGGCGAAATACAAAGCCCAAAAGAATGTTACGAAGTTCCTTGCATTTTCCAAGAGGAATATGTTCTGAGGTCATTTATGGTCCTCAGTAGCATCAGTCATCAAACACTTTAAGTGCATCTAGATAATAGACCTACTCTCACTAAGAAGCCTCACTGACTCTCCAGGAGGCTCCACTCAAGCTTAGTTGAGAGTGCTCACATGCCTGCATAGAGTAAGTAGCCAGAAGCATGATCCCTTTTGGGACACTCCAGGCTTTCCAACAAGAGGGCTTCTTATGGTCCTCTTACGAGGATGGAATTGATTCCTAGACTGAGCAATGATCAATAATATAACAAGGTGATGGGCTCTTATAAAGAACTTTTTTTACGCAGGGCGAATGATTAAGAACTGTATAATTTTTTTTTTTAATGCCACATAAAAATTCTGATTGTTGGCTGATCGCAGGACCATTATCACAGCACAATGATGGGAAAGGATTAAAGGCTTTTAGGTAATGTATCTAATAATATTTTGCCTTGGTGACTTCTATAGACCTATTAAAGTTACTGTCAATCTCAACCACACTTAAGAGTAGTTTCTGCAGGCACAATGATTTAATAGAAAATCAGTCGAAATCCTACTAATATTATTAATGTGAAAGTTTGTGTGTTTGGATGTTTGTTCTTCAATCACGCAAAAAACGCTTAACGGGTTTGGATGAAATTTGGCACATACCGTATTTTTCGGACTATAAGACGCACCTAGGTTTTAGAGGAGGAAAATAGGGAAAAAAAATGTTGAAGCAAAAAATGGTAAAATATTTAATATATGGGAGTTGTAGTTTTGCAACAGCTGCAAGGCCACATTGACAGGTGACCCTGCAGCTGTACGGGGATGCATAGAGTGGTTTTTTTTGTGGGGCCAGCTGTACTTTTTAGTTATACCATTTTGGGGAATATCTATTGCTTAGATCACCTTGTATTGAAAAAAACCCCGGTGGTTTATGATTGATATATATATATATATATATATATATATATATATATATATATATATAAATTTATTTTTTTTCTAGGGACAGGAGGTGATTTAGAACTTTTATTTATATTTTTAAAGCTTTTTTTTTTTTTACTATTTTATTCCCCCCCGGGGGCTTGAACCTGCAGTCACTTGATTGCAAGTCCCATAGACGGCAATACAACTGTATTGCCGTCTATGGGACATTCTGTCTATTAGTATTACGGCTGGTCATAGAGACCAGCCGCAATACTAATATAGCAGTGACAGGCCCGGGAGCCTCATTAGGCTCCCAGCTGTCACCCGAACAGGTCGGCTCCTGCGATATCGCCGCGCAGGAGCCGGCCTGCAACTCTACAGGTACGGGGCCGGTGGGGACCGGCCCCGGGGGAGAAGGGGCCACCGATACTGACCCGGCATCCGCTGTACTAGAGAGGCGGATGCCGGGGAGGGATAGACGCCGGCACAGGTGCCGGGCCTGAGACATCGCTGCGCTCCACTGTCCTGCCTGAAGCCAGCGGCGGGGGGACGGAGGAGCAGAATAGCATCACTCCTCCTGCTGCTGGCTTCATGCAGGGCAGAGGAGCACAGCGATGTCTCAGGCCCCGGCGTCTATCCCTTTCCGGCTTCCGCCTCTCTAGTACAGCGGGTGCCAGGCGCCACATTCGGACTATAAGACGCACCCTTCTTTTCCCCCCAAATTTGGGGGAAAAAAGTGCGTCTTATAGTCCGAAAAATACGGTAGATAGAATGTAACCTCGAGTAAAACATAGGCTACTTTTTATCCTGGTAAATGACCTGGCTTCACCACTTTTATGAATTTACGTTCACATACTATATTATATTGTTGTAGTAGCAGCTTATCACAGCTTCTGATAACACCAGTTATCCAGTGGCGTAACTAGGAATGGCAGGGCCCCGTGGCGAACTTTTGACATCGGGCCCCCCCAACCGGCGCCGAAGACCTCGACCGGCCCCCTCCTCCACACTCTATTATGTCCCTTAATGGCCCCTGCACACAGTATTATCCCCCATAGTGGCCCCTGCACACACTATTATGTCCCTTACTGGCCCATGCACACACTATTATATCCCTTACTGGCCCTTGCACACAGTATTTTATATAATCTGATGTATAATCTACATCAGACCAAGTGAAGATCACTCCACGCAGAGAACTAATGATTATGACGATGACCATCAGGTCTTCCTCTTTCTCTTCCGTTTTTCCTTAGCTACTATGGACTCCCAGTATATCTTCTCTTCTCAGCTTATGTGTGTCTACGTCTGTAATATATTACTGTGTATTATCCTGTACCTGTATTACTATGCTGCTGTAACATACTGAAATTTCCCCAATGTGGGACTATTAAAAGATTATCTTATCTCTTATTTTGTCCCTTAATGGCCCCTGCACACACTATGATGTCCCATAGTGTCCCCTGCACACAGTATCATCCCCAATAGTGTCCCCTGCACACAGTATGATACCCCATAGTGGCCCCTGCACACAGTATTATACCCAATAGTGGCCCCTGCACTCAGTATTATGTCCCTTAGTGGCCCCTGCACACAGTATTATGCCCCATAATGGCCCCTGCACACAGTATTATCCCCCATAGTGGACACCCATAAACAATTATTATACTCTGGGGTCTTTTCAGACCCCAGAGTATAATAATCGGAGACCCGGGGGAATAAAAACATAAAAAATGACTGTTTCTTACCTGTCTCCGGTTCCAACGCGGTCTTCTCTCTCCACTGGCGTCCTTCTGAAATTACGTCAGACGTCACATGACCCGGGACGCAGGCCGGGTTCATGTGATGTCAGAGACGTCAGAAAGGATGTCAGGACGGAGGCCTGGCAGGATCGTGGAGAGGTAAGTAACAGTGTTTTTTATGTTTATTACCTCTCCCCATCCTCCGATCATTATGCTCGGGGGTCTGCAAAGACCCCCGGGTATAATGATAGTATATGTGGGGCCCGCGGTATCACTTACCGATCCTGGCCCAGCCAGGATCGGCAAATGAGTAGGGCCCGTTACGGCCTATTAAAAAAAAAAAAAAAAGCAGCGGTAGCGGCTGTCACCGGGGCCCCTAATGGCCCGGGCCCTGTGGCAGCCGCCTCCGCTGCCTCTATGGTAGTTACGCCCGTGCAGTTATCTCTCTTTGTAAACACTCAGCTAACCCTCAGTGGATTGTGTACATGCATTTGCATATTATCTGATCTGCTCCCATCAGTGCTGACACACTGACATGGGAAAAGACCTTTAAAGGGGCTCTATCAGCAAAATCATGCTGATAGAGCCCCACATATGCGTGAATCGCCTTTAAAAAGGCTATTCAGGCACCATAAATGTTATATTAAACTACCCCCCCCCCTCCCGTTTTAAAATAAAACCCTAAAAAAGAATGTTATCTACTTACGCATCGTGCACTGTGGGCGGGCATTCAGGGTGTGTCTTCATCTTCATCCCCGCCTCTTCTTCCTCCGATGTCCTCCGGTCCTGTCTTCCTCCGGTGCTCGCGAGCGGACACTGATATAGAAGAGGCGTGGAGGAAGATGAAGACACACCCTGAATGCCCGCCCAGCGTGCACGATCCGTAAGTAGATAATATTCTTTTTTAGGGTTTTATTTTAAAACGGGGGGTAGTTTAATATAACATTTACGGTGCCTGAATAGCCTTTTTAAAGGCTATTCACGCATATGTGGGGCTCTATCAGCATGATTTTGCTGATAGAGCCCCTTTAATCCAAATTGGCAGTATCCCAATTTTAAACCAGGAAAATGAAAATCTAATTTGTCTCAAACAACGTGAGCTATGAAGGTAGCCAGAAGTCACAGAGTTCTCCTTAAGTGGAGCTGAGGGGGATCATCAACGCCAACAACACACTCATTATATGGCGTCCCAGCGAGCTGCTGAGATGCCGGAACAATCACAGACACAGCGTGAGGAACAAATTCAGCAGCAGGCCAGCTTGAGAGCTGTTGAAATGCCGGAGCAGGCGGATCATCACCGCCAACAACACGCTCATTATATGATGTCCCAGTGAGCTACTGAGATGCTGGAACAATCACAGGGACGGCATGAGAAACAAGTTCAGCAGCAGGCCAGCTTGAGAGCTGCCGAAATACTGGAACAGGCAAACCATCGACGACAGCAATTTGCTGAATATAGCAAATACAGCATAGACATTAGTCAGAATACTACTGATACTCAGCCTTGACTGGTAGCATATTAGATATGTGGCATTTTATACATGGAGCGATGAGACAGTACATCATGTGCAGTTATATACATGGGCATGAATGGCTACTTTTCTTTATAAAGCCATGTTTTGCTTTTTATTTGTGAGCGAGTTACGTATATCTTTCTATATCACATTCAGGAACCAGATGCCCCACCCTGTAGCTCCCACGGGGTGAGGTGTACCCAAGATACCTTTCCCAAGACACAGCGATAGCAAGCTACTCTTTTTTTATAAAAAAAAAAAAAAAACTTTCAGCAAATGACTTGCCTGCTGAGGCCATTGTGTCACCTGGTACAGTGTCACACTGGTTATAAACTAATATCAGGGTGGAAGTAGCCAGTATGTAGGTGGGCGAATGCACCAGTGTATTACTGACCCTAAGCATGCCCTGTGCCCTTGCTGGATACAGTGCCCTGGCAGCTCATTGTACAGTATGTCACTCTGACAACACTATTTTCACAAAACAAAAACAGTGGCTCAGCACCATGTCTGAACATGACCTGGCACAGCCCTTCCCCCACACATACTCAACTCTGCCACTTGTATACATGACTCGGTACCCCCCATGTCCTAGCATACCCCTCTACTTCCCACCCTCACACCTGTGTCTGTATCGGATCCAGCTGCTCCCCCACAGCAGGGAGGCTCTCAGCTCACGGACACACACACGGAACAGGCACTGGCAGACTGGCATCTTGCCACCCCCCACCCACCCTCTCTGAGGTGGGGCCTTGTGCTTCCCGCGCATGGGGGGGTAGGTCGTTCAGTGCTATATGGAGGGGGTTACAGCAGTGACTGACACAACCTCTGCTGTCAGGCTGGCATACCATGTCGCTTCAGTCAGCGCCTTATAACACACTTCAACTAGCAGCAACTACTTCTAGCGCACTCACTACATGGCCGGGTATACGACGGGCTAAGTACGCATCGTTTACTACACATTTGACAGTACAAGAAAGCGTGTCATAGGCTAAAGATTGTGGCCGCCATAGGCTTGTAACACGGCGAGCCCTGACACCCGCCAGCCGACTACACAACTGCGCTACGACTACACTAGCAGGTGCTCGCTACCAAACCAGCTCCGCTGGCCAGGGAAGGGTTAATGACCCGCACAAGGAACAGGAACTTGGTTTTATAGCGCTGGGGACGACGTTTGCCCCACCCACCGTGCAATCCTATTGGCTGCAGGCCTGGGCTATTACCCGTCCCTCCTATTAAGTCTGTCATTGGCTTCGCTGTCATGTGCAGTGCACCTTGGGAGATGCAGTCCAGCAGGGCCCTGTCCTCTGCGGCGCTGCATCAGTGCGGGGACTACAAGTCCCACATATTCAGCAGACGTCCGTACAGTGCCCCCAGATCCGTACGCGTATTGGCCTTATCCCCCACCTCTCACGCTGATACAACGTATTAGACGGAGGCGTTGGGAACTACTGTCACATTATGTGTAGTGCCACACGAGCCCCCCGGTCGTCTTATGGAAGTCATGTGAGTTGGGGTTATGGCAGTGGCAAGAGGGCAGGCGGGAGTAATGATGCTATGGCCGCAGCGGGGTTAATGCCTCCTGCCATCACCTCCCACAGCCGCTGCCTTCAGGAACCGAGAGCTGCCCCGGTCCTAGGTTGTGGGCGGTGCGCAGCTGCCTACCTGCTGCTAGGGAGGTAGATATGTGCAGGCGCTGTGCATAGACTTCTGCGCCGCCGCTCTGCTGCTCCCTTCCTGGTTTCTGTGAGGACGCGCCGGGGTACTCCCTTCTCTTAAAGGAGCAGCACATTCTGCCACAACTGCTGGGAGTCCTGCTGTCACTCAGTGCCAGTCGTGTCCACATGCTACTGTGCCAAGCTGGTGGGCTACCATCTGATATGGGCACGTTCATAATGCAAACCACATTTGTGAAGACTGCAACACTTTCCATGAGGAAACTATTCCTACGATAAGGTTGTAGTGTTGGCTTAGAGTTCATGTTGGACAGAATGCACTGTCTTCTGGTAAAATAATAGACCCCCCTCCACCATTATCAGTGTTGTCTGTTGACTAATGTTTGTGTCAGTCATGTCATGGATCCAACATTGTCATCACTTTCATTGTTGTGCGCCTTGGTGGAACTGCTTAGCACATAACACATTGGCTAAATTTAAAGGGGATATCTAACTGCACAATATTATGGTAAACAGTTTAGAATGTTATGAAATAACAATGGTATAAAGTTATACTTATCATACAGATTCCTCGACAATTCTCCTGTCTCCGCCAAATCTATGTTTCACCTTTGATGTCCTAACGTAGGTGACTATGTGAAGCCAGTGACTAGCTGCAATGGTCACATCTATGTGCACAGATTGGCAGGGGGATCAGCAAGATATTACTTTGTTACTTTATAACAGTCTAAGGGCGGGTTCACACCTGCACCCAAACTCCGTTATGCAGGAGACGGAAACTGGCAGGCACTTTTCAAACCCATTCATTTGAATTGGTTTGAAAAGTGTCTGGCCGTGAGCGTTTTGTGCTCTCTACAGTGAAACACTTTTTTTTCTTTTTTAACCGGACACAAAGTCGGACATGCAGGACTTTGTCTCCAATTAAAAAATGTGTCGCCGCGGAGAGCACAAAACGCTCACAGGCGCTTACACCCGAACACTGTCTGCCAGGTTTCCGTGTTCTGTTGGCAGGAGACGGAAATCTGAAAACGGAGATCGGGCGCAGGTATGAACCCGCCCTATGCAGTTCTTAAAATGTTTCATGGGTGAACACCCTCTTTATTGTATCTTGTTGTATTTCATTGATGACCTGACTTTAGGTATATTGGGGGACATTTATTAAGAAAAATAGCCCAGAATTCTAAGATATGGTATCTCACATTCATCAAGTGATATAGAAAATGGGGCATGGCCTAGGTTGCAACACTGCGCCAGCTAATAAGTGGTGCAGACAGTGGCGTAACTATCGCCGTAGCAGCAGAGGCAGCTGCCACAGGGCCCGGCAGGAGCCCGGTGACAGCCGCTACTGCTGCTATCATAGTACTGAGGGAGGGGGTCTTTTCGGACCCCCGAGTATAATGATTGGCGGCCCGGGAGAGGTAAAAAACGTAAAAGACACTCTTACTTACCTCTCCACGATCCGGGCAGGCTTCGGCCTAGTCGTCTGACGTCTTATGACCCCAGCCTGCGTCCTGGGTCATGTGACATCTGACGTCATTGAAGATGGACTACTTTGGAGGCTGACAGCGTAGGAGCCGGGAGATAGGTGAGTAAAAGGTTTTTTTAATGTTTTTATCCCCCTGGGTCTCCGATTATTATACTCTGGGGTCTGAAAAGTTTAATTGTTTATGGGTGTCCACAGTGGGACATAATACTGTGTGCAGGGGCCACTATGGAGTACAATACTGTGTGCAGGGGCCACTATGGGGAATAATACTATGTGCAGGGGCCACTATGGGGGATAATACTGTGTGCAGGGGCCACTATGGGGGATAATATTGTGTGGAGCGGCCACTATGGGGGATAATACTGTGTGCAGGGGCCACTATGGGGGATAATACTGTGTGCAGGGGCCACTATGGGGGATAATACTGTGTGCAGGGGCCACTATGGGGGATAATATTGTGTGCAGGGGCCACTATGGGGGATAATATTGTGTGCAGGGGCCACTATGGGGGATAATATTGTGTGCAGGGGCCACTATGGGGTATAATACTGTGTGGAGCGGCCACTATGGGGGATAATACTGTGTGCAGGGGCCACTATGGGGGATAATGCTGTGTGTAGGGGTCACTATGGGGGATAATACTGTGTGCAGCGGCCACTATGGGGGATAATACTGTGTGTAGGGGTCACTATGGGGGATAATACTGTGTAGAGGGGCCACTAAGGGACATAATACTGTGTGCAGGGGCCACTATGGGGCATAATAGAGGGCGCAGGAATGTGTAGGAGGGGGTCGCCACTGGGTGCAGTGTTAGAATGGAGTGTCTAACAGTGCACCAAATCTAACAAAGAGCATCAGGACACTATGATAAATCTGGTGCAGTTTAGAAATTGTCAGGGTCTGGGGTTGCTAGGTGGGGTGGCATAGACACAAAAGTCCAGTTTCTTTTAGTCCAAAACAAAGTTAGAGTTTTATTTTTACTCAAAAAGGTAGTGCAGCAACACAATACAAAAAATAAATACTTGCCTGGCTAGGCTCTAATTAAACATAGAATAGGTTGCCTCACCTAGAATAACACAAATCCAAAAGCCAGTTGAATCACTCAGGACATAGCTCCAAAAATATGACCTCTTTCTTTGGCTCTCCAGCCAAACTCTGCCCAGAGCTGCTGGAGCTAGCTTCTTAAGCTCCTTTGATGAGCAGACTCTCAACAGCTGAGTCGCTGCCGGAACATCCCCAAAGTGTGGACTGGGGGGGTGGGGTGGAATGACAGGTCCCACTACCAACCTACCTGCCATTCCTAAAAATTGTTAAATATCTCTGAAGTTGCGGTGAAACTTGTGTGACCACGTGTTGTAGGTCTTAACACGATGGGAAGAGTCAGCTTGTTATAAATCAGTGTAGGGGTTTATTAATATCTTGAAGGAAAACACAGGAACAAGGAAAATGTCCAAAATAACACAAATATCCATCAATGTCAATATAGCTTACATCTTCAGAGAAGTTAGATTTCTTCATCTGGATAGCCTGTAGTTACAGCTTGGTTCATGCTTGTCATCTGGTTGGTGGACTTGGGATGGTCACGGCGTCCATGATGACCATCTGCCTGGACCACCCACCCTGGTCTTCCCAAAGACAGACCTAGACATGTGTATTTGTCACTAATTTATGTTCATGAGAGGGGGTGTTACCTTTCATCTTGCTGCTATGTAAGGAGATTTCTACTATGGTGTACTCTAACCGCACCCATGTTCCCAGAATATAGCAGATATGATGTCAGTAGAGTATTAACCCTTATTGTGCTAGAGAATATTGTAACTTTCATACTATTTAAAGGGGCTCTATCACTAGGAAAAGTCATTTTTAACTAATCACACCTTTGCATAGCCTTTAGAAAGTCTATTTCACACCTACCTATAGTATGTAGATTGCCTCAGTGGTTTCTGAATAAGTCCGTTTTTATTCATTTGCTAATTAGACTGGTGCACAATAGATGGTGCACACCTCTCCTATTGTTTTCTATGGGAGACTGCTGATGATGATGATGACCCAGCTTCCTGTTTGCTTCACACACATAGATAATAGGAGAGAGGAGGCTGCTGGGAACTTCCTGAGCTGGCTGGAGGCTCATTAGCATATCAATAAAAACGGACTTATTCAGAGACCAGTGAGGCAATCTACATACTAAAGGTAAGTGTGGAATAGACTTTCTAAAGGCTGTGCAAGCATGTGATTAGTTAAAAATGACTTTTCCCAGTGATAGAGCCCCTTTAACAAAATTCCAGCCCAGTACTGAGCATTTACCAAAATGCTCAGCAGACGAAAGTTGTCTGCTGAGAACAAACATTCCTTCGGGAGTTTTCTCATGTCACCCACCTTAGTAGTCTGGGTGAGATGTACACCCCCTCCATGATCTGACCAGCCATCAGCTTACAAAGTGTTTAGTCTAAATTTGAACTGTCTGTAACTTATATATATATATTTTTATTTTATTTTTATTTATTTTTTTTTATTTTTTTTTGGGGGGGGCAAATTCTGGTGGAAACATTTATACAGTATAACATATTCACACAAAGAAGAACTATGTTGCCTGTAGCAACCAACTGTTGTCTTTTCATTTCTTATTCTGCTTTTCAAAAAATGAAAACTGTGTTGTAATTGGTTTCTAGTGGCAACAAATACAGTTCCTGAAATTTTGCCCCATAGTGTACATCAGAACAGCAGAGTGGAAGTCAGAGGATAACACATAACTTCACAGTAAGGTTGGCATCCAGATAAAATTAAATGGGTATTCCCACCTCAAGTATCATTTATAGACTAGTAGCCTAAAGAGGACCTTTCATGTCCTCTGGCATATATGGTTTTATATACCGCTAGAAAGCGCACTGTCTGCTTTCCCGTTATGTTCCCCAGTGGAAGGGCTATCGGTACGTTTACCGATCGCTCTTCTCTGTCAAAAGGGTGTTCCTAACCGTCTCTGGGAACGTCCCAACTGTCATTACTGTGTGTAGTGCTATACTGTGAAGGGGCGTTCCTTATCAACCAGCGATGACGCTGAGCAGGGAGGAATGCCCCTCCCAGTACTAGTTTATGTACGAGTACTGTCAGGAGGGGGGGGGGGGGGTGTTCCACTCAGCGTCATCAGTGGGCAGTAAGGAATGCCCCCTCATAGTATAGTGGTACACACAGTACTGGTAGGAGGGATGTTCTCAAAGACTGTCAGGAACACCCTTATGACAAGGAAGAGCTATCGGTAAATGCACCAATAACTCTTCCACCAGGGCACATACCGGGAAAGCAGACAGTGCGCTGAATTCAGTGCACTGTTGGATTTCTAGTGGTATATAAAACTATGTGCCCGAGGACATGAAAGGTCCTCTTTAGGCTGCGTTCCTCACTGAGTTTTTTGGTCAGGAAACTGACTCAAATTCCTCCAAAAAATGTCTCACCATACAGTCCTATGGTGAGGCGTTTTTAGGAGGAGGAATTTAAGTCAGTTTCCTGACCAAAAAATTATGTGTGAACGCAGCCTTAAAGAGGACCTTTCATCAGATCGGGCACATGCAGTTTTATATACTGCTGTAAAGCTGACAGTACGCTGAATTCAGCGCACTGTCGGCTTTCCCGATCCGTGCCCGGTGTAAAGCGCTATCGGTCCCGGGACCGTAGCGCTTTACAGTCAGAAGGGCGTTTCTGACAGTTAGCCAGGAACGTCCTTCTGCCTTGCGGCGCCTATCGCGCTGTACTGTGGAGCGGGGAGGAACTCCCCCCTCCCGCTCCTGATAATACTTGTCTATGGACGAGCACTGTGAGCAGAGGGAGGGGGCGTTCCTCCCCGCTCCACAGTACAGTGCGATAGGCGCCGCGAGGCAGAAGGACGTCTCTGGCTAAGTGTCAGAAATGCCCTTCTGACACTAAAGCGCTACTGTCCCGGGACCGATAGCGCTTTACACCGGGCACAGATCGGGAAAGCCGATAGTGCGCTGAATTCAGCGCACTGTCAGCTTTACAGCAGTATATAGAACTGCATGTGCCCGATTTGATGAAAGGTCCTCTTTAAGCTGACCAAAGTTTAGTTTTGTTTTTTTTACCCAATACATTGCATTCATCTATCTTGCTCATTTTATAAGATACAGCTAAGGCCCGGTTCACATCTGTGTATGGGTTTCCGTTTGGCGAATCCGCTTAGGGACCCCTCAAACGGAAACCTAATCCACATTAAAAAGAAAAAAAGTGATTACCTAAGGAAACTCGCGGACCCCATAGGCTATAATGGAGTCTGTGTCGTTTCCACTCTGGTTTCCGCCCAAAAAATGTGGAGAGGGGAATGTGAACCAAGCCTAAATCTCCACAGTGTTTACAGATGGATACCTAGTTTACAGACCTGCACTATGGTCAGAATCATGATTCAGTCCCCGCTGCTGGCCATCTACACCATGGTCCAAATTATGCAAATCAGATGTAGGTGAGAAAGATTTAATTTCTTATTTTTCAATAAAACTCATGGCCGGTATTGTGTCTCGTGGCTCTTTGAATCACTTTAATCAATATCAAATACCTTTGATAGTTTGCCAGGTGAGTTTGATATGTTCATTTATCACATTGTAATGTCCAATACTGTCTATTCATGTTTCCTCTGATTTGTAAAGTTCTGTGGAATATGTTGGTGCTATATAAAGTTATTATTATTGCACTATTTGATGCTTTAAGCAGCACAGAGATCCTTTAAGCAGCACAGAGATCCTTTTTCTTTCCTATGTTGCTTAAAACCTGTGGCCTAAGGGTGCATTCACACTGAGTAAACGCTAGCTTATTCTGAACGTAAAACACGTTCAGAATAAGCGGCGTCTAAAGCAGCTCCATTCATTTCTATGGGAGCGGGGATACGAGCGCTCCCCATAGAAATGAATGGGCTGCTTCTTTCACTCCGTGCAGTCCCATTGTAGTGAATGGGGAGTGCCGGCGTGTACGCTCCGGCATGAGCAGAGCTTGCCGTATACGCCGGCACTCCCCATTCACTTCAATGGGACTGCACGGAGTGAAAGAAGCAGCCCATTCATTTCTATGGGGAGCGCTCGTATCCCCGCTCCCATAGAAATGAATGGAGCTGCTTTAGACGCCGCTTATTCTGAACGTGTTTTACGTTCAGAATAAGCTAGCGTTTACTCAGTGTGAATGCACCCTTATACTGTTATATGGCGTGGGGAAGTTATAATTTTTAGCACTTCTCTTGTCATGAAGAAATATCTAATTAAAAATATAATGTCTGTCACGTAAAACTTTTATGGTTTGTTCTGTAGTAATGCAAGAGGTGATGTCAAGGGATGAGGTATATAGATGGTTGTCCAGAAGAGAGAGAGGTTAAACATTTTACTAAGGTGATTTGTAACAGCTGGGGACAGAGATTGGAGGAGGTGTGATGGTATAGGATGACTTGTGCAAGTAGTAGGGCGAGAAGAAAGGAGATACACTTCTTCTGTTACTGGGCCAAAGCCTGAAAGTTCACAATGCGGAGCAAAAGAGGGGAGGGGACTGATACAGCCTGGAGATTGGGTTATCTCCTGACCAAGGTTTGTCTTTGAAGTATGTGGCCACCCCTTGAGCACTGAGGTCTGTGACAGGTACCTGCACCTTTGGCGTTAGAATAGAGTGAAAGGTGTCAAAGAGTCGTTAAGGTTTGTTGGAGAGAGAAGAGATGAGAGCGGTTAAGTAGACTTGTTTGGCGAGGTAAAGGGTGGGGTTATAATCATTGAGCATAAACTTGAAGTTAAGAAAATCTGAGCTCTGCTGAAGAAATGAGTTTGATGACTGTGCCAAGGTAGCTGTTGACTGTGTCTGTAAGAAGACCAGATCAAGGATATTACCATCTTTGTGTGTCGGAGAAGAAGTTGGGGAGACAGGGGTGTTAATGGGAATGTTAAAATCACCCATAATGAGGGTAGTGATTTCACAGGATAGGAAATTGGGAATCCACTACAACCCCAATTTCAATGAAGTTGGGACGTTGCATAACACATAAATAAAAACAGAATAGGATTTACAAATCGTTTTCAACATATATCCTATTAATATTATAAAGGTGAAAGTTTGTGAGTTTGGATGTTTGTGGGTTTGTGTGTTTGGATGTTTGTTCACACACACACACACACACACACACATACATTTTTGCCAGGAAAAGGTAGTAGGCTACTTTAAATGTGGGTCACTCACCCCAAATCGCCACCGTGACCCTCCAAACAATCCTCCGGCTCGGCTGCAGCAGCTGGCATTCTGCCAGCGCTGGTCTGTGCACGCACCTGCTATTGGTGCATGGCAGGCTGTGGGCGGGCAATGGAGCCAGGACTGCGGCACCATAGGTTGGGGCTGAAGGTGGGCGTGCCGATTCAGCAGGAAAACACTGAGGAAGATGGCGGCAGCCCACATGGTCCCGGCGCCGCAGCTGTCCCAGCCCACCTACACAGCTCTCGGACGGAGGAGGCTGCTGCACCCTATACGCCACACGCAGCCAGCCGCCCGACACTGATGAGCAGCAAGCGAGCAGAGAGAGCTGCGGTGGAGCGTGGCAAGGTGAGTCCAACTACACTACACATGTGGGGGGGGGGGGGGGGGCTGAGGCTAGGAGCAAAGATGGGGGGGCAGATGAAGGGGGGGACAAGCAACTGGTGGCAGATGAAGGGGGGACAAGCACCTGGAGGCAGAGATGGGGAGACAACAAACTGGGGGCAGAGATAGGGGGGGAGAACAAACTGGAGGCAGAGATGGGGGGGGAACAAACTGGGGGCAGAGATGAGGGGGAACAAGAAACGGGTCAGATGAAAGGGGGACAAGAAACTGGGGGCAGAGATGGGGGACAAGCAACTGGGGGCAGAGATGAGGGGGACAAGAAACTGGGGGCCGATGAAAGGGGGGACAAGAAACGGGGCAGACATAGGGGGACAAGAAACGGGTCAGATGAAGGGAGGGACAAGAAACTGGGGGCAGAGATAGGGGGACAAGAAACTGGTGGCAGAGATAGGGGGACAAGAAACTGGGGTCAGATGAAAGGGGGGCAAGCAACTGGGGGCAGAGATGGGGGAACAAGAAACTGGGGGCCGATGAAAGGGCGGACAAGAAACTGGGGGCCGATGAAAGGGGGGACAAGAAACTGGGGGCAGAGATGGGGGACAAGAAACGAGGCAGAGATGGGGGGACAAGAAACTGGGGGCAGAAATGGGAGAACAAGAAATATAAGTGGTTCAGCGCCACCGCCAACCCCCGGACGAAGTCGCAGTTGACTGCTAGTTCAACATATATTCAATTGAATACACTACAAAGACAAGATATTTAATGATCAAACAGATAAACTTTTTTTTTTTTTTTGTTTAGTTTTTTTGCAAATATTTACTCATTTTGACAGTGGCGGATCCAGGGTTTTGCGGGGCCCTGGGCAATTGACTTTGGCGGGGCCCTACTTACTGGGGGGTCTCGCACTTCTAACCTGTACTTCCCAACTGTTGAAGACTAGAAAGAGGGAATAAAACGTGCGGATTAGGCCCCGCCCACTTTTATGTTGACTCCGCCCATTCTCATTCAATTTTCATGTGATTCCACACAGTATAATCCTCCTACAGTCACCTGTAAATTATATGTCCCCCCTCCATCTCTCCCCCATTTTCATATACACCCTTCATCTACCCCTAGTTTCATGTTCCCCCCCTCTATCTCTGTCCCCAGTTTCATGCCATTCTCCCCCTTTATCTGCCCACAGTTTCATGTCCCCCCCGTCTCTGCCCCAGTGTCATGCCGTTCTCCCCCCTTCATCTGCCCCAGTGTCATGCCGTTCTCCCCCCTTCATCTGCCCCAGTGTCATGCCGTTCTCCCCCCTTCATCTGCCCCAATGTCATGCCATTCTCCCCCCCTTCATCTGCCCCAGTGTCATGCCATTCTCCCGCCTTCATCTGCTTCAGTGTCATGCCGTTCTCCCCCCCTTCATTTGCCCCAGTATCATGCCATTCTCTCCCCCTTCATCTGCCCCAGTGTCATGCTGTTCTCCCCCCTCCATCTGCCCCAGTATCATGCCATTCTCCCCCCTTCATCTGCTTCAGTGTCATGCCGTTCTTCCCCCTTCATTTGCCCCAGTGTCATGCTGTTCTCTCCCCCTTCATCTGCCCCAGTGTCATGCCGTTCTCCCCCCCTTCATCTGCCCCAGTGTCATGCCGTTCTCCCCCCTTCATTTGCCCCAGTGTCATGCTGTTCTCTCCCCCTTCATTTGCCCCAGTGTCATGCCGTTCTCCCCCCCTTCATTTGCCCCAGTGTCATGCCGTTCTCCCCCCTTCATTTGCCCCAGTGTCATGCCGTTCTCCCCCCTTTCATCTGCCCCAGTGTCATGCCGTTCTCCCCCTTCATCTGCCCCAGTGTCATGCCATTCTCCCCCTTCATCTGCCCCAGTGTCATGCCATTCTCCCCCCTTCATCTGCCCCAGTGTCATGCTGTTCTCTCCCCCTTCATTTGCCCCAGTGTCATGCCATTCTCCCCCCTTCATCTGCCCCAGTGTCATGCTGTTCTCTCCCCCTTCATTTGCCCCAGTGTCATGCCATTCTCCCCCATTCATTTGCCCCAGTGTCATGCTGTTCTCCCCCCTCCATCTGCCCCAGTGTCATGCTGTTCTCTCCCCCTCTATCTGCCCCAGTGTCATGCCGTTCTCCCCCCTCCATCTGCCCCAGTGTCATGCTGTTCTCTCACACACACACACTCACCTTCCCTCACAGCTCTCTCCCTCATACACATATTGTAGGCGCGATGTGACGTCATCACATCGCGGCTACAAATGCCGGAGCTCAGCGTTAAAGCAGGAGCTGACAGCTCCTGCTTTAAACGCCTATGTATTCAGCTCATCGGCGTCTGTAGGACGCCGATGAGTTGAAATCGGGACATGCCGACAGGGACCATTTTGTTAGGTCCAGGCCGTGCCGCGCCGCCCTGGATCTGCCCCTGCATTTTGAATTTGATGCCTGTAACACGTTCCAAAAAGCTGGGACAGGGGCAACAAAAGACAAGGAAAGTTGAGAAATGGAGCATTCCAGGTTAATTGGAAACAGGTAAGTGTCATGATTGGGTCTAAAGGCAAACAAGGATGGAGCGAGGTTCACCACGTCGTGAACAAGTAGTCCATCAGTTTAAGAACAACGTTTCTCAATGTACAGTACAATTGCTAGGAATTTCATCATCTACAGTCCATAATATCATTAAAAGATTCAGAGAATCTGGACAAATCCCTGCAAGTAAGCGGCAAGGCTGTAAACCAACATTGAATGCCCATCACCTTTCCTCCTTCAGTTGGCACTGCATTAAAAACTGTCATCATTCTGTAACTGATATTACAACATGGGCTCAGGATAACTAAAGAAAACCATTGTTAGTGAACACAGTTTGTCACTACATCTACAAGTGCAAGTTAAAACTCTACCATGCAAAGCGATAACACCCAGAAATGCTACCGGTTTCTCTGAGCCCAAGCTCATCTGAAATGGACTGCCACAAAGTGGAAAAATGTTTTGTCCACATTTCAAATTTTTTGGGAAATCATGGACATCGTATCCTCCATGCCAAAGATAAAAAGGACTGTCTGGATTGTTATCAACACAAAGTTCAAAAGCCAGCATCTCTGATGGTATAGGGTTGTGTTACTGCCAATGACAAGGGTAACTTGCACATCTGTGAAGGCACCATTAATGCTGACAGGTACATACAGGTTTTGGAGCAACGTGCTGCCATCCAAGTGACATCTTTTTCAGAGACGTCCCTGCTTATTTCAGCAAGACAGATTCTGCACATGTTACAACAGTGTGCGGGTATTAGACAACGGAGAGCCTGGACTATTGATCAACTGAAGTTGTACATCAAGCAAGAATGGGAGAAAATTCCACCTACAAAGTTTCAACAATTTGTGTCCTCAGTTTCCAAATGCTTATTGAATGTTGTTAAAAGGAAAGGTGATGAAACACAGCGGTAAACATACCAATATTCCAGCTTTAGTGGAACATGTTGCAGGCATCAAATTCAAAATATGAATATTTGCAAAAAAACAAAGTTTTACATCTGAACATTAAATATCTTGTATTTTTAGTGTATTCAGGTTAAGTGTATTAAGTTTAATTTTTGTCTCATCACTCCAAATTACCTTGTTCATTCCTTGACTACTGTAACTCCTTACTAATCGGTCTTCCCCTCACTAAACTCTCCCCTCTACAATCTATTCTGAATGCAGCGGCCAGGCTCATCTATCAGTCTAGACGCTACAGTGATGCCTCTGGTCTGTGCCAGTCACTACTGTCAGGACACGGAGTCGCCGCGGTCTCCTTGCTGCGCGGCGCCTCCCCTGGAGACGTGTTAAGAGTTCTGTTGGTTGCGCTTAGGTGATTAAGGGTTAAATCTTTTCCCTACTCTCAGTACTCTATGCCATTAGCCATCATATGTTTTGGGTGTGTTTTTCTCTGCTGTTATTTAAACCCCACCCAGGCTTGTATTTTTGCCAGCCATTCACTTTGTGTTCCCTGGTCTCCTGCTCTGTCAGATATCCTGTCTGTGTTTCTCTCAGTCTGTGTATTAGTTGCAGTGCACCCGGCTCGTATTTGACTATTCTTTGTCTTCTGATTTGGCACTTTATTCTGATATCCTGGTTTAACCCTCTGCTTGTCCGACCTCGCTTTCTCTATTGTGTTTTGCTGGGACTTGTTGTCCTCCCTGGTTCCATGCTATCTTGTCTTTTGTTTTGCATTGCAGTTTACACTGTGCTTTCTGCTTAGGCGTGACCCTCGTTACTCCAGTCCCTAGCACTTTCAGGGCTTCCTCTTCCTTCACTCTAGCCGCCTGGACAGTAGCGTAGGAGTCACGGCAGGCGCACTTCAATTAGGGAGTGCATTGGTCTGCCTCACCTCAGATATAATAGCATAGTTCTAGCCGCAGGGCCTACGACCCCTTTTGTCATTAGTTGCACAGTTTTGCATCCCAGCTGTGTCATCTCGCATCGCCTGACCCTGACTCCAATCCTTACAGCTACATTGGCTGCCTATTCATTACAGAATAAATTATAAAGTTATCACTCTCATCCACAAGGCTCTCCATAATGCCGCTCCTCCCTACATTTCCTCCCTCATCTCTGTCTACCGCTCAACCCATGTTCTCCGTTCACTCAATGACCTAACACTTACATCCTCTATTTTCAGAACCTCCCACGCTCGTATACAAGACTTCTCCCGAGCTGCACCACTTCTCTGGAATGCTCTACCCCGGACAATCAGATTAACTCCCAATTTCTAGTTTCAAACGCAAACTAAAGACACATCTTTTCACACAGGCCTATCACAATTTCCAACGTAAACCCTTCCGTACTATAATTAGAATCCCCAAAATTTAACCCTCCTTGTTCCCCGCTCCCACACTTCCCCACATGATATGAGGCCTTAATAAGTTTGTGTAATGACAGTAACCTCTATTACAAAAGTGTCTGACCTCTGCATAAGCAATGCCGACCCTGCTACCTCTTGTGTCACCCCTTCTACCTCATAGATTGTAAGCTCTTGCGAGCAGGGCCCTCAGTCCATTGTGTGAAATTACTTTCTTTGTAATATATTTTTCTGTCTGTATTTGAACCCTACAAATTGTACAGTGCTGCGGAATATGTTGACGCTATATAAATAAAAAATTTTTTTATTATTATTATTATGGCTCGTTCACATCTGCGCCCCAGGTCTCCGCTTTTAGGTTTCCGTTTCCTGCCCGAAACTGGGCAGGAGACGAAAACCTGCAGGCATTTTTCAAACCCCACATTGCACACTGACCTAGCCCACGGTTATCATCTTGATTCTCAAACTCTTGGGTTCCATGCCTTTGTCAATATAAATCTGAGGTTCTGTTGAATACCACCATACTCTTAATTGAACACTTTGTGGTTTCTTCACAGAGGACCTTTTTTTTTTCTTCCCACCACTGTTAGCCTAAGAACAATGGAAACCTTTTATAATCATGTAAGGTGATGCTACTATGTAACTGGGTTGAATACTGCCAAGGACAATATCTGCAAGGAGTTTATATGTTCTCCCTTTGTATGTGTGGGTTTCCTCCGGGTACTCTGGCTTCCTACAACACGCACGTTTTTTGGCGCGTTTTTTACACGTGTAAAAAATGTCAATGAAGTCAATGGGAGTCTGATTTTTACACGTGTATTATGCAAAAAATAGCGCGCGTTTACGCCATGTGCACGGGCCCGAAAGACACACTGATAGGGAATGTAGATTGTGAGCCCTATATGGGACAGTGGCTGTCAATATCTGTAAAGCGCTGCAGAATATGATGGCGCTATATAAGTAAGAGAAATAAATAGAATTGAGTATAGGGAACAGAAACAAAAGAGCCCAGTTAGGGCCAAGCACTAAAGCACAACATATGAAAAAGAAAAAAATTGTATCAGCTCACTTGAAACGTGATTGGTTGTTATAGGAAACTGTTTGAAAAGTAGTTTTGATAACTTTTTATCACAGGGCCCAATTAGGGCCATTCATTATCCAAATAAAAAATGCACAATTGGGCAGATTTACAAATGAAATTGAGACTTCTGGTGTAATTTTCATAAAACTTTTGTACATGCTTTACAGCACACTGTTACGGTTCTGTGTATTAATTAAAAAGTAATATTTTTAAACAACAGAACCTCTAGTCTGCAAGGCACTGCAGCGAGGTCCACAGGCCCAATGGTGGGCGGCTGAGTGTCTGAATAGTGCCCTACCAGTTAACTCCACTGGCAGACACGAGACGCAGTACTAAATGTGTACAGGCTGCAGGAAAGCCCTGCCAGTTAGCTTCACTGGACAGGTGCTCAGTGCAGCTGAAACAGCAAACAAGGCTGCCAAGGGTTAACTCACCCCAGGTCAGCAACTAAACATTCTCCTGCAAACAGCCAGGAGAGTGAAGGAAGTTTAGACAGTAAAGGCTAACTGAGAGCCCAAGCCTGCTGCAACTCTATGGGCTGGAACAGAGTCTACTGCTCCTAACCCAGGTATAGAGCTGTCAGTTCAGGGCTTACAGGGTACTAACTACAGGCCTAGTCTGAACACCTGCCTGGAAACTGGAGCCTTTCCCTGAACTACTGTCATGCACAACCTTCAGTCATTTGATTCAAAGTGTGAGCACCGGGTGGGCGTCGGCTCACACTTTTTAAAGGGGAGTCTCCGCCCAACAGGGCGGTGGCTATGACCTCACTGCTCATGCTCAGTAGGCAAGAAGTGGCACTTAGCCTGTGAGCGACTCCAATAGGCCTGAGCATGCTCAGTGGGCCGAAATCTGGACTTACACTCCAGACACCTCACTACATGAGGGCGAGGGTTAGATTGACCCGCAGGTGGCGCTGTGCGCTGAGAGTGGATCCTGCGGGACCCAATCCTAACACACACTTATTGTTTTAGACACTTTATGTGCCTCAACCGACAAGGGGTCATTGCTTAAAGGGGTTGGTCAGCGGTCTGCTTACCTCTAGTGAATTCTGACTATGGTCATGTGATGAACACAGAGGTGCACAGGTCGTTATAGTTACAGCACAGTAATATGCCTGGTAATGGACCATTAAATCACGTGACCATGGTCAGATTTTTATCCACTAGAAGTAAATGAATCACAGCAAGCAGAGATCTAGGAAATCATGAGGCATTGATACAGAAAGTATATTGGAAAATTGTACAACTTTTTATTATACAAACAATAATATTTGTCTCTCAATATCAGTCTGAAAGTTGCCAACCCCTTTAAGATGCAAAATTGTTCACCAAAATTTTAGTAAGTGGTGTATTACGTAGTATAAAGTCCCGTGATAAATTAGATGCATTTTAAAACTATCTAGTTTAAAGGGGTTGTCCCATCACAAGGATCCTATCTATACTGCTTGTTAATGTGGACGTAAGACTTTTCCTAAATACACTGCTTCAGCAAAACTGCTTGGTTTGTCTACTATCTTACTTTATTCAATTCATTGTTGACACAGCCCTTGACTTATCTGTTCAAAAGTCAAGTGATGTATCTGCCTGCTCTCAGGGGGGAGGGAGGAGGGGCTAAGTGCACAGGAGCCAGCCTGTGTTTCTAGCTATTCCTGTGTCTACACCACGTGACCTAGCTTCCTGCTTTCAGATAAGGGAGAGGAGCTGCTTTCATTTCTGAACTCGTCTTCTGTTCTCCCAGTTATCAGGCTAGCTAATTCAATTGTGTTCATTATGGCAGAGACAGGCAGTCTCTATATGTAACACAGAATGGAGTTGCTCTTGCCTGTACTTCATAGTCCAATATTGTGCATATAGTGTTGTTTGAGGACCTTTGATGAAATCACAGGTCTTTCAGCCGCCCCATAGGATCACGCTATGCGGTGGGTAGCTACACGCTAATTTGGGGGCAGAGCTAAACGGCAGGTTGCATGTAAAACCCCACCCACCAAATGACGCAAGAAACCAGGAAGAAAGATTTTTCAGCAGTGAAGACTGGTGAGTATGCGACGTAGGAATACCCCTTAAAGTTTACACTTTCTGTTAATATTTGTAAATCTGCCCCAATCTTATAATGCCATACTGTGCCAATTGGTGAGCTTTGCTATAGTGCTTGTATTCCTTGATCACAAAGCAGCTACCATTTTGCTCATATTCAATCTAGACTTGTAAGTGTGAAGGTTTATGCTGACCTCTGCTGGCAGCAATGGTAATACTGTTTCATATAAATCCATTGTATAGTAATGCCAGTAATGTCAGAGTTCCGAAAGTCCTCCAAGATATGAAAATGCTAATTTTAAAGAGGGCTTTGCACATCCTCATAAATTACTGCTAGCAATTTCCCGGTATGCGCTCCAGTGCTGGAGATATCGGTACTGAGTACACATTTGCTAATGCACTACAACTATGACCTGTGTGGACGCAACCTAAAATTGATATCCTTCAGCATTCTGTTGCCATTATAGTGATTGTAGGGGAAAAAAAACCCCAAAACAATATCCTGTTCTTTAGAAGCGCAGAAAATGGAGCAGGTATCATTTTTGTATCTAGTTGCATCCTGTGTTGGCAGTAAATTTATAGAAATCGCAACTTTCATCAGGTTGTAAAAATGTGCTATAAATTTTCTTACATAATTGTTATAGAACACCCAGGTATGCTTTTGTTCCTTATCAGAAGATTCAATTTGGTTACTGCTGTCGAGGTGAAGCAGCTTCTAATCTGCCCAATTACTAAGGGTGGCATACATAATAGCAAAAATCACTCTGGTGCCCATGGGTAATAGATTCCAGGCAGTGGGACAGGGCTTGTGTGATCAATAACTCTGCACACATTGGACCATAAACACTAAACACTATCTAAAACTTTGACAATGTAAACTTAAGAGGGTTATCTGAGCTACAAAATATTGATGACATATGGGCAAAATTAAAAGAGCGGCCCCAAATGCTGAAATATTGAACCTAGTCATATTCTGTTAATTCGATGTGCTGCCGTGCCTATTACAGATACTTATTATAGGGGTGTTCCTAAGGTCTATAAAGTTTGGCCCCACATTGTGAAAACACAGCATTTTACAGTATCTGCAAAGTGGATGGGATTCTGGCTAATCCCATCCACACATTGCAAAAAAACATCCGCAGTGGAAAAGCTGCATTTTCAAATAATACTTGCATTTTTTTTGAAAATCGCAGCATGTCAGTTGTAGTTGCAGAAATGATGGAGTTTTCCATATAGGAATAATAAGTGCAGAAAGTGCGCAGGGGTAAGCTCTGAGACCGAAATGAAAAATGATGCATTTCCATTTCCGAACTGTGGCTTGTTATGTGAGGCCTTAGCCTAAAGGGGTTGTTTCATATGTATTTAAATTTTTTTGCATAGCCAAACTAGTTGCTTGTGGCCCTTTAAAATCAGGTGCACAAGCAACAAGGCATATGTCTTTCCCTATAAAAAATAAAATATACGTACATATTGTGAGAAGGCGACAAGCAGAGTGCAGGAGTCACGGTATATCTCCCCCAGATTCCTGACATATGTGCGGTCCAGGGCGGATTTTGAATAAGCTGCAGCCCAGGTTTGGGTCCTGAGGGTCATTACTGGGTTAGAAAAAGGCTACAGGTCCTGTATTCCAGTGCAGATCCTAGGATGAGAGGAAGTGACTCAATCTGTCTTGAAACACTAAGAGACTGATGAGATGTCAGTACAGTTAGTAATTTCTGTTTAGTTAGCGCTCATATGAGCAGGTTTTTGTTTTGCCTGAAGTTAAAGCGGTTGGCCACTTCATTCTGTTACTTCTAGAGGATAAGTCTGACCATGGTCATGTGAGTTATGGTCCATGGTCATGTGATGAATACACAGGTGCCGCTTGTTGTAGTCACAGCACAATAATTAGACATCTGCCTGGTAATCAGCTGTGCACCTGTGTGCTCATCACATGACCATGGACCGTAAATCACATGACCATGGTGAGAGTTTTATCCACTAGAAGTAACAGAATGAATGACAGCAAGCCGAGATATAGAAAACCATGAGGAATTGATACAGGAAGTATATTGGAAAATTGTACAACTTTTTATTGTACAAACATTTGTTTCTCAATATTTGTCTGAAGGTGGCCAACCCTTTTAAGGCCGTATTGTATTTTGCTTATCGTGGACCTGATGTAAAGGTTTATTTATTTTGCTGTTTTTTAAATAAACTGGTTTTTGTTGCATATTTTATGTCCCTGTCTTGACTGCATCACTGCCTTTACTGGGCTAACTTCCCCACATACGGTACTTCAGATGCAGGCAACCCAAGTTAAATAGTCTTAAAGAGACATACACAATTTTTTTTCTCTCCTATGTCCTGGGTGAAAGCTGCAGGAGAGATTAAAAAGTAAAACTATAAACTGTAAAACTGTTTGGGCAGGTAAGGGTACAGCAGCAGCAGGCTCTGGCACAACAGCAAAATGCCATAATGGAAGCTGAGAGGCGACAGCAGCAAGCACAAGCACATCAACAGGGAGTTAACTTGCAGCTTATGGAGACGCTGACGCAACTCAGGAAGGCTTTGGTTGACCAGAGGATGGCAGGAGAGTGTGCTGGTGCAAGAGAGACCTAGAGGGTACAGACCACTGCTTGAGCTGCCGAACAGAGTGTATATTGTACAAGCTATATTTTTTTTTTATTTTTCTGGTGATGTGGCCATTTAAGGGCTTGTCATTTGCGGTATGAGATGCATTTTGTAATGACAACATTTTGGGTGCCTACAGCTAGGTGAGTAAATTTTATTAACTCTTTCCCCCTACGCCCAACAGCAGCACAACTGGGGAATTCCTGCCCCTATGAGCTGTTAGGACAGGTGGAATTTTTAATTACCCTACAGCTTTGACCCCTATAAGAGATCGGAAGACCAACTCCCCATTGTGTTTTTTTCTGAGCCAGGGTTTTAACCCCGTGGGTACAGTGATCAAGCATGATTGCAGCATCCAAGTTGCTCCAACCATGTTGCCACACTTCCCAGAGCGACATCAGGAGGTGCCGATATCTGTAATCTGCAGCCCAGGGTCTGGTCAGTGACCCGAGACTACCTGGAGCCCCCAGTACCTGGTTGACAGTTACAAAGTCGCCAAATTCCCCTTTTCTTATATAAAATTAATTATATAAAAAAAAACAATCAAAACAATACATATTTGATATCGCTGCATCTGTAACAACCTGTAAAATAAAACTGAAATACTATTTAACATACACGGTGAACGTCGGGAAAACAACCCAGAAAAAAAACGCCAGAACTAATGATTTTTCGCCATCTCACCTTACAAGATATGCTATAAAAACTGATCAAAAAGTCATATGTACCCCAAAACAGTACCAATAAAAAGCACAGGTTTTCCTGTAAAAATTAAGCCCTGAACCAACTCTGTCAATCGAATAATAAAAATGTTATGCATCTCAGAAAATGGCGATGCAAAAATCATTGATTTATGTTCCCAAATAGGTTTTTGTTCTGCAGAATGAGTAACACATAAAAAAACCCCAATATAAATTAGGTATTGCTGTAATTGTACTGACCCGCGGAATAAAGGTAACATGTTACTTATCCTTTACGCTGTATGACCAAAAATTTAAAAGGTAAAATGTAATTTCAGAATTGTGTTTTTTTGTTTGTTTGTTTTTTTAAATCCATCAATAATGAAAAATTATGAATGATAATCTGTTTTCCCTTAGCCCAAACAGCAGCACAACTGGGGTATTCCTGCCCCTATGAGCTGTTAGGACAGGTGGAATTTTTAATTACCTAACAGCTTTGACCCCTATAAGAGGTCGGAAGACCAACTCCCCATTGTGTTAGTATCAAGTATAAAGTACAGCGTATATTTCGCAGAAATAATACAACATAGTACAACATAGTACAAAAACAGCATAGTGCTGCTGTTTGGGCTAAGGAAAACAGATTATCATTAGAGATGAGCGAACAGTGTTCTATCGAACTCATGTTCGATCGGATATTAGGCTGTTCGGCATGTTCGAATCGAATCGAACACCGCGTGGTAAAGTGCGCCATTACTCGATTCCCCTCCCACCTTCCCTGGCGCCTTTTTTGCTCCAATAACAGCGCTGGGTAGGTGGGACAGGAACTACGACACCGGTGACGTTGAAAAAAGTAGGCAAAACCCATTGGCTGCCGAAAACATGTGACCTCTAATTTAAAAGAACAGCGACGCCCAGCTTCGCGTCATTCTGAGCTTGCAATTCACCGAGGACGGAGGTTTCCGTCCAGCTAGCTAGGGCTTAGATTCTGGGTAGGCAGGGACAGGCTAGGATAGGAAGGAGAAGACAACCAACAGCTCTTGTAAGAGCTAAATTCCAGGGAGAAGCTTGTCAGTGTAACGTGGCACTGACGGGCTCAATCGCCGCAACCCAGCTTTCCCAGGATCCTGAATGGAATACACTGTCAGTGTATTCCCGTATACCCGATATATACCCCGATACCCGTTCCAACGGTGTGCCCCCCCACCTTCACCCCAGAAATACCCTGCAAGTCCCCTAGCAATAGAATTGGGGCTATATACACCCACAATTTTTACTACTGGTATACAGTGCCATTGTCTGACTGGGAATTCAAAGAATATATTGGGAATACAAATACCCTCATTTCTTGCTACTGCCATATAGTGCCAGTTTCTGACTGGTAATTCAAAGAATATATTGGGGTTACGTGCACCCACAATTTTTACTACTGGTATACAGTGCCATTGTCTGACTGGGAATTCAAAGAATATATTGGGAATACAAATACCCTCATTTCTTGCTACTGCCATATAGTGCCAGTGTCTGACTGGGAATTCAAAGAATATATTGGGGTTACGTGCACCCACAATTTTTACTACTGGTATACAGTGCCATTGTCTGACTGGGAATTCAAAGAGTATATTGGGAATACAAATACCCTCATTTCTTGCTACTGCCATATAGTGCCAGTTTCTGACTGGGAATTCAAAGAATATATTGGGGTTACGTGCACCCACAATTTTTACTACTGGTATACAGTGCCATTGTCTGACTGGGAATTCAAAGAATATATTGGGGTTATAAATACCCTCATTTCTTGCTACTGCCATATAGTGCCAGTTTCTGACTGGTAATTCAAAGAATATATTGGGGTTACGTGCACCCACAATTTTTACTACTGGTATACAGTGCCATTGTCTGACTGGGAATTCAAAGAATATATTGGGAATACAAATACCCTCATTTCTTGCTACTGCCATATAGTGTCAGTGTCTGACTGGGAATTCAAAGAATATATTGGGGTTACGTGCACCCACAATTTTTACTACTGGTATACAGTGCCATTGTCTGACTGGGAATTCAAAGAGTATATTGGGAATACAAATACCCTCATTTCTTGCTACTGCCATATAGTGCCAGTTTCTGACTGGGAATTCAAAGAATATATTGGGGTTACGTGCACCCACAATTTTTACTACTGGTATACAGTGCCATTGTCTGACTGGGAATTCAAAGAATATATTGGGGTTATAAATACCCTCATTTCTTGCTACTGCCATATAGTGCCAGTTTCTGACTGGTAATTCAAAGAATATATTGGGGTTACGTGCACCCACAATTTTTACTACTGGTATACAGTGCCATTGTCTGACTGGGAATTCAAAGAGTATATTGGGAATACAAATACCCTCATTTCTTGCTACTGCCATATAGTGCCAGTTTCTGACTGGGAATTCAAAGAATATATTGGGGTTACGTGCACCCACAATTTTTACTACTGGTATACAGTGCCATTGTCTGACTGGGAATTCAAAGAATATATTGGGGTTATAAATACCCTCATTTCTTGCTACTGCCATATAGTGCCAGTTTCTGACTGGGAATTCAAAGAATATATTGGGGTTACGTGCACCCACAATTTTTACTACTGGTATACAGTGCCATTGTCTGACTGGGAATTCAAAGAGTATATTGGGAATACAAATACCCTCATTTCTTGCTACTGCCATATAGTGCCAGTTTCTGACTGGGAATTCAAAGAATATATTGGGGTTACGTGCACCCACAATTTTTACTACTGGTATACAGTGCCATTGTCTGACTGGGAATTCAAAGAATATATTGGGGTTATAAATACCCTCATTTCTTGCTACTGCCATATAGTGCCAGTTTCTGACTGGTAATTCAAAGAATATATTGGGGTTACGTGCACCCACAATTTTTACTACTGGTATACAGTGCCATTGTCTGACTGGGAATTCAAAGAGTATATTGGGAATACAAATACCCTCATTTCTTGCTACTGCCATATAGTGCCAGTTTCTGACTGGGAATTCAAAGAATATATTGGGGTTACGTGCACCCACAATTTTTACTACTGGTATACAGTGCCATTGTCTGACTGGGAATTCAAAGAATATATTGGGGTTATAAATACCCTCATTTCTTGCTACTGCCATATAGTGCCAGTTTCTGACTGGTAATTCAAAGAATATATTGGGGTTACGTGCACCCACAATTTTTACTACTGGTATACAGTGCCATTGTCTGACTGGGAATTCAAAGAATATATTGGGGTTATAAATACCCTCATTTCTTGCTACTGCCATATAGTGCCAGTTTCTGACTGGTAATTCAAAGAATATATTGGGGTTACGTGCACCCACAATTTTTACTACTGGTATACAGTGCCATTGTCTGACTGGGAATTCAAAGAGTATATTGGGAATACAAATACCCTCATTTCTTGCTACTGCCATATAGTGCCAGTTTCTGACTGGGAATTCAAAGAATATATTGGGGTTACGTGCACCCACAATTTTTACTACTGGTATACAGTGCCATTGTCTGACTGGGAATTCAAAGAATATATTGGGGTTATAAATACCCTCATTTCTTGCTACTGCCATATAGTGCCAGTTTCTGACTGGTAATTCAAAGAATATATTGGGGTTACGTGCACCCACAATTTTTACTACTGGTATACAGTGCCATTGTCTGACTGGGAATTCAAAGAGTATATTGGGAATACAAATACCCTCATTTCTTGCTACTGCCATATAGTGCCAGTTTCTGACTGGGAATTCAAAGAATATATTGGGGTTACGTGCACCCACAATTTTTACTACTGGTATACAGTGCCATTGTCTGACTGGGAATTCAAAGAATATATTGGGGTTATAAATACCCTCATTTCTTGCTACTGCCATATAGTGCCAGTTTCTGACTGGTAATTCAAAGAATATATTGGGGTTACGTGCACCCACAATTTTTACTACTGGTATACAGTGCCATTGTCTGACTGGGAATTCAAAGAATATATTGGGGTTATAAATACCCTCATTTCTTGCTACTGCCATATAGTGCCAGTTTCTGACTGGTAATTCAAAGAATATATTGGGGTTACGTGCACCCACAATTTTTACTACTGGTATACAGTGCCATTGTCTGACTGGGAATTCAAAGAATATATTGGGGTTATAAATACCCTCATTTCTTGCTACTGCCATATAGTGCCAGTTTCTGACTGGTAATTCAAAGAATATATTGGGGTTACGTGCACCCACAATTTTTACTACTGGTATACAGTGCCATTGTCTGACTGGGAATTCAAAGAATATATTGGGAATACAAATACCCTCATTTCTTGCTACTGCCATATAGTGCCAGTGTCTGACTGGGAATTCAAAGAATATATTGGGGTTACGTGCACCCACAATTTTTACTACTGGTATACAGTGCCATTGTCTGACTGGGAATTCAAAGAGTATATTGGGAATACAAATACCCTCATTTCTTGCTACTGCCATATAGTGCCAGTTTCTGACTGGGAATTCAAAGAATATATTGGGGTTACGTGCACCCACAATTTTTACTACTGGTATACAGTGCCATTGTCTGACTGGGAATTCAAAGAATATATTGGGGTTATAAATACCCTCATTTCTTGCTACTGCCATATAGTGCCAGTTTCTGACTGGTAATTCAAAGAATATATTGGGGTTACGTGCACCCACAATTTTTACTACTGGTATACAGTGCCATTGTCTGACTGGGAATTCAAAGAGTATATTGGGAATACAAATACCCTCATTTCTTGCTACTGCCATATAGTGCCAGTTTCTGACTGGGAATTCAAAGAATATATTGGGGTTACGTGCACCCACAATTTTTACTACTGGTATACAGTGCCATTGTCTGACTGGGAATTCAAAGAGTATATTGGGAATACAAATACCCTCATTTCTTGCTACTGCCATATAGTGCCAGTTTCTGACTGGTAATTCAAAGAATATATTGGGGTTACGTGCACCCACAATTTTTACTACTGGTATACAGTGCCATTGTCTGACTGGGAATTCAAAGAGTATATTGGGAATACAAATACCCTCATTTCTTGCTACTGCCATATAGTGCCAGTTTCTGACTGGGAATTCAAAGAATATATTGGGGTTACGTGCACCCACAATTTTTACTACTGGTATACAGTGCCATTGTCTGACTGGGAATTCAAAGAATATATTGGGGTTATAAATACCCTCATTTCTTGCTACTGCCATATAGTGCCAGTTTCTGACTGGTAATTCAAAGAATATATTGGGGTTACGTGCACCCACAATTTTTACTACTGGTATACAGTGCCATTGTCTGACTGGGAATTCAAAGAGTATATTGGGAATACAAATACCCTCATTTCTTGCTACTGCCATATAGTGCCAGTTTCTGACTGGGAATTCAAAGAATATATTGGGGTTACGTGCACCCACAATTTTTACTACTGGTATACAGTGCCATTGTCTGACTGGGAATTCAAAGAGTATATTGGGAATACAAATACCCTCATTTCTTGCTACTGCCATATAGTGCCAGTTTCTGACTGGGAATTCAAAGAATATATTGGGGTTACGTGCACCCACAATTTTTACTACTGGTATACAGTGCCATTGTCTGACTGGGAATTCAAAGAATATATTGGGAATACAAATACCCTCATTTCTTGCTACTGCCATATAGTGCCAGTTTCTGACTGGTAATTCAAAGAATATATTGGGGTTACGTGCACCCACAATTTTTACTACTGGTATACAGTGCCAATTTCTAACTAGGAATTCAAAATGCGCAAGGCTCCCGGAAAGGGACGTGGACGAGGCCGTGGGCGAGGTCGGGGGAATGGTTCTGGGGAGCAAGGTAGCAGTGAAGCCACAGGGCGTCCCGTGCCTACTCCTGTGGGGCAGCAAGCATTGCGCCACTCCACAGTGCCAGGGTTGCTTGCCACATTAACTAAACTGCAGGGTACAAACCTTAGTAGGCCCGAGAACCAGGAACAGGTCTTGCAATGGCTGTCAGAGAACGCTTACAGCACATTGTCCAGCAGCCAGTCAGACTCTGCCTCCTCTCCTCCTATTACCCAACAGTCTTGTCTTCCTTCCTCCCAAAATTCCGAAGCTTTACAGAACAATAACCCAAACTGTCCCTGCTCCCCAGAGCTGTTCTCCGCTCCTTTCATTGTCCCTCAACCTGCCTCTCCACGTCACGATTCCACGAACCTAACAGAGGAGCATCTGTATCCAGATGCTCAAACACTAGAGTCTCCTCCATCTCCGTTCGATTTGGTGGTGGATGACCAGCAACCCACCCTCATCGACGATGATGTGACGCAGTTGCCGTCAGGGCATCCAGTTGACCGGCGCATTGTGCGGGAGGAGGAGATGAGACAGGAGTTGGAAGAGGAAGTGGTGGATGATGAGGACACTGACCCGACCTGGACAGGGGGGATGTCAAGCGGGGAAAGTAGTGTGGATGTTGAGGCAGGTGCAGCACCAAAAAGGGTAGCTAGAGGCAGAGGCAGAGGTCAGCAGCTTAGGCGAAGCCAGGCCACACCCGGAATCTCCCAAGATGTTCCAGTTCGTACCCAGCCCCGAAAAACTCCCACCTCGAGGGCACGTTTCTCGAAGGTGTGGAGTTTTTTCAAGGAATGCGCCGAGGACAGATATAGTGTTGTCTGCACAATTTGCCTCTCGAAATTGATTAGGGGCTCTGAGAAGAGCAACCTGTCCACCACTTCAATGCGCCGTCATTTGGAATCCAAGCACTGGAATCAGTGGCAGGCAGCAACGGCAGGACAAAGGCCGCCTGCCGTTCACGCCACTGCCACTGCCTCTGCCTCTGCCACTGCCACTGCTGACTGTGCTGGCGATGCACTCCAGAGGACGAGCCAGGACACCACTTCATCTGCCTCCGCCACTTTGTTGACTTCTACCTCATCCTCCCCTGGTCCTGTCTTATCTCCTTCTCCTGCACCATCAAAGGCACCATCAGGCGTTTCTTTACAACAACCCACCATCTCTCAGACATTGGAGCGGCGGCAGAAATACACTGCTAACCACCCACACGCGCAAGCCTTGAACGCCAACATCGCTAAACTGCTGGCCCAGGAGATGTTGGCGTTCCGGCTTGTTGAAACTCCCGCCTTCCTGGACCTGATGGCAACTGCGGCACCTCGCTATGCCGTCCCTAGCCGTCACTACTTCTCCCGGTGTGCCGTCCCCGCCTTGCACCAGCACGTGTCACTCAACATCAGGCGGGCCCTTAGTTCCGCGCTTTGCACAAAGGTCCACTTGACCACCGACGCGTGGACAAGTGCATGCGGACAGGGACGCTACATTTCACTGACGGCACACTGGGTGAATGTAGTTGAGGCTGGGACTGCTTCCCAAACTGGCCCGGTGTACCTCGTCTCCCCGCCTAACATTCCTGGCAGGGACACGAGAAGAACACCCCCCTCCTCCTCCTCCTCTACCGCCTCCTCCTCCGCCACCGCCTCCTCCTCCGCCACCGCCTCCTCCTCCGCTGTTAGATTGACCCCAGCTACGAGTTGGAAACGTTGCAGCACTGGCGTTGGTAGACGTCAGCAGGCTGTGCTGAAGCTGATCAGCTTGGGGGACAGACAGCACACTGCCTCCGAGGTGAGGGATGCCCTCCTCGATGAGACGGCAATATGGTTTGAGCCGCTGCACCTGGGCCCAGGCATGGTCGTTTGTGATAACGGCCGGAACCTGGTAGCAGCTCTGGAGCTTGCCGGACTCCAACATGTTCCATGCCTGGCCCACGTCTTCAACCTAGTGGTGCAACGTTTCCTAAAGAGCTACCCCAATGTTCCAGAGCTACTGGTGAAAGTGCGGCGCATGTGCGCCCACTTTCGCAAGTCGACAGTAGCCGCTGCTAGCTTAAAATCTCTCCAGCAACGCCTGCATGTGCCACAACACCGGCTTTTGTGCGACGTCCCCACACGCTGGAACTCAACGTTTCTGTTAGGAGTATTTTGTGTCGTGGGTATTGGTGCACACCTTCTGACTTGCTCGCACGCACTGTTGGTAGGCAGCTTGATTTCCTGGTTCATTAGTCTGTCCTCCCATTTGCACCTGGGAGGAGTGGTCTCTACTCTGTATTTAAACCCATGCCTCCCATGGTTCTGTGCTGAGTGTCGCTTTTACAGAGCTAGGCCTTAGCAGGAGGAGTAGGTGGTTATCTTGGATAGAGGAAGTTCCGTGGTTGGTTTTTGGGAGGTTTTGGGTGAACAAGTTGGTTTGTGTGTTTTCCCTTCTGTGTTCACCAATCCTCCCTCCGTGTATAATTGACTGTGTGAGTGAATTGCCTTATCCTTTGATTTCTACTCAGTTTCCCTGTGTTTGTTTCCTAGTGTACGGTTCCTTCCCATATTGGTTTGGGGAATTCCTTTCCTACATGTTTCCTGTGTGCTGCTTGTGTTGTTAGTCAGCGCACACCCTTGTCAGTCCCTGTCAGTAGCAGCTTCACTTGTTCGTTAGGGGTGACCCCCTTTAGTCTCCAGTCCCTAGAGATCTTATAGGGCATTCCTTCTCCCACTTCCCTCTAGGCCTACGGTGTCAGTGAGAGAGGAGCTGTCGGGGTCAGGTTTAGCCTGAGAACAGCCGACCTACACCCGTGAGGCAGGGACCGGGATAGCTAGTGGGAGTAGTGCAGGGCGAGATTCCCTACTGCTATCCCTTAGCCCCGTTGCAGCTACCTGGACTGACATAACAGTTTCAGATGTTGAATAGAGTGGTTGAGCAGCAGAGACCTTTGATGGAATACCAGCTACAAAACCCTAGGGTGCCACAAAGTCAGCTGCCTCAGTTTCACATCCATGAGTGGCCATGGATGAGAGACCTTTGTGACATCCTACGGGTCTTTGAGGAGTCCACAAGGAGGGTGAGCTCTGAGGATGCGATGGTGAGCCTTACAATCCCGCTCTTGTGTGTTCTGAGAGAATCCCTGATTGACATCAGGGATAACTCAGATCACACAGAGGAGTTAGGGATAGCATCCGATCCGTCACAGCTGGAGAGTAGGTCCACACATCTGTCCGCTTCACTGCGTTTAATGGAGGAGGAGGAGGAGGAGGAGGAGGAAGAAGAGTTGTCCGATGATGTGATGGTGATACAGGAGGCTTCCGGGCAACTTCGAATCGTCCCATTGTTGCAGCGCGGATGGGTAGACATGGAGGATGAGGAGGAAATGGAGATTGAACTTTCCGGTGGGGCCAGAGGAGTCATGCCAACTAACACTGTGGCAGACATGGCTGAGTTCATGTTGGGGTGCTTTACAACCGACAAGCGTATTGTCAAAATCATGGAGGACAACCAGTACTGGATCTTTGCTATCCTTGACCCCCGGTATAAAAACAACATCTCGTCTTTTATTCCGGTAGAGGGGAGGGCCAATCGCATCAATGCTTGCCACAGGCAATTGGTGCAGAATATGATGGAGATGTTTCCAGCATGTGACGTTGGCGGCAGGGAGGGCAGTTCCTCCAGTAGGCAACCAAGTTCTCACCGGTCCACACAAACGAGGGGCACACTGTCTAAGGTCTGGGACACCTTGATGGCACCCCCTCGCCAAAGTGCCGCCACGGAGGGTCCTAGTGTCACCAGGCGTGAGAAGTATAGGCGCATGTTGCGGGAATACCTTTCCGACCACAGCCCTGTCCTCTCCGACCCCTCTGCGCCCTACACGTATTGGGTGTCGAAGTTGGACCTGTGGCTTGAACTTGCCCTATATGCCTTGGAGGTGCTGTCCTGTCCTGCCGCCAGCGTCCTATCTGAGAGGGTGTTCAGTGCAGCCGGTGGCATCATCACTGACAAGCGCACCCGTCTGTCAGCTGAGAGTGCCGACCGGCTCACTTTGATAAAAATGAACCACCACTGGGTAGAGCCGTCATTTTTGTGCCCACCTGTGTAAAGCACCCCAACATGAAACTCCATGTCTGTACTCAACCTCTCCAATTCCTCCGCATCCTCATACTCATCCACCATAAGCGTTGCACAATTCTGCTAATACTAGGCTCCCTCCACCCTGATTTCCCCCAACTCTGCTGGTTAGAGGCTCCCTCCACCCTGATTTCCACCAACTCTGCTGGTTAGAGGCTCCCTCCACCATGAATTTGCCCAAACTGGGCTGTTTAGAGGCTCCCTCCACCATGAATTGGTCCAAACTGGGGTTTTTAGAGGCTCCCTCCACCATGAATTGGTCCAAACTGGGCTGGTTAGAGGCTCCCTCCACCATGAATTTCCCAAAACTTGGCTGTTTAGAGGCTCCCTCCACCATGAATTTGCCCAAACTGGGCTGTTTAGAGGCTCCCTCCACCATGAATTGGTCCAAACTGGGCTGGTTAGAGGCTCCCTCCACCATGAATTTCCCAAAACTTGGCTGTTTAGAGGCTCCCTCCACCATGAATTTGCCCAAACTGGGCTGTTTAGAGGCTCCCTCCACCATGAATTGGTCCAAACTGGGCTGGTTAGAGGCTCCCTCCACCATGAATTTCCCAAAACTTGGCTGTTTAGAGGCTCCCTCCACCATTAATTGGTCCAAACTGGGCTGGTTAGAGGCTCCCTCCACCATGAATTTGCCCAAACTGGGGTGGTTAGAGGCTCCCTCCACCATTAATTGGTCCAAACTGGGCTGGTTAGAGGCTCCCTCCACCATGAATTTCCCAAAACTTGGCTGTTTAGAGGCTCCCTCCACCATTAATTGGTCCAAACTGGGCTGGTTAGAGGCTCCCTCCACCATGAATTTGCCCAAACTGGGCTGTTTAGAGGCTCCCTCCACCATTAATTGGTCCAAACTGGGCTGGTTAGAGGCTCCCTCCACCATGAATTTGCCCAAACTGGGGTGGTTAGAGGCTCCCTCCACCATTAATTGGTCCAAACTGGGCTGGTTAGAGGCTCCCTCCACCATGAATTTCCCAAAACTTGGCTGTTTAGAGGCTCCCTCCACCATTAATTGGTCCAAACTGGGCTGGTTAGAGGCTCCCTCCACCATGAATTTGCCCAAACTGGGCTGTTTAGAGGCTCCCTCCACCATTAATTGGTCCAAACTGGGCTGGTTAGAGGCTCCCTCCACCATGAATTTGCCCAAACTGGGGTGGTTAGAGGCTCCCTCCACCATTAATTGGTCCAAACTGGGCTGGTTAGAGGCTCCCTCCACCATGAATTTCCCAAAACTTGGCTGTTTAGAGGCTCCCTCCACCATTAATTGGTCCAAACTGGGCTGGTTAGAGGCTCCCTCCACCATGAATTTGCCCAAACTGGGCTGTTTAGAGGCTCCCTCCACCATTAATTGGTCCAAACTGGGCTGGTTAGAGGCTCCCTCCACCATGAATTTGCCCAAACTGGGCTGGTTAGAGGCTCCCTCCACCATTAATTGGTCCAAACTGGGCTGGTTAGAGGCTCCCTCCACCATGAATTTCCCAAAACTTGGCTGTTTAGAGGCTCCCTCCACCATTAATTGGTCCAAACTGGGCTGGTTAGAGGCTCCCTCCACCATGAATTTGCCCAAACTGGGGTGGTTAGAGGCTCCCTCCACCATTAATTGGTCCAAACTGGGCTGGTTAGAGGCTCCCTCCACCATGAATTTCCCAAAACTTGGCTGTTTAGAGGCTCCCTCCACCATTAATTGGTCCAAACTGGGCTGGTTAGAGGCTCCCTCCACCATGAATTTGCCCAAACTGGGCTGTTTAGAGGCTCCCTCCACCATTAATTGGTCCAAACTGGGCTGGTTAGAGGCTCCCTCCACCATGAATTTGCCCAAACTGGGGTGGTTAGAGGCTCCCTCCACCATTAATTGGTCCAAACTGGGCTGGTTAGAGGCTCCCTCCACCATGAATTTCCCAAAACTTGGCTGTTTAGAGGCTCCCTCCACCATTAATTGGTCCAAACTGGGCTGGTTAGAGGCTCCCTCCACCATGAATTTGCCCAAACTGGGCTGTTTAGAGGCTCCCTCCACCATTAATTGGTCCAAACTGGGCTGGTTAGAGGCTCCCTCCACCATGAATTTGCCCAAACTGGGCTGTTTAGAGGCTCCCTCCACCATGAATTGGTCCAAACTGGGGTGGTTAGAGGCTCCCTCCACCATGAATTGGTCCAAACTGGGGTGGTTAGAGGCTCCCTCCACCATTAATTGGTCCAAACTGGGCTGGTTAGAGGCTCCCTCCACAATTAATTGGTCCAAACTGGGCTAATTAGAGGCTCCCTCCACCATGAATTGGTCCAAACTGGGTTTTTTAGAGGCTCCCTCCACCATTAATTGGTCCAAACTGGGCTGGTTAGAGGCTCCCTCCACAATTAATTGGTCCAAACTGGGCTAATTAGAGGCTCCCTCCACCATGAATTGGTCCAAACTGGGTTTTTTAGAGGCTCCCTCCACCATGAATTTGCCCAAACTGGGCTGTTTAGAGGCTCCCTCCACCATGAATTGGTCCAAACTGGGCTGGTTAGAGGCTCCCTCCACCATGAATTTCCCAAAACTTGGCTGTTTAGAGGCTCCCTCCACCATTAATTGGTCCAAACTGGGCTGGTTAGAGGCTCCCTCCACCATTAATTGGTCCAAACTGGGCTGGTTAGAGGCTCCCTCCACCATTAATTGGTCCAAACTGGGCTGGTTAGAGGCTCCCTCCACCATGAATTTCCCAAAACTTGGCTGTTTAGAGGCTCCCTCCACCATTAATTGGTCCAAACTGGGCTGGTTAGAGGCTCCCTCCACCATGAATTTGCCCAAACTGGGCTGTTTAGAGGCTCCCTCCACCATGAATTTGCCCAAACTGGGCTGTTTAGAGGCTCCCTCCACCATGAATTGGTCCAAACTGGGCTGGTTAGAGGCTCCCTCCACCATGAATTTCCCAAAACTTGGCTGTTTAGAGGCTCCCTCCACCATTAATTGGTCCAAACTGGGCTGGTTAGAGGCTCCCTCCACCATGAATTTGCCCAAACTGGGGTGGTTAGAGGCTCCCTCCACCATTAATTGGTCCAAACTGGGCTGGTTAGAGGCTCCCTCCACAATTAATTGGTCCAAACTGGGCTAATTAGAGGCTCCCTCCACCATGAATTGGTCCAAACTGGGTTTTTTAGAGGCTCCCTCCACCATGAATTTCCCAAAACTTGGCTGTTTAGAGGCTCCCTCCACCATGAATTGGTCCAAACTGGGCTGGTTAGAGGCTCCCTCCACCATGAATTTCCCAAAACTTGGCTGTTTAGAGGCTCCCTCCACCATTAATTGGTCCAAACTGGGCTGGTTAGAGGCTCCCTCCACCATGAATTTGCCCAAACTGGGCTGTTTAGAGGCTCCCTCCACCATGAATTGGTCCAAACTGGGCTGGTTAGAGGCTCCCTCCACCATGAATTTCCCAAAACTTGGCTGTTTAGAGGCTCCCTCCACCATTAATTGGTCCAAACTGGGCTGGTTAGAGGCTCCCTCCACCATGAATTGGTCCAAACTGGGGTGGTTAGAGGCTCCCTCCACCATTAATTGGTCCAAACTGGGCTGGTTAGAGGCTCCCTCCACAATTAATTGGTCCAAACTGGGCTAATTAGAGGCTCCCTCCACCATGAATTGGTCCAAACTGGGTTTTTTAGAGGCTCCCTCCACCATGAATTTGCCCAAACTGGGCTGTTTAGAGGCTCCCTCCACCATGAATTGGTCCAAACTGGGCTGGTTAGAGGCTCCCTCCACCATGAATTTCCCAAAACTTGGCTGTTTAGAGGCTCCCTCCACCATTAATTGGTCCAAACTGGGCTGGTTAGAGGCTCCCTCCACCATTAATTGGTCCAAACTGGGCTGGTTAGAGGCTCCCTCCACCATGAATTTGCCCAAACTGGGCTGGTTAGAGGCTCCCTCCACCATGAATTTCCCAAAACTTGGCTGTTTAGAGGCTCCCTCCACCATTAATTGGTCCAAACTGGGCTGGTTAGAGGCTCCCTCCACCATGAATTTGCCCAAACTGGGGTGGTTAGAGGCTCCCTCCACCATTAATTGGTCCAAACTGGGCTGGTTAGAGGCTCCCTCCACAATTAATTGGTCCAAACTGGGCTAATTAGAGGCTCCCTCCACCATGAATTGGTCCAAACTGGGTTTTTTAGAGGCTCCCTCCACCATGAATTTGCCCAAACTGGGCTGTTTAGAGGCTCCCTCCACCATGAATTGGTCCAAACTGGGCTGGTTAGAGGCTCCCTCCACCATGAATTTCCCAAAACTTGGCTGTTTAGAGGCTCCCTCCACCATTAATTGGTCCAAACTGGGCTGGTTAGAGGCTCCCTCCACCATTAATTGGTCCAAACTGGGCTGGTTAGAGGCTCCCTCCACCATTAATTGGTCCAAACTGGGCTGGTTAGAGGCTCCCTCCACCATTAATTGGTCCAAACTGGGCTGTTTAGAGGCTCCCTCCACCATTAATTGGTCCAAACTGGGCTGGTTAGAGGCTCCCTCCACCATGAATTTGCCCAAACTGGGCTGTTTAGAGGCTCCCTCCACCATGAATTGGTCCAAACTGGGCTGGTTAGAGGCTCCCTCCACCATGAATTTCCCAAAACTTGGCTGTTTAGAGGCTCCCTCCACCATTAATTGGTCCAAACTGGGCTGGTTAGAGGCTCCCTCCACCATGAATTGGTCCAAACTGGGGTTTTTAGAGGCTCCCTCCACCATGAATTGGTCCAAACTGGGGTTTTTAGAGTCTCCCTCCACCATGAATTGGTCCAAACTGGGGTTTTTAGAGTCTCCCTCCACCATGAATTGGTCCAAACTGGGGTTTTTAGAGGCTCCCTCCACCATGAATTTGCCCAAACTCTGCTGGTTAGAGGCTCAATCCACCCTGATTTTCAAAACAAATGTTGGTGCCAACCTCAACTTACTACAAGGGCCAAATTCACTGCTGGTGACAAGCTCTCCTCACTGCAAGTGCCAAATACACATGTTTCAAGGTGTTTTCCTACTGTCAGAGAGGTGGTATTGAGTGTGTAAAGTGTGTAGTTGTTAGGCTGTGATGTTGGGGTAATAGAGGGTCTTTGGTGTGTTAGATGCCCCCAGACATGCTTCCCCTGCTGTCCCAGTGTCATTCCAGAGGTGTTGGCATCATTTCCTGGGGTGTCATAGTGGACTTGGTGACCCTCCAGACACGGATTTGGGTTTCCCCCTTAACGAGTATCTGTTCCCCATAGACTATAATGGGGTTCGAAACCCGTTCGAACACACGAACATTGAGCGGCTGTTCGAATCGAATTTCGAACCTCGAACATTTTAGTGTTCGCTCATCTCTAATTATCATTCATAATCTTTCATTCCGTACACTGAAGAAATTCCCTATAAAAAGTAATAAAATGTAACTTTTATTTCTATCTGCATGATAAAACGTAGACCCAAATAAAAACAAAGGGTTGAAACAACTTGCTGAGCAGTAAAGTGACAGTGGGCATTAACCCTCTCCAAATATCTTGCCTTCACTGTCCTTCCTATCATAAATTTCTGCTCAAATAAAGCTGCTCTCATTAGAGTGATGAACTATCCTCACTCACACTCTAAAGGTAACATGAGGAAACTACAGCGGGGGTTAATCAGATGAGACCAGTCATCAGCTTATTTAACAATGGATCTCTACCCCGTCGATCCCCCAGGGAGAGACTGTCAGGCTGAAGACACTGCTTACATCCCCCTCCTCCTCACCAACATAAAGACCTCGACGCGTTTCCCTTATAGTTCATCAGGAGGCACGGTATTTAAGCGCAATGGCTAATAGAATGGTTGTGCGGTGAAAACTGCAGTTCACGGGACCATGAGGGTTGGCCCCGCTACTTCATAAGGATCGACGCTGCCCCCTACAAAACTCAGGCTCTTTATAGTTGCGGACGCCTGAGTCTCCGCCTCCCTATTCCACGCCCCCTTTCCCCCGCGCTCCAATCCCTGAGCGCCTGGGAGACAGACCTCTCAAGGGGCGTGGCTGATGGTACGGGACGGCTAGAAACGGAGCCTCGCGCAAGCGCGAGAACTTAATGAAGCACAGCGCTGACTTCGCCTACGTTTTATCATGCAGATAGAAATAAAACTTACATTTTATTACTTTTTATAGGGAATTTCTTCAGTGTACGAAATTTAGTTCAGTCCCTATACCCTGTGTATTTTATAATCTTTCATTCCCCCTACACCCAACAGCAGCACAACTGGGGATTTAGCAAGTATAGCTTTACCCTAGGGTGGGTGATCCTGGCAGGCTGATGCCAACACTGAATGTCCAAACACTGTAGACTCCGTCTACCGCCAATCCAGTCTATAATGCTTGGTAAAAGTTAGATGCGAACTCCAGGAAGCCGCGGCACATATCTGCTCCAAGGAAAGGGATCGCCTTTCGGCCCAAGATGTTGCCACTGCACGGGTGGCATGGGCACGGACAAAGTCTGGTACCGGGAGATCTTGAGCATGTAGGGAGCAGATAATGGCTTCTCTGATCCATCTTGACAGAGTTGGTTTGGACACTTTGGCACCTCTATTGTGCCCAAACATGTTGACTAGCAAATTCTCTGATTTTCGGAAGGGCGCCGTGCGCTCCAGGTAGGTACGTAATGCAACAGCAAGCAAAGAAACTACTCTGACACAGAGTGCTTGAGTAGGTGCCTGTAGCCAGAGCGACAGACAAAGACTAGGTGGTGGAGGGGGGGGGGTTATAAAGGACCTCAGGAGGAAAGGGCAGGGCCAGAAACCGAAGCGCCGCCCTCAACACAAATCCAGAATACTGCCCCCCCTACAGTAGCCCTAGGAAGGAGGGGGGGGGGCAGAGTATGGTTTTAGAGTCCAGCTAGTGGACTACATCTGCAAAATAATGTTTCCCAGCTTCAGGCCGTGGCCAGAATCGTGCCGTGACCTACCGCGCATGTTCCGCCCGCCGGAAAGAAAAAGTGCCTCCCCTCCGGCAAGCACATACGTCCTCCAATTGCGGAGGGGGGCCGACAGGCAGGAGCGCGGACAGAAGCAAGCTTAAGGTAAGAATTGGGGGGGAGGGAGAGGGAGCCCCGACCCCTGTAAGAGGCCAGAACACTTCTCCCCAACCACCTGTCCTGTCCCACAGGACAGAAAAAAACACAATGGGGAGTTGGTCTTCCGATCTCTTATAGGGGTCAAAGCTGTTAGGTAATTAAAAATTCCACCTGTCCTAACAGCTCATAGGGGCAGGAATACCCCAGTTGTGCTGCTGTTTGGGCTAAGGGAAAACAGATTATCATTCATAATTTTTCATTATTGATGGATTTAAAAAAAACAAACAAACAAAAAAACACAATTCTGAAATTACATTTTACCTTTTAAATTTTTGGTCATACAGCGTAAAGGATAAGTAACATGTTACCTTTATTCCACGGGTCAGTACAATTACAGCAATACCTAATTTATATTGGGTTTTTTTTATGTGTTACTCATTCTGCAGAACAAAAACCTATTTGGGAACATAAATCAATGATTTTTGCATTGCCATTTTCTGAGATGCATAACATTTTTATTATTCGATTGACAGAGTTGGTTCAGGGCTTAATTTTTACAGGAAAACCTGTGCTTTTTATTGGTACTGTTTTCGGGTACATATGACTTTTTGATCAGTTTTTATAGCATATCTTGTAAGGTGAGATGGCGAAAAATCATTAGTTCTGGCGTTTTTTTTCTGGGTTGTTTTCCCGACGTTCACCGTGTATGTTAAATAGTATTTCAGTTTTATTTTACAGGTTGTTACAGATGCAGCGATATCAAATATGTATTGTTTTGATTGTTTTTTAGTTTTTTTTTATATAATTAATTTTATATAAGAAAAGGGGAATTTGGCGACTTTGTAACTGTCAACCAGGTACTGGGGGCTCCAGGTAGTCTCGACCAGACCCTGGGCTGCAGATTACAGATATCGGCACCTCCTGATGTCGCTCTGGGAAGTGTGGCAACATGGTTGGAGCAACTTGGATGCTGCAATCATGCTTGATCACTGTACCCACGGGGTTAAAACCCTGGCTCAGAGCTCAGCTCCGACTGGGGATTATGCAGCAGAGAGTTAGCTGTCAGTACGGGTCTGCAATTGCTCTGGATTTGTAAGTGCTATCAAGATGATCTTGGTATCATTTAAAATGAATCAAGATCATCTTCTTAGCCCTAACAGATCCTAAGAAAACAGCATTAGTAGTAAGGATGTATTCCATATATCCTTTGCTACTGAAGTGCCATCCTGGCTACACAAATAAATACCTGAGTGGCAGGGAAAAGGTTAAAAGAATGTTCCCACTGTGCACATTGATTACCCTAATGCCCCCACACTGTGCCCCTTGAATAAAATAATGCTCCCATTTATTACAATAATGCCCTCATTGTGTCCACTAATTAACATAATGAACCCACTATGCCACTTAACTAAAACAATCAGTGCTGAATAAGGAAATTTCATTTGTACTCTCTTCTGATTTCCGTTTATTTGAATAGGTAAACTGCATACACTTGTTCGAGGGACAGTTAAAGGGGTATTCCCATGAACGTACTCATATCTATATTTGTAGATAATGAAAAGTTAAACATTTTTGCAAATATAAGTAGTTAGAAATTCTGCAGAATTTTAAAGATTTTCTCTGATCATCTTAGTGGCGACATCTGTTGTCTTGATCGGTTGCCAATGGATACAACTACAAACACAGGAACGTTCTATGGTCTGGGACTTGTCAAAAACCCAGCTATGATTTTCTTATTCTAGCTGTGTTATCAGGAAGAGACACTACATGTATCAGAAAATATCCCGGCCATGATAAGTAAATCATGGCTAATTTTTTGTCCTCAGAAAGGGTCTGCATTCCTGGTCGTATCCACTGGCAACTGATCAAGACCACAAGACTGTGACCACAAGATATTTAGAGAAAATCTTTAAAACTCTGCTAAATTAATTACTTATATTTGCAAAAATGTTTAACTTTTAATTATCTACAAATTTAAAATGGTTATATTTGTGGGAATACCCCTCTAAAGAGGCATAATCAAATTGCTGCCGTCGATGGTTTCCCTGCTCCGGCATTTCGGCAGCTCTGAAGCTGTCCTGCTGCTGAACTTGTTCCTCACACCGTGCCTATGATTGTTCCGGCATCTCAGTAGCTCGCTGGGACGCCATATAATGAACGTGTACACTTCAGAATTCATCTACTCTTGTCTGCTGTTATGTCATCAATAAACACAAGTGACCCAGTGCCATTGAAAGCCATGCATGCCCATGCCATCACGTTGCCTCCACCATGTTTTACAGAGGATGTGGTGTGCCTTGGATCATGTGCCATTCCCTTTCTTCTCCAAACTTTTTTCTTCCCATCATTCTGGTACAGGTTGATCTTTGTCTCATCTGTCCATAGAATACTTTTCCAGAACTGAGCTGGCTTCTTGAGGTGTTTTTCAGCAAATGTAACTCTGGCCTGTCTATTTTTGGAATTGAATGGTTTGCATCTAGATGTGAACCCTTTGTATTTACTTTCATGGAGTCTTCTCTTTACTGTTGACTTAGAGACAGATACACCTACTTCACTGAGAGTGTTCTGGACTTCAGTTGATGTTGTAAACGGGTTCTTCTTGACCAAAGAAAGTATGCGGTGATCATCCACCACTGTTGTCATCCGTGGACGCCCAGGCCTTTTTGAGTTCCCAAGCTCACCAGTCAATTCCTTTTTTCTTAGAATGTACCCGACTGTTGATGTTGTTACTCCAAGCATGTCTGCTATCTCTCTGATGGATTTTTTCTTTTTTTTCAGCCTCAGGATGTTCTGCTTCACCTCAATTGAGAGTTCCTTTGACCGCATGTTGTCTGGTCACAGCAACAGCTTCCAAATGCAAAACCACACACCTGGAATCAACCCCAGACCTTTTAACTACTTCATTGATTACAGGTTTACGAGGGAGACACCTTCAGAGTTAATTGCAGCCCTTAGAGTCCATTGTCCAATTACTTTTGGTCCCTTGAAAAAGAGGAGGCTATGCATTACAGAGCTATGATTCCTAAACCCTTTCTCCGATTTGGATGTGGAAACTCTCATATTGCAGCTGGGAGTGTGCACTTTCAGCCCATATTATATATATAATTGTATTTCTGAACATGTTTTTGTAAACAGCTAAAATAACAAAACTTGTGTCACTGTCCAAATATTTCTGGCCCTAACTGTATGTGCCAAATTTCATTAAAATCCGTTCATAATATTAGTAGGATTAGTAGGATAGGATTAGTAGGATATTAGTAGGATAGGATAGGATAGGATAGGATGTACATTTGTTGTTACTCTGTTTGGAGATAAACAACAATTTAGGTATCTTCCTGGATATGATTCCAGACCTGACTCTCCTACATGGTTTTATTTATTTATTTTGCTTAACTCTATAGTGTCATCATATTCCACAGCGTTTTACAAAGTGTGAGAAAGTGACAGGTAAAGTCCTGGAAGTACGATATGTCTCCCCCAGATTCCTCTCTTATGTGTGGTGATTGAGGTCACCACAGGGCTGTAGCAAAACCTCACCTGTAATCTTAAAGGGGTTCTATCAGCAAAATCATGCTGAAAGAGCCCCACATATGCGTGAATTGCCTTTAAAAAGGCTATTCAGGCACCGTAAATGTTATATTAAACTAACCGTTTTAAAAAATAATACCCTAAAAAAGAATGTGATCTACTTACGCATCGTGCACGCTGGGCGGGCATTCAGGGTGCGCCGTCTTCTTCATCCACGCCTCCTCTTCCTGCGATGTCCTCGGGTCCCGTCCTCCTCCAGCTCTCGCGAACTGACATTGATTAAAAAAAGTGGCCTGGGCGCATGCGCAGTAGCATGCGGCTTCTACTACGGGTACTGTACATGCGCCCAGGCCATTTTTTTTATCAATGTCAGTTAGCGAGCGCCAGAGGAAGATGGAACCCGAGGACATCGGAGGAAGAGGAGGCGTGGATGAAGAAGAAGACACACCCTGAATGCCCGCCCAGCGTGCACGATACGTAAGTAGATCATTCTTTTTTAGGTTTTGCTGATAGAGCCCCTTTAACCACTTCTTATCCTACAGCAGGAAGGAGCTTTCAAACACAGGTGGGATCTGGACCTAATTAAAGGCCTATAAAGCTTGACAAGACTTCAGTCCTGGGCAGTTCCTGGGGGAGAGTGGAGGAGTCGGCTTCTGTCCATACAGCCTGAAATTTGGTGAGAGACCAGTCTGAACCACAGCTTCTGCTTTTCTTTTGTTTTTCTCGTGTGGCTGAAGCAACCCACATGTATAGCTAGAGTACTTTTGTTTAGTTAGTTGCTCAGACGAGCAGGTCTTGTGTTACTGTTTTTGCCTGAAGCTAAGGCCTTGTTTATTTTTCTGCCAGATACTGTTTTTTGCTAAATAAATGCACAGGCCTAAAAACCCGCTGAACCTGATTTTGGTGTCAGTCTCTGACTGCCTGGGTCCGCTGCTGCTGCCGCTGAACTTACCTCCCCCACAAATGATATTGTCCCAAGTAGGGCTCACAATCTAAATTCCCTATCACATAGCTCCCAAGTGTCCCGATTTCCGCGGGACATTCACGATTTCAGACTGGTGTCCCGCCATCCCGCACAGCTTACTTCATGTCCCGCTCTGCCACTGATGTGCTTTCATAAATAAACTTTATTAGCTCACCATCACCAAAAGCTTATACTACGATCCTGCAAGGACTTGGCTGATGACATCAGATGACATCAGATGTCACATGACAGGGGGGAGGGGGCGTGTCTATGCTTGAAACATGATCCTTCACATGAAGAAGAGTCATATCAGTGGGGGAAAATGGAGAAACGGCAGGGGCCTGGTGTACTGTGTGAGAGGGGCAGAGATGTGGGGTGCAGGGTGTACTGTGTGAGAGGGGGACATGTGGGGTGCAGGGTGTACAGGGGACATAAAACTGGGGGCAGATGAAGAAGGACATTAAAAAATAAGAGTCAGTGGGTGGAAACATTAAGCTGTGGGCAATTGGAAAGGGACATTAAACTGTGTACAACATGTCCACCTCTAGTTGCCCCCAGTTTAATGTCCCCTTCTGGCTACCCCAGTTTAATCTCCTTCTCTAGTTGCCTCCAGTTTAATGTTCATTCCAGCTGTCATTAATTTGTCCCCCTCCAACTACCCGATTGTTTAATGTCCCCTCCCCCCCCCTTTGTATTTTCCCCCAGTTTAAACTGGGGCATGAGGAGAGGGACTTCTTACTGTGGGGAAAATGGAGGGGAACATTATAATATGGGGGCATATAATGTTAGGGTGACTGTAGGAGCATTATATTGTGTGGGGGCAAAAATGGATCAGTGGGCGGGGTCAACAGAAGTGGGCAGAGCAAAATTTGCTGCAGCAAATTTTGTCCCTCTTTCTGTTCCTTGAAAGTTGGGAGCTATGCTATCAGTTTTTCTTTGGAGGAAACTGGAGTTTGAACCCAGAGCAGACCTAGTGATTGATCTGTCCTTAAGGCACTTAATCCCAAATTTTATGTGTACACCTGTACTCAGGATGAGATGACAGCCTGGCAAGGGGAGCAAAGTGGTAATTCTGGATAGTACTAAATACTGTAAGCTGTGTGAACAGTTGCTGTTGCTGGGATTGCTGTGTGCTGGCCTTGGTCACAAAAGAGGAAGAGCCGTTCCTCGCATAAGTATAATGGGGTAGAATGGTGGGCAGAGTTAGTTGGGAAGGGCTAGTGGTGGGCAGGATAGCTAGGGAGACAGAGAGGGATTGTTTTGGGAGGGAGGCGTGAGGGAGATAGTGTGAGCGCCTAACTACCTGATTGCATTGCTTTAGGTAATACAGCAGGAAACTACATTATGTCAACAAATACAGAAGATCCTAGGCGCTCCCAGAGAAGCCCAGAAGTCACTCAAAACAAAAAAAAATTGCCCAGGAAAACCCCTTTAAAGCCTTACTCATGTCCTCAAAGGAGGAAGAGTTGATTGGTTCTGATGAATTTGATTTCTTACCTTCTAATCATCTTGTTGAAACCATATTATATGCCCTACCCAAAATTCACAAAGGGCTAAGCCCTTATTCATAGTCTCCAGGGTTGGCTCTTTGGGACAGCACTGTAACAGCATTTTGCACACTTTTGTATCGGCTTTGCCCTCTTACACGAGGGACACAACATATTTGTTATCTATACTTTATGGTGTGGTCTTGAGTGAGGATATATGAATTGCTAGCATAAATGTTGTTATTGTACTCTTTTGTACCACATGAAAAGGGTCCAAAAGCAGTCCATCACTTTCTTCGCTCGACAGGTAATCAGTAGCCTGCATCTACTAAAGTTTACCTTGACAAGGATTTTTTTCTTTTGAATGGCAAATTCCACCACCAGCTCAGTGTTACAGCGAAGGGTAGCCCTCATGCCCATGCTTTCAAATCTGTTCCTGGGCTGGTGGGAGGGGACCATTGTCTTTACTGAGCTCATAACTTCATAGGTTTAGGCCATTATGCTGTTGGCGCGTTACACTGATGACATCCTCATTGTCTGGAGGAATAACAAGAAGTGGTTTGAAGAATTCATATCACTATTTATTGTTAACATGGTAGGCCTCAGTTTCACCTTTGTGATTGCCTATGATTTGATGTCCTTGTTTCTAGATCAGTGGCTGGTGGCATTGAAATAACAATTTATCGTAAACTGCCATTATCTCTCTCCTGAGGTGGGTTAGCCACCATCCATCTCGCCACAGGAGGAGAATACCAAAGGGCCAGTATCTACAGGCCAGAAGAAATTGAAACTTGCAGACTTTGTTTAAATCTGAGGCTGATGATTTACGTAAGAGAATTCTGGGTAGGATGACTTATTTAGGATGACCTCTTGGGAATTTTCAAGATGTCCTAGAGGTGAGCTTTTGAATGAACAATCCGGGGTAATGGAGAATAAATGGAAAGAGATTACACTCTTTGGCACCTATGATAATGGAGCTGAGAATGTGAGAGAAATCTTCTTTTTTTTTTTTTTTTTATATTCAAAAAAAAATGAAAAAGGATGGGGGGCACTCACCCACTTGAAGAATTTTCTTGAAAACTTAGTCCTTTATTTGAAAGTGAAAATAAATCAAATCGGGAGGGAGGAATGACATGCAAGGCGTGAGCAACAGCCGTTTTGTGCCAGCACAGGCGCTTTCTCAAGCCAAGTATGCGTCAGACACATCCTGGGCTGAATGATCAGCTCTAGAGATGAGCGAGTACTATCCGAAATAGCAGTTTTGAATAGCACGCTCCCATAGGAATGAATGGGCCGGCGCGCAGGGGGTTAAGCAGCAGGACGCCGGCGCCGGCTGCATCCATTCATTCCTATGGGAGCGTGCTATTCGAAACTGCAGTTTCGAATAGCACTCGCTCATCTCTAATCAGCTCGATTTTGGGTGTTTTATTTAATCTCCTGCTGTCCTCTGATAAATACCTCTTTCTTTTTACTCTCTCCCCTTTTCTAGCTTAACCGGTTAAGGACCGCCGTACGTAAAATTACGGCCTGCGGTCCAGGTACCTAAAGACCGGACTATTGTAAAAATACGTCCTGTCTTTAGGTACCTATTTCGCGGGGGGATGGGTGCGGGGAGGACGGGGGTTAGGTGTTACTAACACCTAACCCCTTCCTCAATAACGTCCAGTCGGAACTGAGTCCGACTGGACGTTTTAACCCTTTCGATCGCGCCGTGAAACATCACGGCGCGATCGAAAGGCATCCGCCGACAATTAAATCAGATCGGCACCCCCCGCGGCGAGATCGGAGGGTGCCGATAGCAGTAAAAGGTAGTCTGGGGTCTGGCCAGTGACCCCAGACTGCCCGAAGCCCCCACATACCTGGTGATCCTGCCAGGACCTTCTGATGTCAGGCTGTGCGTCTACACAGCCTGACATCCTGCTACGGAATGCCATGTGGGACACCTGCAGGCTGTGTCTCACATGGCATTCTATATCAGCAAAGTATTGCTGATTGAAGTGTCCTAAATGGACACATGAAAAAGTAAAAAAAATGTAAAAAAAATAAAATGAAGTGTATGAAAAAAATTAATAAAGTTATAAAGCCCAAAAATCCCTTTTTCTCAATAGAAAATGAATTATATAAAAAAAGAACTAAAAAGTAATAAAAACAATGCATATTTGGTATTGTCGCGTCCGTAACAATCTGTACAATAAAACTGAAATAATATTTAATGTACACGGCGAACGCCGGAAAAAAAAAAACGGAAAAAACTCGCCGGAAGTAATGATTTTTCGCCATCTCACCATACAAAATATGCTATAAAAAGTGATCAAAAAGTCATATGCATCCGACAACAGTACCAATAAAAAGCGCAGGTTGTCCCGCAAAAAATAAGCCCTCAACCAACTCTGTCAACCGAAAAATAAAAATGTTACGCCTCTTAGAAGATGCGATGCAAAAAACATTGATTTATGTCCCCAAATGTGTTTTTCCTCTGCAGAACTAGTAACACATAAAAAAATACTATAAATGAGGTATCGCCGTAACCGTACCGACCCGCAGAATAAAGGGAACATGTTACTTATACTGTACGCTGCATGGCGCAAAATTAAAAAAGTAAAACTCAATGCCAGGATTGATTTTTTTTTTTTAAATCCAGCAAAAAAGGGTTAATAAAATGTATTCAATAAGATGTAGACACCCAAAAATGGTGTCATTACGAAATGCATCTCATCCCGCAAAGAATAAGCCCTTATATGGCCGCGTCACCAGAAACATAAAGAAAATATAGCATCTCACAATGTGAAGACAAAAACCCTCAAAAATCGCCAAATTATTAGAACACAACTGGGTGCGTCATGTAGGGAATATATAAGCTGTGTGAGCGGATATCAGGGGACACCCCAGATTTACAGCTTATGAGGGAACAGACACCAGAAGTGACCCCTAAAGTGACCCCCAGAGTGACTCCCCCAATCATAGGAGCTACGGGGACATAGTAGGGAATTTGGTGTTTGCAATGTCCTCCGCACAGCTTATACATTCCCTCTTCGCCATCCGCTGTGCAGTCACGTCCGGGATACTAATACTCACTACACCCCCTGATAAATTCTTTGAGGGGTGCAGTTTTCAAAATGGGGTCACTCCTGGTACCCCATGGAATCCACTTTTCTGGTACCTTACAGGCTCTACAAACATGACATGGCGTCCAGATACCAAACATCTGAATCTGTGCTCCAAAAGCCGCATAGCGCTCCTTCCCTTCTGCACCCTGCTGTACGTCCAAACTGCAGTTTATGACACATGTATGACACATGTATGACACTGGTGTACCCCCGGATAACGGACATAATGTCATATGTGGGTATAAACTGATACTAGGGCACAGCCGGACACAGAAGGGAAGAAGGGTCATTTGGTTTTTGGAGCACAGACGGTTTGGTTTTTGGATGCCATGACACTTTTGTAGAGCTGAAACGCCAGTAATTTGGAATCCCCTGATAAATTACCTTATTTTGGAAACTACACCCCTGAAGGATTTATCCAGGGGTACAGACAGCATTTTTAACCCCCAAGTGTTGCTATAACTTTATATATATAACTATAACTGTAGTGGATTGTGAGAGGTGAAAATGACCATTTTTCCAGGAATACGTCCTTTCAGTGCCTAATATATTGTGCCCGACTTGTATCAGAGATGAACGCTCTAAAAGCTGTTGTGCCTGGGATACCCGTTTAACAGTTTTTGGAGTGTCTCTGCTGACATAAGTCGGGCACAACATGTTGCACACTGAAATGGCAAATCTGTAAAATTTTCATTTTTAACTTCTCTATCAGTTGCGATTTCATTTCTGGAAACTAAATAAATGCAACACTCAAGGGTTAAAAATTCTCGCTACACCACTTGATAAATCCCATCAGTGGGGTAGTGTCCAAAATAGGGTGACATGTCTGCGGATTCCACTTTATTGGCAATTCAGGGGCTTTGCAAAAGTGGCAAAAAAAACCAAACTGTGCTCCAAAAACCAAAATAGCGCTCCTTCCCTTCTGTCCCCGGTTGTGCCCAAACAGCCGATTCTACCCACATATGGCATTAAGTACGTTATCCGGGGTACACCAGTGTCATACATGTGGGCATACACTGCTATTTGGGTACCCAGCAGGGTGCAGATGTGAAGGAGCAATATGTGCTTTTGGAGTGCAGATTTAGATTCTTCGTTTTTGGACACCACGTCACATTTGCAGAGACCCTAAAATTGCCCCTACAAAATGGGGTCACTTCTTGGTGAATTCCAGTTTACTGGAACCTCCAGGGCTCTGCAAAAACATCATGGCGCCCAGAGGGTCCCTCTAAATCTGTATCCCAAAAGCTAAAACGCACAGTGGTCCTTCCCTTCTGAGCCCTGCTGTGTGCCCAAGCAGCAGTTTACACCCACATATATAATTTTTTGACCCCCGGGATGGCCCACTTAATAGTTTTAGGAGTGCAGGTCTCTGACAACACAAAGTGGGTGCAACGTATTGGGCACCGAAATGGCATATTTTTAAAAATTTCAATTTTCATTTTGTACATTAATTTTTGGGAAGCATTTTAGGCTCAAAATGATAATACCCCTTGATACATTCCTTGACAGGTGTAGTTTCTAAAATGGGGTCACTTTTGAGGGGTTTCCATTGTATTGATACTTTAGGGGCTCTGCAAATGCGACATGGCACCTGAAAACTATTCCAGCAACATCTGCCCTCCAAAATCCAAATAGCGCTCTTTCCATTCTGAGCCCCAGCATGTACCCATACAGCAGATTTTGGCCACATATGGGGTATTGCCGTGTTCAGAAGAAATTGTGTAACAAACTGTGGGGGGCTTTTAATTCTTAAACTATTTGCAAAATTAAAACTATGGCGCTAAATGGACAATTTATTGGGAAAAAAAGTAATTTTTCATTTTCACGTCCCAATGTTAATAAAATCTGTGAAACACCTGTGAGGCCAAAATACTCACTCTACCCCTAGACAAATTCTATGAGGGGTGTAGTTTCCAAAATGGGGTCACTTATAGGGGGTTTCCACTGTATTGGTACTTTAGGGGCTCTGCAAATGCGACATGGGACCTGAAAAATATTCCAGCAAAATCTGCCCTCCAAAAGCCAAATAGCCCTCTTTCCATTCTGAGCCCCGCCATGTTCCCATACAGCAGATTATGACCACATATGGGGCATTTCTGTGTTCAGCAGAATTTGTGTAACGAACTTTATGGAGCTTTTTCTCCTTTATCCTCTTGTGAAAATTAAAAATTTGGGGCTAAATTGACAGTTTGTTGAAAAAAAAGTAATTTTTCATTTTCATGGCCCAATGTTAATAAAATCTGTGAAACAGCTGTAGGGTCAAAATGCTCACTCTACCCTTTAATATGTTCTGTGGGGGGTATAGTTTCCCAAATGGGGTCACTTTTAGGGGGTTTCCACTGTATTGGTACTCTAGGGGCTCTGCTAATGCGACATGGCACCTAAAATTATTCCAGCAAAATCTGCCATCCAAAAGCCAAATAGCGCTCCTTCCATTCTGAGCCCCGCCATGTTCCCATACAGCAGATTATAGCCACATATGGGGTATTGCCGTGTTCAGGAGAAATTGTTTAACAAACTGTGGGGGGCTTTTACTCCTTTAACCCTTTGTGAAAATGAAAACTTTGGAGATAAAGTGACATTTTAGTAATTTTTCATTTACACATCCCAATGTTAGTAAAATCTGTGAAACAACGGTAGGGTCTAAATGCTGACTATACCCCTTGATGAATTCTGTGAGGGGTGTGGATTCTAAAATGGGGTCACTTTTGGGGGGTTTCCATTGTTTTGGTACTCTAGGGTCTCTGCAAATAAGGCATGGCGCTGAAAATTATTCCAGCAAAATCTGCTGTTCAAACACCCAGTGTCGCTCCTTCCCTTCCATGCACTGCCGTGTGCCCAAAAATCAGTTTACACCCACATGTGGGGTATTTCTGTGCACGGGAGAAATTGCACAATAAACTGTCAGATGCATTTTCTCCTTCAACCCTTTGTGAATGTGTTAATTTTGGGTCTAAATGAATGTATTAGTGAAAAAAAATGAAATGTCTAAATTTCACTGCCATATTATTTTTATTCTTATGAAATGCTTAAAGGGTTAACAAACATCCCAAATGCTGTTTTGAATAATTTGAGGGGTGCAGTTTTGAAAATGGGGTAATTTATGGGGGTTTCTATTATACAGGCCTTTATAATTACTTTCAGAACTGAAGTGGTCCCTAAAAAATTGGTTTGGAGAATTTTCTTGTAAATCTGGAAAATTGCTGTTACACTTGTAAGCCTTGTGACGTCCAAAATAAATTAAAATACAATCAAAAGATGATGCCAATATAAAGCAGAGATATGGGAGATAATATTTATTCATGTATTTGGATGGTATGACTATCCGCCTGAAAAGCAGAGAATTTCACATTTTGAAAATTGCAATTTTTTTCAAATTTCCATCAAATTTCCTAGTTTTTTTATAAATAAATGCAAAAATATTGATTAGTGTTTACCACTAACATGAAGTATAATGTGTTACGAGAAAACCATCTCAAATTCATTTGTGTAAGTTAAAGCGTCTCAAAGTTATTGCCATTTAAAGTGACACATGTCAGTTTTGAAAAAAGAGGCCTGGTCTTTAACATACTTTTGGGCCTGGTCCTTAACCGGTTAATCTGTATATAAATATATATACAATCTCTTTTCAGCATGCATTACCTGCCATACATTAGGGTTTCTAGTTTATTCCTTGCCTTTTTCCCACTGCTCTAACTCCACTGATCGCTGAATGATCCAGACACATGATTATTGTCTGGTTACCTGCCGTATCCCCTACGTCGTATATCATCAAAATGGATGGAATTTTGGTTAATCCCATCCACACATTGCAGATAAATATCTGCAATGGAAATGCTGCGATTTAAAAAAAAATGCTTACATTTTTGTAAATCGCAGCATGTCAATTACACCCATGGAAATGCTGGCATTTTTCGTATAAGTATAATAGAGTCAGAAACTTTTCTGTGAAAAACGCTGTGGGAAAAAACACAATGTTTCCACCACAGGCTTTTCAGCAGTGTTCTTTGGCTGCGGCTCACTATGTAGGGACTTGGTCAGATTCTACATGCAGCATGCCTATGTGTGTGTAAGCAGAGGTGCTTTTCTTAAAGAGGACCTTTTACCGTTTGGTCTATTGAGCTGTACCGTGAGAAGGGGTGTTGCTTCATGCCCAGCCATGACGCTGAGCGGTGAGGAACGCCCTCCTAGTACTCGTTTATGGATGAGTACTGTGAGGAGAGGGAGCGGGCATTCCTCCCCGCTCTCACAGTACAGCTCTGTAGGCGCTACTGTGAGGAAGAGTGGTCCTGACTGACTGTCAGAAACGCCCTTCTGATCGTGAAGAGCTTTGGTATTGGCAGAGTATATGGAGGACTACCCTGGTGACGCCTAGGTCTAGAGCAGGGGTCCTCAAACTGCAGTCCGCGGGCCACATGCGGCCCGCCAAGCACTTCTGTCCTGACAGGCGTGCATTTATAATGAAGCTCATGGGTTGCTCAGGCCAGGCCATGGAGCGCACTTCACTTTACTTATTGGGCACCACTCCTGATGTCTGTGCGACCTGTGCTGCCTTTGGTGTCCGCCTGTGTCCTCCTGTCACATCGCTTGTATGTGATGTAAGGAGGATACAGGAGGCACCGCTCCCGATGTCTGTGCGACCTGCGCTTCCTCCGTTGTCCGCCTGTGTCCTTCTGCCACATCGCTTGTATGCGATGTATGGAGGATACAGGAGGCACCACTTCCGATGTCTGTGCGACCTGCTCTGCCTTCGGTGTACGCCTGTCACATCGCATGTATGCGATGTAAGGAGGATACCGGAGGCAGATCAGGCCATGCAGACATAAGGTGTCTGGTGTGTGCATTCCGTTGGGTTTCCATCTTCAGTCCCAGCGAAACTGGACAGGGGACGGAAACCCGGCAGTCACCTTTAAAACCCATTCAATTGAATGGGTTTGTAAAGGTGACCACCAGTATCCGCCTGTGGCCTGTCTGCGGGGAAACTTTTTTTTTTTTTTTAAACTGGACACAAAGTCCTGCATGTCTGACTTTGTGTCCGGCTAAAAAAAAAACGTTTCCCTGCGGACAGGCCACAGGTGGATACTGGTGGTCACCTTTACAAACCCATTCAATTGAATGGGTTTTAAAGGTGACTGCCGGGTTTCCGTCCCCTGTCCAGTTTCGCTGGGACTGAAGATGGAAACCCAACGGAATGCACACACCAGACACCGAGCACAAGTGTGAACGCCCCTGAGATTGAAAATTGAGTGTCCCCCTCCACCCCACGGTTGCCTTCATCTCCATTTTTTCTCAATAACACATAGGAATAGGCTTCAGAAAGACATCTAAAGGTAGGAGAAGACTAGATTTTCTTAAGGCTATTCCTACGAGAAAAAATTTTGATTTTAACGGTAGAATTCCTTTAAACTATATTACGGCCCCCCAATGGTCCGAGGGACAGTGAATTGGCCCACTGTTTGAGGACCCCTAGTCTAGAGAATTACCCAGTTGCTATTTGGTAGGACCATTTCACTTCCCCTCAGGAGGTCCTTTATTGTTGGAGTTGTACTGAACTGTATACTTGTGTATAGTATGGTGCTATATAAATAAATAATAATAATATAGTACATTTCATTGGCTAATAGCACACCTCACATGTTTTGGGTATATTTATAGCAGGATAACCCTGACTTCTTTCCTCATTGCAGATAGTTGTACACTGCAGCATCTCAGGGAATGGCCGACTCCCCAGCTTTTATACATTGCCTCCTGGTCTGGTTTTATATAAATATAGGGAGATTTGACAAAGCCAAGGCCATTGCTTCCTCTATACTAACAGCAATGTACGCGTCTAGTGACAGTCGCAATTCCATCGTAGCCACGACCACTTTGTCACTCCCCGGCCATGACACGTTATCAGGTAAACATAAACTTCCATGCCTATGAGTCGCCAGCGCAGCCAGCCAACAATGTCGTCACCCTCTGCAATAGCTCGTCTGTCTTATGGAGCCCCTACCACTAACTACCTGACTGACGTGCCAGCCCACCAATCACTGGAGTGCAGACGGGAGGGGGCGGAGCCTCTTAGCCCAGGGCAAGACGTCATTCCTCTGGCATCCCGAGAATTGCGAGTCCGGAAATACTGGGTGTGCGAGACGAAGATCCCGGCACTCCAGCAGCTCAGGCCCCAGTAAAGGGACGCTCAACCCGGGCATCATGAGTGGCTTCCGGCAGCAGAATGTGGAGGAGTTCTACGAGATGGGAGAGGAGCTTGGAAGGTGAGTGCTTGCTATACGCCTTTGTGTTGTCTTACCTGTGTTCTGCTGGGTCCTGGTACACAGCCTCAACTCTTCCCTCAGTCTCACCTATAGACAGTAACACTTACGGTAAGCTCACATAATATCCCTCTACATTTCCCACCACCGTTTACCGGCTGCTGCCTAGCCGTGATGGGATACTGATGCTGTAATGGCTTTCTGCTGCTGATTAGGCCCAGATGATTGGATCTAGTCATCAGATTGGGTGGAATCTGCTGAGATTCGGTGGCGGAAACCACCTCCAAATCCGCAGCAAATTTCTCCATAGGAACTGTTCCAGAGTCCGTAGAGTAGTGAGTATTAACAGATGCTAAGAGCTAGAGTTGGAGAAAAGGTTCTCTTTAATGGGATACTCCACTATAGGTGAAGGAGGACCTGTTCTGTATTTTACAACTGCGCTGGAATCCGTGAAACTGATATACTAAGAAGTGGAGGTGGTGAAAGGTCCTCTTCATAAACGACATGTGATTCCAGCATAGGTTGGATAATTTTTCCGTAGAGCACCACAATAAATGTGTGCTACCGGTGTTACTACATGTCTATATATTAAAGGGAGTCTCTTCGCAGCCAAATCTCTATTTAATCAGCCCCGGTACTTTGTAGTTCACACTGATAGCAATCCTCTTATCTATGTTTTCTATGAACTTGGGGTTTATTGCCATAAAATGACCCTGAGCCTTAAATGTAAAAGAAGCTTGGATGTGCTCCATTTCTACTGCTGCCTTTCTGCCATAAACCCCACCAAGTAATGCCTCCATACAGTTGATTGACACTTCCTTTACTTTCAAGGCTCTGATGCCAGTTACTAGCATTCCCTGTCTGGCACACGCGCAGTACAGTTCTTGAAGTTGTCTGTTTTTCTGGGACGTTACGGTACATGAACCAGCCTGGAGACACTAGTGATCAAAAATGTAGTGTGTACTCTAAGGGGGTGTTCACACTACCGTCATTGTCCGACAGGTAGTGTCCGCTGCTAGTGTCCGTTCAAAATCTTGCACAGACATTAGCAGCGGACACTACCTGTCGGACAATGACTGTAGTGTGAACGCTCCCTTATAAGCGCCCTTATTTTTTTTGTTTTTGTAAATAGTTGCACCAAGGTACTTGGACTTATTGAATAGCAATTTTTTTTTCTGACAGGTGCCCTTTAAGTTCCATTATGAGATCAAATTGTGTTGGAGCAAGGCAGAGAAACCATTTCTAATAGATACCTTTGCCACAACAAGATCAGATGCCATTCTTGGTCCTAAACCTGCATATCTCATCTGGTTCTGCATGAAGTCCATCTGAATGCGCTTGTAATGTGTCAGAGCACTCAAGTAGCTTTCCTATGTTAGGGTATGAGACCAGGATTGGCTTTTCGCCTGAATGTTTCCATTTATAGACAGCCAGTAGGGATCTTGAAAATGTACAAATGTAATTGAGATTTATTGGCAGAACATCAGAAGGCCTTTCTTTTCGTAATGGGCAGTTTTAGTAAGGAAATTGTCCCCCTTTATAATATAACAATTTTGGAACATCTTATCATTCTTATAACACTACTTTGTGCTATGTCTCTTTTATTCACATAATCTTTTTTTATAAGAAAAACTTTACCTTCAGATAAATGGATACCTCTCCACTAAACAGATTATAACATGGCATGAACAGTGCTTAACTTGACAACTAACAAATTACCAATTGATGTTGTCTCTTCAGCACTCTGACCTTTCATCAGATCGGGCACATGCAGTTCTATATACTGCTGGAAAGCTGACAGTGCGCTGAATTCAGCGCACTATCGGCTTTCCCGATCTGTGCCCCGGGTAAAGCGCTATCGGTCCCGTTACCGTAGCGCTTTACAGTCAGAAGGGCGTTTCTGACAGTCTGTCAGGAACGTCCTTCTGCCTCGCGGCACCTATCGTGCTGTACTGTGGAGCGGGGAGGAACTCCCCCCTCCCTCTCCTGATAATACTTGTCTATGGACGAGCACTGTGAGCAGAGGGAGGGGGCGTTCCTCCCCGCTCCACAGTACAGCGTGATAGGCGCTGCTGGGCAAAAAGGCGTCCCTGGCTAACTGTCAGAAACGCCCTTCTGACACTAAAGCGCTACAGTATCGGGACCGATAGCGCTTTACACCGGGCACAGATCGGGAAAGCCGATAGTGCACTGAATTCAGCGCACTGTCAGCTTTCCAGCAGTATATAGAACTGCATGTGCCCGATCTGATGAAAGGTCCTCTTTAACCTATATTTAGCTGGAATTGAATTTTTTTTTTTTTTTTAATTGCCAGTATTATAAACCGTTCTTGACACAGCATTTATTTCTTACATTCTTTCTTGAATGAACTGTTCATTTCTTTTCAGTGGTCAGTTTGCAATTGTCAGGAAATGTCGGGAGCGCAGAACAGGATTAGAATATGCTGCTAAATTCATTAAGAAGCGCCGCCTATCATCCAGTCGCCGAGGTGTGAGCCGAGAGGAGATTGAGAGAGAAGTGGACATCTTAAGAGAGATTCAACATCCAAACATAATCACCCTTCATGATGTGTTTGAGAATCGCACAGACGTGGTGCTTATATTGGAATTAGTGTCTGGAGGAGAATTATTTGACTTCTTGGCACAAAAAGAGAGCTTGAGTGAGGAAGAGGCCACCATGTTCCTTAAACAGATTCTAGATGGGGTCCACTACTTACACCACAAAAGCATTGCACATTTTGATCTCAAGGTATAACAATTTATGAAGCTTTTGCTTCTTACGCTGGCTTCACACTAGCGCCCGGGCTCCGTTTTCAGGTTTCCGTCTTCTGCATGCAGAAGACGGAAACCTTCAAGACTGGGTCCAGCCGTGAGCGCCGGTGAGCGTTTTATGCTCTCCATCGCGAAACCTGTTTTTTTAAACCGGACACAGAGTACTGCATGACCGACTTTGTGTCCGGTTTAAAAAATCCGGTTTCTTGGCTCAGAGCATAAAACGCTCACTGTTGCTCACGGCCGGACATCTTTCAAACCCATTTAAATGAATGGGTTTGGAAAGAAGCCGTCATGAACGGAGACCGGGCGCAGATGTGAATGAGCCCTTACCAGTCATTGTGTCATTGTTTAGGTCTCACTAAGTCTCTATTCACAACAACTACACTGTTTACCAATAAGTATTTGGACACCTGTGGTAGAATAGAAAACATTTATTCATATTCAATAGTTGGTAGAATCTCTTAGCAGCAATTACAGCCTCAACCCTCCAGGGCATGCTTTCCACAAGTCCTTGTATGATGGCTAATGGTATTTTATTTCATTTGGCTTGGAGAAGACAGGTAAGTTCACCGATTTTGGGCGGCTGCAGTTTCGGCGGTCTGCCGACTCGGGGCACATACCAAAATTACATAGGCCACTGTCGATTTTTGGTAATTCAGTTCGCTTGCTATGTCCCTTAAGGATCGACCATTTCTGTGGTACCCGATAATTACCCCTTTCTCAAAATCGGACAACCCTGCACTTTGTGGTATCTTGCATGCGACTAATGCCAATGCTGTTTCCTACATGATATTTAACGGCATCACGACCACAGATATCTTAATTTGTATTTGCATGGGTGTCCAAATACTTATTGGTAGACATTGCATTTTGGATCCATTGTCAGATTGATACAGTGGACCTTTTCCGCATTCCAGCTTTTGTGAAACTACAACTGCCAGCATACTCCAGTCACTTCTGTAACTTGGAGTGCTAAAGCTTACATTACTTGGTGTACTTGAAGTATAAAGAATTCTTATAGGGGTTTTTCAAGCTTCATAATTGATGATCTATTCCCCCCTTACTGCAGCACATTCGGATGAAGCTAAGAGAGGCAGTGTATGCATACTGTCATTTTCAGTTTTCTGTTCCAATGAAGGAAACCAAAATCTAAAATTAATTCAGTCTTATAAAGCGCATCCTTAGTGTATGATCAGGGGTTGCACATAGGGCAAATGAATAGGGATTGTCCTAATGGGACAACCAAGTACCTTATCAAATAGTTCTACAGATCGCACGTTATGAAGGATATGAGGCTATAACTCAGCAGCAGAGGCACCGATTCATATTTGATTCAGAATGACCCTATTCCATCTTTCTGTTTGCTTGGTTCAATTGCTGGGCTCTTGTGATAGACTTCGAAATCTAAGTTTAACTTGCAATATCCTTTTTTTTATTTATTATTTTATTTTTATCATTATTCCTTTTGATTTTTTTTAGCCAGAAAATATCATGTTGTTGGATCAAAGTAGCCCAAACCCTCGAATAAAACTCATAGATTTTGGAATTGCCCACAAAATACAAGCTGGAAATGAGTTTAAGAATATATTTGGAACGCCTGAATTTGTTGGTAAGTTTGCAAGGCCAATCTACTACAAATTAAAAAATCTGTACATATTTGATAAGATCTGAAAGCTAATGGCAGCTGTGCTTAAAGGGGTTGTCCACTTTCAGACCAATATTGAGAGACAAATGGTATTGTTTGTATAATGAAAAATTCTACAATTTAGCATTATATATTCTGAATCAATTCCTCAGTTTTCTAGATCTCTGCTGTCATGCATTCTGCTTACTACCAGGAGATAAAAGTCCATTAGTCCATGGTCTTGTGATTAACAGAGGCACAGATCATTATGACTATATGTGACTATAACAAACTGTGCCATGGATTGAAATTTTTCTTTTTTTTTTTTTTTTTCCACTGGGAGTCAGCCAAACGAATGACTGCAAGCAGAGATCTAGAAAGTCATGTGGAATTGATATAGAAAGTATATTGGAAAACTATACAACTTTTTATTATTCAAACAATAATATATTTCAATATAAGTCTGAAACTGAACAAACTGAACAGCCCCCTGTCATTTAATTTTTTTTTTAAATTAATATCTAAATTGAATATCAGAAACTTTATAGAAATCTTATTAGAGGAAAATGCTCATATCTCCTGTTATTAGCTACTCACCTGCCTGGAAAACTGTCTTCAAAGCTTGATCTGTATTCACTGTGAGGATGGACTAAATTCACTCAGATCAGATTACTTTGAGGTCTATGGGAGAGAGAGCAGAAGGAGGAGAGTGAGGCAAAAGCTAGCGGAGAGATAAAAGCTGCTGGAAGACATACCGTAATAGGTTTTCTTTCTTTTATAACACAGTTTTTCAGCAGGAGTGCGTAGTATAGATGGGAATTAAGCTCGATAGAGAGATCTTTCTGTAATCAACTCAAGGATGTCTGTTTCTCATTCATTCCTCTTCCTTCTCCACCTCCCCTTTCATAAGATTGTATATACTGCAGCCTGTGTTCAGTGAAGCCAGATTTTCTTTTGCTGAACTGAACAGTTTGCCAGGGAGGAGATATTAGAAGTTATTGCTTATAATGTATATTGCAAAGTTTCTAATATTCACCAGAGCTGTTCCTTTATTTAAAAAAAAATAACATTTCTGAAACAGTTATTTTAAAACTCATGATCTGTGCTCAAACAGAGAGAGACTTTATTGTTATGCCCAAGCACGTTGGTGCAGAGAGAGCTGCTTGCCTTATTCCTTTTACACCTTTCTCTCAGTACACTGATGGGAGGGAGAATAAAGTGAAAAATAAGTAAAAGAAAGCTTGGGCAAAGCCTTTTTTTTTTTTTTAAATAAAAATTGGAGTGTGCTTACCCAGCAGAAATGTAAAAGGACGCTTCAAGTTCCTTTTCTGTTTCCACCCCACTGGCTTTCACCCATGACTTTCACCCGCTGACTATGCTCAGATGAATGGGTATATCAGCAGAGTTTCTTGCTCAGTTGAAGCCACAACAAGATTGAGTAGAATGTTTAATTTTTTATTTTTTTTTCTAGCATCCTGCTTCCCATTGAAAGCAGATTCAAGAGAATTTGGCGCTGACTTTGAGGCTTAATTTGACTCAAAATTAGCACCAAATTTAATTAGTTTGTCCACACACTTGAGAAATGAGCTAATTAAATATAAATATGCTTGATTCTTAAAGGGAGTCTCTCAGCAAGAAATTTGCTATCAAGCTAATGACTGTACCTTGCAGAGTGGCTTCTGCACTTTCCAAAGATGCATTTCTTTATTCCACATTGCATCTCCATTTTCATGGAATAAAAAAAATCTGTGTTTTTATGCAAATTAGTTGAAAAGAGACTGTACGGGCATTTCTTATTCTGCCAGGGCTTCACTCTCTGTCCTAGATAACAGTCTTTAATTACAAAGTGTGACAATGTGGATGCTGCCACTCAAGCAGTAGGAGGTGTATCTTGGTGGTAGTTATACTTGAAGTCCCAGCAGACAGGAATGCTCCTAAATCTCTTTTCAGCTAACTTCCATAAAAACTAAAACTCTGATCTTCATGGAAATGGAACTGCAACGTAGACTGAATCATTTAAATGTAAATAAAACATCTTAAGGGTGAGTTCACACTGAGTATACGCCAGCTTATTCTGAACGTAAAACACGTTCAGAATCAGCGGCGTATAAAGCAGTTCCCATTCATTTCTATTGGATATGAGAGCCGGCATACGAGCGCTCCACATAGAAATGAATTGGGCTGCTTTTTTCACTACGAGCGCTCCCATTGAAGTGAATGGGAAGTGCCTGCGTGTACGGCTCGGCATGAGCAGAGCTAGCCATATACGTGAGCACTTTCCATTCACTTCAATGGGAGTGCTCGTAGTGAAAAAAGCAGCCCAATTCATTTCTATGGGGAGCGCTCGTATGCCGGCTCCCATAGAAATGAATGGGATCTGCTTTATACGCCGCTGATTCTGAACGTGTTTTACGTTCAGAATAAGCTGGCGTATACTCGGTGTGAACTCACCCTTACAATGCTCATTCTCCGTGCGTATTGTATTTGATTATTATTTTTTTTTTTTTTATTTTATTTTTTTTTTTTATAGCTCCTGAGATTGTCAACTATGAACCTCTAGGATTGGAAGCTGATATGTGGTGAGAAATATTTTAACAATGAATTATTAGCTTCAAGATTCATCCCAATAGAAAAGACCGTAAAGATTCTTGGTGTATGGTTCTTTAAGCCATTGAAATTACTAACTGATTTAGTGGTTTGAACCTTCTGCAACAAGGTTTTCCACTTACTTCAGATATTTGGTGGCATTATTATTAATATTCTTTAATAATGTGTATTAGTTTTGGCAGCATTTGTGTTTTGGAGTACGGGGCTGTGTAATATGTAGAGAAAATGAGGACAGGTGAGGGTCACTTCAAGTTGTTATATCTAGGACGTTAGAAAACATAAAAACTTGCTTTTGGTGTCATATCAAAGAGGAGATTCGCTTCTTTCTGCATATTACTGGTTGAAAACAGTCGGGATTAGGATATTTGTATGCAGCTGCATAATATATTTGCTAAAAAAAAAAATCTCAATCCCGACTGTTTTCAAACAGTAGTAACTCTGGAAATAACATAGATGCTACTGCAACCTTAGTGTCATATGAGAGAAGGGTTATATACAAGTTTCTATGTTTTATAATGTTCAAGATATAACAGTTTGAAGTGACCCTTTTTTTTTTTTTTTCCCTCTACATACACAGCCCTGTACTCCAAGCCTGTGCTCTATACACATTATATTCTTCACATTGCTTCTGTATTGAGAGCCATTTCTGCCTCTCCCTGAATGAGAGTTGCAGGATTTCACAGAAAGGAGAAAAAAAATGTATTAATGTCACAAATACTGCCAGAAAATCAAACGTTTGTCTAGAAGTTTAGCTATGCATTTAAAGTCGTTTGTCAGACATTTACCTTCCCCATCTATTTAACATGAATGGCAAGCAAACTTGTATTTATGGTGGGATGCAACTGCTATAACTGTCCTGCAAACAATACAAAAATATAAGAGCACTTAATAATCGAGAGCTACAGTGCTAACACAGCATTCACCGAAATTTGCATAAAATGAACAAACTATTAATTTATGGACAAAAACAAATATTATTGTATGCATATAAAGGAAACCTCAGTCCTTTAAATATGATTTGTACAGAAGTTTTAAAATACTTGAAAAAGTTATTAAAGCAATCCATGGTCAGGGGATCACTTATTGCAATGTTTTAGATGACCCATGTAACATAAATCAGCGTTGTGACAAACGATCATCTAAAGAAATAGTACTAGAAATAAACAAAATTCTCTTGGTCCAAGTTATAACGTTGCTCCCTAGCCACAGGGTAGTGGATAACATTCTTATTGGTGGGAGTTCCAACTCCTGGAACCCTTAACAGTCAAAAGCATAGGGTCCCGTTCCATCATCTAAATGAAGCTGCAGCTTGAGTATGCAAAGTACTTGACTATCTCTGGTAGTCTGAGATAGTGAATGGTGCGACAATGCACATATTGTCTACTGATCTATTCAGATGGGAACAGAACCTGCAGTCCTGATAGTTGAGCGTACAAGTAGTCAGAACCAAATATTAATCAGCATGTTATCCACTATCCTGTTAGTAAGCCTTTACTTCAACAATGCAGCACCTGAAAATTCAGGATACTGCTGGCGTTTCCGTAGGTATAATTGACATGCTGCGTTTTCCAAAACCATGCCGATTTTGGAAACCGCGGCGTCTGCAATGCGTTTTTTTACAGCAAAGTGGGCATGAGACTCTCTAGAATCCCATCCACTTTGCCCTGACTCTAAAACGGCACTTGGAGCCCCGGCTATAGAGAGGTTTTTCTTGCAGAAAGCTGCAACATTTTTAACTAAAGTACATTACATTTTGGTCCAGAATCACATGCCTGCAGAGGAGGTGTGACATAAACCAACTATCGCAAATTTTGTAGAATTTGTCAGGAAAATTCCTGTATTAATAAAGACATCCATTCCTCTAGGATGGCAACCATCTTGGTATAGTACAGAGTTTAACAGAAAAAAAAAATGCAGATGTAAACAGAAGTCAAATTCATCAGGCTCAATAAAGCATAGACACCTTTTAGAACAGGGGTCCTCAAACTGCGGCCCGCAGGCCACATGCGGCCCACCAAGCACCTTTGTCCGGCCCTGCCGGCAGGCGTGCATTTATAATGAAGCTCCTGGGGAGCTCGGGCCAGGCCATGGAGCGCACTTCACTTTACCTATTGGAGGGCACCGCTCCTGATGTCTGTGCGGCCTGCTCTGCCTCCGGTGTTTGTCTGTGTCCTCCTGTCACCTTGTATGTGATGTAAGGATGATACAGGAGGCACCGCTCCCGATGTCTGTGCGAGCTGCGCTGCTTCCGGTGTCCGCTGTGTCCTCCTGCCGCATCGCTTGTATGCGATGTAAGGAGGATACGGGAGGCAGATCAGGCCACGCAGACATAAGGAGCGGTGCCTCCTGTATCCTCCTTAATCACATACAAGCGATGTGGCAGGAGGACACAGGCGGACACCGGAAGCAGCGCAGCTCGCACAGACATCGGGAGCGGTGCCTCCTGTATCCTCCTTACATCACATACAAGTGATGTGGCAGGAGGACAGAGGCGGACAGTGGAGGCAGCGCAGGTTGCACAGACATCAGGAGAGGTGCCCTCCAATAGGTAAAGTGAAGCACGCTTCCAGTGACCACCAGTATCCGCGTGTGGCCTGTCTGCGAGGAAACCGTTTTTTGGGGGTTTTTTTTTAGCCAGACACAAAGTCCTGCATGTCTGACTTTGTGTCCGGCTAAAAAAACCGGACACTGGTGGTCACCTTTACGAACCCATTCATTTGAATGGGTTTTAAAGGTGACTGCCGGATTTCCGTCACCTGTCCAGTTTTGCTGAGACTGAAGATGGAAACCCGACGGAATGCATACACCAGACAGCGAGCACAGGTGTGAATGCCCCCTGAGATTGAAAATTGAGTGTCCCCCTCCACCCCACGGTTGCATTCATCTCCATTTTTTCTCAATAACACATAGGAATAGCCTTAAAAAAAAACATCTAAATGTAGGAGAAGAATAGCCTTTCTTAAGGCTATTCCTACATGTTATCAAGAAAAAATGTGATTTTAATGGTAGTATCCCTTTAAACTATATTTCGGCCCTCCAATGGTCCGAGGGACAGTGAACTGGCCCACTGTTTAAAAAGTTTGAGGACCCCTGTTTTAGAATATAGTAGAGAAATTTTACAACTGGCTACCAGAACCCATGGATTTTAAGTGGCCCAAATCAACCCTTATTAAATGTAACACAATATGTAATTATTTTTCTATCCGACTTGTGATTGTTCCTAGACAATTGTGACAGGATATTGGCCAAGCATACAATAGACTAAAATTTATTATAATTGTATTTATTTTTTTTGATCATACAAAAAATAACTAAATTCAACATTTTAGAGCAGAATGAAAATGTTGTTTCATTTCATGGTATCCAATACTAATGTATTTGTATTTGCCCACACAGGAGCATTGGAGTCATTACCTACATCCTGTGAGTATACCTGAACAGAAAAGTTTCATTGTTATGATATATTAAACCCCTTCTATCTGCTGCCATTTTTCAATTTTGATTTTTTTTTTTTTTTTTTTTTTTTTTTTTTAACCCCATGCTATCCAAAAGCCATAGTTTTAGTTCACATTAGCTCTGAGGGCTTAATTTTTGTATGACAAATTGTACTTCATAATGGTACCATTTATCTTTCTGTACAATGTACTGGGAAGCCACAAAAAAATTTATAATGAGGTGGAATTAGAGGAAAACTGTGTTTGCGTGACTTGCTTTGTTCGTACTGCATTTGCTGTGCAGCCAAAATAACATGTTGTCTTTGCAGTGGTGTGTAATATGGCGTATGTTAGTGGACTTGAACTAGATATAAGTGGAAATATTTTCGCTATCCATTTCTATTTATCTTATATTTCGGCCACCATATTATAGATCACCTTTTCCTTACGGGTGTGTGTGTTATGACAGCTGATGTAAATGGGAATTAATTGAGTCAACAGCATTTACTAAAATTAATTTTACAAGCAAAAAATCAGATATAAATGATGTGTTGCGTTTTTTGTTTTTTTCTATCCAGATTAAGTGGGGCATCTCCTTTCTTGGGCGAAACAAAACAGGAGACTTTGACCAATATATCAGGTGTTACTTATGATTTTGATGAGGAGTACTTTAGTAATACAAGTGAACTTGCTAAGGATTTCATACGAAGACTGCTGGTCAAAGATCCAAAGTAAGTAGATTACTTCTGTCTGTGCCTCTCTCACATTTGGTCCCATCTACCTTAATTTACAATGGCCACCAGCGTCTGACTACCCTATTCACACTGTGCCTCAGTAGTCTGATGCTCTTTCCTCTGGTGATGTCAGCAGAGTTGGCTGATCTGAAAGTGGGCAGAGTGTTTTGGACTACCAAAGTAAAGTGTGCATAGGTTATTCTAAGAAGCTGGTGACCATTGGAAATCAATAGAGAGAATTGGTGGATTCACAGCAGAGGGGCAGTATGTGCTTCACCTATAAATTATCTGTATCGTGTTACATTTTCCTCAGTCTATATATACATGCCATGTACGTGAGTGCATATTTGTAATATATAGAGTGTGTGTTTGCATACTCTGTTTTTGCTCTAATAAAAACTTGGATGGATGGTTTTAAAGGATATACTTTAATTTAATATATACGCTTTGGTTGTTTGATCAGAGGGAGTTCAGCAGGATGGCACTCCTTCCTTTCATTTAGCTCTAATGTGTATAACAAAGGAACCACCATTAGTCAAACATTTATGATAACCCTGTAATGCAGTTGATTTCATTCTGAGGGCAAATAACATGTAATAACATACATTTCATTCCTTAGAAAACGGATGACAATTGATGAGAGTTTGGAACATTCATGGATTAAGGTGAGTCGCTAGACCATCCTTATATGTTAAAGAGGATCTGTCACCAAGTAGAAAATGCTAAATAACATACATCATTTGATTCTTGCGGTTCGCATGAACAATTTGGGGGTTTTCTTTTTAGAATCCGACCCCTTGAAAAGACATGGCCCCTGGAAGGTTATATGGTTACTAACTTTGATTTTCCAAGTGGGTGAGACCCTTTTATTCTCTGAGAAAAACGAAAGGTTACCGCTCACTATGAGAGTCAGCACTGTAACCTTCCAGGGCCATATATATATTGAATGGGTGGACGGAATTTTTTTTTTTTTTTTTTTAAACAACAAACGATCTGGGAAATCACAGACGTGCATGACGGCTAATTTTAAACTCTAGACCCCTGTATTTGAAATCAGTGGGATACCCAGGTGTTAGACCCCTACTGATTAGACGTATTGCCTGTCTTCTATATAGGGGATGTGGTGTTCATGTTACAACCCCGTCAAGTAAGGTTCTTGCTGATTTAAAGGAAGCCTTTCTAAACAGATACTAACAATGGCTAATATACCCAGTTTACTTTTAGTGAGGTCCAGTGTTTTGACAAAAATGGTTTTTGGTTTTATATGCAACTGCCTGTACGGAATTGATTGGCAGGTTGGCAGTTTCTAATGGTGGAATGGCTTTCATGGGTGATCGGTGAGGATTGTAATGGAAGACAGTGAGCCTCGTTGTAGGGGTATATAAATAGAGTAACAGGGAGCCCTGATGTTTGCCCTGGGGTATGTATAAAGAGGAACAGTGAGCTGTGCTTTGACATGGAATGTAACAGAAGAACAGTGAGCTGTTGGGATTTGGGAGGATGTAATTGAGGAACAGTGAACTTTAGCTGTGGTGGGGTATAATAGCATATTAGGACTACAATATTTGCAGTTTCATTCCAACCAAAGACCTTGAAACTGAAACACCTAATATCTTTTCAGACCCCAGAATATAATAAGTGGAGGACTAGAGGAGGAAATCAAACATTAAAAAAAAAAAAAAAAAAAGTGTTACTCGCCTCTCCTGGACCTCTAGACTGTTCCCTGCTGTTTTTGGCACTTCTGCCTGTCATTAGGAATTGCTGAGTCCTGTGATTGAGCCTCAGCTGTCATGTGGCATTGCGACCCTTGCTTCTATGCATCACAGTCGCCAATCACAGGCCTCCGCAGACCCTGATAACAGACAGAAGCGCCAAAGACAGCATGGAGTGATGCTGGAACGATAATCAAGGTAAAATGCCCACTTAATCATGATTTTGATTTGGGTCGTAATTGCCCAGTTCTATAGTTTATAGTGAGTGGGCAGTTATAATGGAGGAACAATGAACCTGAATGTGGTTACTGGAGAAGGATATGATGAAAAACAAATTTTGCCACTACTTTGGGAGGTTCAAAATGGTGAGCCTGAATCTGAGCAAAAAAACATGTAGCCACCAATGATCATATGGTTGTAATGTATAATTATGCAGTCATTGGCGTCCACATGTAGGATGCATGCTCCCGTTGCAGTACCTAAGATCCTTTATTCAGGAATGTAAATGTTTCAAATTGAAAGTCTTCAAATTGATGACTGTCTGCTGTGAGGGGAAGGAATCTAAAGGAGAAAAGAGATGTTGGCAGCTATACTCGAGAAGTTTGTATTTGCATGCCCATGTTATGTCTAGGAAAACACAGTCTGTGGGTGGGCCGTATGTCCCATACTGAATGTGGCTGTTTTATTTGAACTGAGCTTCTGAGATTAGCACAGGATCACTCTGAAGCCTTACGAATTCTACTGTTTGCAGTACAGAAATAATGTACAAAGAATTTGCGCTCAAAATTCTATTTCTCTCTACACAGGCCATCAAGCGTCGCAATGTTCGTCATGAGGACAGTGGAAAACGACCTGAACGCAGGAGGTTAAAGACAACGCGGCTTAAGGAATATACAATCAAATCTCACTCAAGCATGCCTCCTAATAATACATATGTAAACTTTGAAAGATTCAGCCATGTGTTGGAAGAATTAGGAGCAGCAGAAGATGCACTCCGTGAACTGCAAAAGAGTCAGACTTCTTCACGTGAAGACCTTTGTGCCCTGCGCTCAATTTATGAAGAGAAGGAAAGCTGGTATCGGGAAGAGCAAGAAGGTGTGGCGCGTCAACTTATGGGGCTTCAACAAGAACTGCAGCGTGGAGAAGGCCAGCGTCGGCAGGTTCAAGAAGATCTGCGGACTACCATGCTAAGTGCAAATGGTCTGAAGAGGAAATTTGGCAGACTAGAAAACAGATATGAAGCATTAGCTGCACAGGTTTCTGCCGAGATGAGCTTTGTTGAAGAGCTACTGAAGGCTGTGGAGAGGCCAGGAGTGGAAGATGTCCGAGGCGTATGCTAGGAATAAAGAATTCTTGATTGTGCATGCACATAAACACGGGTGTCTTTCTATATATCATCTGCAAATACTTGCTCTCTGAAACAATCCATGGCTAAGCTAATAGTGTAAAAAAAGAGAATGAATCATTACATTACAATCCCACATTCCAATAACCTTTGAAGAGCACTGAGCTATATAAGGAGAAAGAAAGTCATTGACTAGAAGTGGTGAGAGGAGAAGATCATCAAAGCTCCAGGAGTATTTTTAAGCTAGTATACTTTGTCATTACATTACTGTATACTGTTTTATTTGTTTCACACTATAAAAATACAAAGAATTACATTATGTGATTATATGAAATTTATTTAATTGTAATGCTTTGTTTACAGATACCCAGACCTTTTGCCTATGCTGAATTTTCATGATGATATAAGAATCTTTTAGATATAATATTGCCATTACAGCTTATTATCACCTACCTGAAGATCTGTATATACAAGTTTGGTACTACCTCCATCTTGTCCATGTTCTTCAAGTTTTGCTTTTCTTATATAGTGGGAACAACTTATAAATGCTAGTGTTTTGTACACCAGTCTTAAAGGGATTCTATCATTAGAAACCTTTTTTAAAGGTTTTATTCATGTTGGTTTCTATTAAAAGCTATTCAAAGCACACGTGTGCGCAGTAGCGCTCCCTCCGGCGTGCTACTGCACATGCTCCAGCTTGCAATGGTCTCTATGGGGAAATGGCGCTGGAGCGCGCGCAGTAGTGTGCCGGAGGGAGCGTGAATAAGGAGGAGGAGGGGGCTTTGAGGCAGTGGTGGGTGTGCAAAAGCTATGACGCTAAGGGGTGTACGACACTCCCACCGTGCAGCTAATTTACATATAGATTACCAAGGTAATTAAAAAAAAAAAAAACGGGGAGGGTTGTCTTTTTACACAGTAAGGGTGCATGCACACTACGTAACGCTGGGCGTGTATGAGAGCCGTACACGCCAGCGTTACAGCAGGGCTGCCGAACACTTCCCATTCACTTCAATGGGAGCGCTCGTAAACGCCGCTGTTACGAGCGCTCCCATTGAAGTGAATGGGAAGTGTTCGGCTCTCGTACACGCCCGGTGTTACGTAGTGTGCATGCACCCTAATAGCAGCACCTGAATAGCCTTCTTAAAGGCTAGTCAGGAATATCTTTAGCTTATAACCCATAAATCTGCTGAGAGCCCCTTTAACCCCTTAGCACTATTTCACGTACACGCACGTCAGGGAATGTGGTTAGTTCCCGCATTTCCATGTGCATGTACATGATGGAGATTGCACGGGCTCAGAAGCAGAGCCCGTGCGATCACCATGGGAGCCCAGCTGTATCTGACAGCCAGACTCCCGCTGTAACAGCGGGGATGGTGATAACACCGATCCCCGCTGTTTAACCCCTAAGATGCGGCTTTCAATAGTGATAGCCGCATTTTAGGTGTTTGAAAGTAAAAATTCCGGCGCTTCAATCGGAGGTTTAACCCTTTGGATACGGCAGACAATCATGTCCGCCATATCCAATGGGCTCCTCCGGGTTAAAGGGCCCTGGGCACCACCCTTCCCCTCGCAGTGGGATTGGGGGGTGCCCATATGAAGTATCTGCAGCCCAGGGTTTGGCCAGTGACCCCAAGCTGCCTGCAGGCTCTACATACCTGGTTGATCCTGCCAGGAAGGGAGGAAGTTACTCTATGCGTCTGCATAGAGTAACTTCCTCTATAGACTGCAATACAAATGTATTGCACGTCTATAATGCTGAATCAGCGATCCAGTGGATCACTGGTTCAGGTCCCCAATTGGAACATCAATAAAGTTTTTTTTTTTTTTTAAAAAAAAGGTCTTTTTAAAAAAAAATAAAAAAAAAGAATTTAAGTCTATGAAAAATAAATTAATCAAGGAAAGAAATTTTTTTTGCCATCTCGCCTTATTAAAATGCTATAAAAAGTGATCAAAAAGTCACATGTACCCTAAAACAGTACCAATAAAAAGCACAGATCGTCCCGCAAAAAATAAGCCCTCAACCAACCGAAAAAATAAAATGCTACACATCTCAGAAGATGGCGATGCAAAAATAATTGATTTCTTTCCCCAAATAGTTTTTTGTTCTGCAAAACTAGTAACGCATAAAAAAAATATATAAATGAGGTATCACCGTAATCGTATTGACCCGCAGAATAAAGGTCACATGTTACTTATACGCTACGCTGGGTGGAAAAAAAATTAAGTTAAAAAGCAATACCAAAATTGCTGGGGAGGTTTTTAATCCACCAAGAAAGCGTTAATAGAATGTATTCTATAGTTTATAGGCACCCAGAAATGTTGTCATTACAAAGTACATTTCAACCCGCAAAAAACAAACCCTTATATGGCCACGTCACCAGAAAAATAAAAATATAGCTTGTGCAATGTGAAGACAAAAATCCCAAAAAATCACCAAATCATTATAACACAACTGGCTGCGGCAGGAAGGGAATGTATAAGCTGTGTATAGGCGTACATCAGGGGACACCCCTTATTTAGAGCTTACGAGGCAAAATCTACCAGAACTGACCCCCAGAGTGACCCCCCCCAATCTTAGGAGCTACTGGGGGTATAGTGGGGAATTTGGTGTTCCCAATGCACTCTGCACAGCTTATATATTCATGCTCCACCATCCGCTGTGCAGTCATGTCTGGGATACTAATGCTCATTAGACCCCTGATAAATGTTTTGAGGGGTGCAGTTTCCAAAATGGGGTCCCTTGTGGGTGTTTCCAGTGTTTTGGTACTCTAGGGGCACTTCTAAACTATTCCAGAAAAATTTTCTCTCCAAAAACCAAATAGCGCTCTTTCCATTCCAAGCCCCACCATGTACCCACACAGCAGATTCCGATCACATATGGGGTATTGTCATGTTCAGGAGAAATTGTATAACAATCTGTGGGAGCTTTTTCTCTTTCAAACCCTTGTGAAAATGAAAACTTTGGGGCTAAAGTGACATTTTAGTAATTTTTCATTTACACATCCCTATGTTAATAAAATCTGTGAAAAGTCTGTGGGGTCTAAATGCTCACTATACCCCTTAATGAATTCTGTGAGGGGTGTAGTTTCCAAAATGGGGTCCTTTTTGGGGGGTTTCCTTTGTATTAGTACTCTAGGGGCTCTGCAAATGAGACATGGTGCCTGAAAATTATTCCAGCAAAAGCTGCTGTTCAAACACCCAGTGTCGCTCTTTCCGTTCCGTGTGCTGCCATGTGCCCAAAAATCAGTTTACACCAACATGTGGGGTATTTCTGTGCTCCAGAGAAATTGCATAACAAAATGTGAGATGCATTTTTTCCTTTAACCCTTTAGGAATGTGTTAATTTTAGGGCTATATGAATGTATTATAGAAAAAAAATTAAATGTCAAAATTTCGCCTTGATATTGTTTTAATTTCCGTGAAATACTTAAAGGGTTAACAAACTTCCCAAATGCTGTTTTGAATTATTTTAAGGGTACAGTTTTGAAAATGGAGTGATTTATGGGGGTTTCTATTATATAGGCCTTTATAATCCCCTTCAGAACTGAAGTGGTCCCTAGAAAATTAGTTTGGGAAATTTTCTTACAAATCTGGAAAATCGCTGTTAGACTTCAACGCCTTCTAGCATCCAAAATAAATTAAGACAATCAAAAGATGATGCCAATGTAAAGCAGAGATATGGTAGATAATATTTATTCATGTATTTGTGTGATATAACCATCTGTATGAAAAGCAGAGCAGTTCACATTTTGAAATTGCGATTTTTTTTTTCCAATTTCCTATTTTTTCTTAAATAGTAAATACACAAATATTGATTTGATTTTAACACTAACATGAAGTACAGTGTGTCACGAGAAAACAATCTCAAAATCACTTGTGTAAGTTAAAGCTTCTAAAAGTTATTGCCATATAAAGTGACACGTCCGTTTTGAAAAACGAGGCCTGGTCCTTAACGCACTATTGGGCTGTGTCCTTAAGGGGTTAAACTAAATACACTTAGGAATATTCTTCTCTTACCTTTATTATTCTGAGCCACACCACCGTTCCAGAGAAATATGTTCCTTATGCAAATGAGTTTTCTCGCAGCACTGGGAGCATTCCTCAGCGCTTATTCAGCACTGGGGACGTCTCCTGTGCTGATTGAAAACTCTCCAGCGACGGTCTGGGTCTTCTCTGCCTCTTTTCTCGTGATCCTCCTCTCTTCTTCTAAGAGTGCCAACTCTGCATGCCCCTCAACCATTTTCCTGTCACCTTGCCCGTTCGGCCACAGGAAAGAATGACCGACAGACATGCGCAGTCAGCGCTTTTTGAAGAAAAGAAGAGAAGCGTGAAAGAAGAGGTGGAGAAGACAGAGACAGTCGCTGGAGAGTTTTCAAATAGCACTGGGTATGCCCTCAGTGCTGTTTAAGCATAGGGGAATTCTCCCACTGCTGCAAACTGCAAGAAAACTCATTTGCATAAGGAAAAAAGAAGCTACAGTGTTGGCCAAAAGTATTAGCACTCCTGCAATTCTGTCAGATAATACTCATTTTCTTCCATAAAATGATTGCAAGCACAAATTCTTTGGTATTATCTTCATTTAATTTGTCTTCAATGGAAAACCACAAAAAGAATAGTCAAAAAGCCAAATTGGATATAATTCAACACCAAACATAAAAAAAAAGGGGTGGACAAAAGTATTGGCACTGTTTGAAAAATCATGTGAAGCTTCTCTAATTTGTGTAATTAACACCACCTGTTACTTACCTGAGGCACCTAACAGGTGGTGGCAATAACTAAATCACACTTGCAGCCAGTTGAGATTGATTACAGTTGACTCAACCTCTGTCCTGTGTCCTTGTGTGTACCACATTGAGCATGGAGAAAAGAAAGAAGACCAAAGAACTGTCTGAGAACTTGAGAAGCAAAATTGTGAGGAAGCATTAGCAATCTCAAGGCTACAAATCCATCTCCAAAGACCTGAATTTTCCTGTGTCTACCGAGCGCAGTGTCATCAAGAAGTTTAAAGCCCATGGCACTGTGGCTAACCTCCCTAGATGTGGACGGAAAAGAAAAATTGACGAGAGATTTCAACGCAAGATTGTGCGGATGGTGGATAAAGAACCTCGACTAACATCCAAACAAGTTCAAGCTGCCCTGCAATCCGAGGGTATAACAGTGTCAACCCGTACTATCCGTCGGCGCCTGAATGAAAAGGGACTGGTAAGATACCCAGGAAGACCCCACTTCTTACCCAAAGACATAAAAAAGCCAGGCTGGAGTTTGCCAAAAATTACCTGAGAAAGACAAAAATGTTTTGGAAGAATGTTCTCTGGTCAGATGAGACAAAAGTAGGGAAAAGGCATCAACATAGAGGGTACTATTCCGTTATCGGGCCAGCAGAGCTGTTCAGCACTAGTATCGGGACAGCAGCAAGCAAGGCCGCATACCCGCATCGCAGTACAGTTCCGGACAGCATCGCGCATCGCAGATGAGTTTGGGACAGCATCGGGTTCAGCAGCATTCACACACACACACAGCTAATTGTAAGTGGATATACTTTATTTCGTAATTGCCGGCAGAGATGCTCAGCACTAGTTATCGGGACAGCAGCATCAGCAGCATCGTAGTGAGAGAAATGGACGTGTCGGGCTGTGTTATATAACTTGTCTTAAACAGGAGGCATGAAATTAGCGATCTCTTTTAACAAATCTGTGAACATTGTTTCTTTGGAATGATTTTGTCGCCACATAAATTCGGCTAAGTATGACTCCAGATGCTGGCGGGCTGTTCCGCGCTGTCTTTTATTGCGCCATTTAGCACTTCCCCACAAACGTTCCACATTTTGCGTGTGGCACTGAGTGTTTGGGTCAACAAAATTGTACTTGTGGTTCACTGTTAAATGGTCGTAGCCAGCAGCTTTTAAGTCTGTAGTATTATACCCCTTCCAGCAATCAGAGTATATTATACTCCCATCTGCCACGTTGGCTTTAATAGAAGCTATCAATGTTGTAGCTGATCTTTCTGGGACTGCAACAACAAAACACTCCTTAGTCTCACGGCACAATCCTCCAAAGATCCATTGTGGTGGCAGAACCCGGCCGCTGTTGTTTTTCCTTTTTGTAAAAAGGCTTTCATCCACCTCAACCACTTTGTTTAGGCCTCCTATTTTTGTAGAAGGTCGGGATATTAAGGCACTTGTACACACTTCGCGGAGGTAATTATTCCAATCTACGAAGGTGTTGTGATTCATCTTCAATTGCTGTTCACAAAACTCTACGGATGTCAGCTCTTGGCACCAACAATATATGAAACGGGCAGCCGTAAGAAAAGGAATGCGTGAGTTGGCAAACCAAGTTTGCGATCTCACACCCTTTTTTTCGTCACACGGACGTTTGCTGCACCGCCATTTTGGAGATGCTTTGGCCAAAAAACACATTTTCATCTGGTGGTTACGAACACAAAACCGGCTCTTATGGATCAGACCATTGGCTTGGAACAGTTCAATTGCTGATTTTTCATCTGCAGGTAAATCCCACAGCGTGTAATCCATCTGACAAAACTGCTGAGAACTGTGACTGAAACAATGGTGAGTACTGTGACTACAACTACAAACACACTAATTTGGCGCCCAATTTTTCTGTCAGCATCGGACCAGCCCGGCACGTCCATTTCTCTCACTACGATGCTGCTGCTGTCCCGATAACTAGTGCTGAGCATCTCTGCCGGCAATTACGAAATAAAGTATATCCACTTACAATTAGCTGTGTGTGTGTGTGAATGCTGCTGAACCCGATGCTGTCCCAAACTCATCTGCGATGCGCGATGCTGTCCGGAACTGTACTGCGATGCGGGTATGCGGCCTTGCTTGCTGCTGTCCCGATACTAGTGCTGAACAGCTCTGCTGGCCCGATAACGGAATAGTACCACATAGAGTTTACAGGACAAAAAAGAGGCCTTCAAAGAAAAGAACACGGTCCCTACAGTCAAACATGGCAGAGGTTCCCTGATGTTTTGGGGTTGCTTTGCTGCCTCTGGAACTGGACTGCTTGACCGTGTGCATGGCATTATGAAGTCTGAAGACTACCAACACATTTTGCAGCATAATGTAGGGCCCAGTGTGAGAAAGCTGGGTCTCAACCAGAGGTTATGGATCTTCCAGCAGGACAATGACCCAAAACACACTTAAAGCACTAGAAAATGGTTTGAGAGAAAGCACTTGGAGACTTATAAAGTGGCCAGCAATGAGTCCAGACCTGAATCCATAGAACACCTGTGGAGAGATCTCAAAATGGCAGTTTGAAGAAGGCCCCCTTCAAATCTCAGGGACCTGGAGCAGTTTGCCAAAGAAGAATGGTCTAAAATTCCAGCAGAGCATTGTAAGAAACTCATTGATGGTTACCGGAAGCGGTTGTTCACAGTTATTTTGTCTAAAGGTTGTGCTACCAAGTATCAGGCTGAGGGTGCCAATACTTTTGTCCGGCCCATTTTTGGATTTTTGTGTAAAATGATCAATGATTTGACTTTTTTTTTTTTCATTCTCTTTTGTGTTTTTTCATTGCAAGAAAAATAAATGAAGATATTAATACCAAAGAGTTTGTGCTTGCAATCATTTCCTGGAAGAAAATCAGTATTATCTGACAGAATTGCAGGGGTGCCAATACTTTTGGCCAACACTGTATTTCTAAGGAACGGTGGTGCGGATCAGAATAATAAAGGTAAGAGAAGCTATTCTTAAGTGTATTTAGTTTTAAAAGGGTTTCTAATGATAGAATCTCTTTAATCCATTTTCCCGCTGGCACTACATTTTCCAAAATTTATTAATAAGCACCAGACTCTTTAATATGCTTGGAGGGTCTGTGCGTCCAAATTAAAGTCTGTGCTGGTCAAGTACTGCCTTAGATTTTTTTTTTTTTATAAGTAGCGTCACTTTTTTGATGTAAGTTTGGCCTAAGGAGTTCTCCACACCCTAGCCTGCTTTAATCCCTGCCCTGCTGTGCTCACTTTCATAAAAAGTGGCAAGTGGGCTCAGACAAAGGAAACAGGTGAAAAGAATCATTACATCTGCTCCAGAACTGGATTTGATTTTGTTTTAGTAAAAAAAAAAAGTGTTTGGTCTTGGAGAGGTGGTGTTCAGGATAAAGTGATCAGCAGGGATTTCACACACAGATAAGGATTTCTCACATGTAGGTATTAAAATTAACTTAAATTAACTTAAAAGCAGCTTTGATCACATTTGAAGCTCTTGGTGTCCTATTGAAAGTTTAACCTCCTGCGCTTGTTTGTAAGAAAGGAGTGGAGGGTGATAGCAGCAAATTACATTAGGTGAAATTTTTAAGGGCTGCTATGGTCATTTCCCCTTCTGTACACGAATGCTGCGATACCTAAAACCTTTCCTTATGTTGCTATCTCCTTTACTGTTTTTGAAAGATGCCTATTAGATTCATGGTCTATGGAGTTCTAGGAGGTACATTTCAGGTACTGCTTTTGTCAGATTTTTTGCCACAAAGCTAATGTTTTAGGCAATTTTTTTATTTTATAAAATGTTATGCCTTGAGGCAAAAAGGGATGCAGGCACCCACAATGTTGAACCTGGCCTCCCCACCACCAATTAAAATTGTAAGCCATGAACCCTCCCATTTATTTATTTTTTTAAATATATAATGTTGCTTTAGCCCCAATTTTCGCAAGGGATTAAAAGAAAATGCACCCAGTTTTTTGTTACACAATTTCTCCTGAACACAATACATCATATGTCCTGGTACACTGATGTACAGACACATGGCAGCACTCGGAATGGAAAAAGTGCTAATGGATGATTATGTAGATAATCTATTTTCCCTTAGTCCCAACAGCGGTACAATACGGGGAATTTTCTGCCCCTGTGTGCTGGTAGGACAGGTTGAATTTTTAATTAGCCAAATCAATAACAGCTGGCATGACTCTATAAGATGGCAAAGAGATCCTCCCCCTGCGTGTAAATACAAGAGTATCATATACAGACAAGTTTTTTTTCTTTTTTTTTTCTTTCTTTACATATAACAACAAATGTAAACTTAGGGAGGGGAGCCTTGTGCCGCTGTTGGGACTAAGGGAAAACAGATTATCTACATAATCATCCATTCCCTGTCGTCCCACCAGTGGCACAATACGGTGATATAACAAGTAATGTCCTAGGGTGGTTTTTGTTGCTCAACCGAGCTTAAAGAGGACCTTTCACCATATCTGGGCACAGGCAGTGTTATATACTGCCAGAAAGCTGACAGTGCGCTGAATTCAGCGCACTGTCGGCTTTCCCGATCCGTGCCCGGTGTAAAGCGCTATCGGTCCCGGTACCGTAGCGCTTTACAGTCAGAAGGGCGTTTCTGACCATTAGCTAGAGACGTCCTTCTGCCTCGCGGCGCCAATCGCGCTGTGCTGTGGAGCCGGGAGGAACTCCCCCCTCCCTCTCCCTCCCCGCTCCACAGCACAGCGCGATTGGCGCCGCGAGGCAGAAGGACGTCTCTGGCTAACAGTCAGAAACGCCCTTCTGACCATAGAAGAGCTACGGTACCGGGCCGTAAGCTCTTCACACCGGGCACAGATCGGGAAAGCCAACAGTGCGCTGAATTCAGCGCACTGTCAGCTTTCTGGCAGTATATAGAACTGCCTGTGCCCGGATATGGTGAAAGGTCCTCTTTAACACCGTACGCCCAAAGGCGGAGGCTTTCGCAGTACGTGTACAAAGTCTGAGGACCAAGCGGCTGCGGCACAAATCTGTTCCAGAGGTAAAGCCCGCTTCTCAGCCCAAGAGGTCGATACCGACCTTGTGGAATGAGCTTTCAGGAAGGCAGGTGGAGACAGACCCTGGGATGAAAATAAGATTCTGATAGGGTCTGGATATAATGGGTTTAGAGGCTTTAAAGGGGCTCTATCACTGGGAAAAGTCAGTTTTATCTAATCACATGCTTGCATAGGCTTAAGAAAGTCTATTCCACACCTACCTTTAGTATATAGATTGCCTCAGTGGTCTCTGAATAAGTCAGTTTTTATTCATATGCTAATGAGCTTCCAGCCAGCTCAGGAAGTTCCCAGCAGCCTCCTCTCTCCTATTATCTTATATGTGTGTGAAGCAAACAGGAAGCTAAGTCATCAGCAGCAGCAGCAGCAGTCTCCCATAGAAAACAATAGGAGAGGTGTGCACGATCTATCGTGCACCAGTCTAATTAGCATATGAATAAAAACGGACTTATTCAGAAACCACTGAGGCAATCTACACACTATAGTTAGGTGTGAAATAGACTTTCTAAAGGCTATGCAAGGATGTGATTAGTTAAAAATGACTTTTCCTAGTGATAGAGCCCCTTTAAGGCCTATATGCCTTCCTAAAAAGTTAATGAGGAGGTTTTCAGACCTCCTAAATGAGCGCGTGCGCTGAAGATAGGTCCTCAGACATCTGGACAGATTCAACGTGTGTAATCTGATTTCATCAGGCGAGGCTGGAGACGGATAGAATACCGGCAAAGTAACCAGCTGTTCAATGTTGGAAACGGAGGGCACCTTGGGCCTGAATCCAGGAAGGTATCTGAGCTGGACTCTATCCTCGAAGAAGATGGTTTAAGGTTCTTCTGAGGAGAATGCCTGTAACTCACCTACTCTCTTGGCAGATGTTATTGCCAGGAGGAACACTGTCTTATAGGTGAGGAACTTCAGTTCCGTGTCTTCTAGAGGTTTGAATGGCTTTTCACATAGTGCCGACAGGACCATACTGAGGTTCCAGTTGTGGACAGGAGCAGTGGTTGCTGGTCTCAACCTCCCGGCGCCATTTAAGAAGGTGCTTATTAAAGAGTATTGAGATAAATGCCTCCACAGACAGGCGGACACAGCAGCTACATGTACCTTCAGGGTAGCAGGAGAGAGCCGGTCCTGAAGAAAATCCAGGATCATCTCAACGGAGGGATCGGAGGAGTCCACATCATGTTCCCGGCACCAGGAGTTAAATATATTACCGATTCTACAGTAATTTCTGTTAGTTGATTCTGCATGGGCACATGTAAGAGTCTTCAGGACGGCTCTTGAGAATCCACTATTCCTTAATAGGGACTGGTCAACCTCCAAGCTGTCAGGTTGAACCTCACCAGATCCTGGCAGCTCAGCTGTCCTTGTGTGACCAGGTCTGGGAGGTGGGAAAGCCTCCAGTAAAGGCCTTTACTCATCCTCATGAGCTGGGCAAACCAAGTCCTTTATGGCCAGAACGGGATTATGGCATTTCACAAGACTTGGTCCTGTCTTATTTTCATTAATACCTTTTGGTATGATGGGAATTGGAGGGAAGATGTATATCAGTCTGAACCTCCACAGGATGGACAGGACATCCACTGCCAAGAGGTTGTCCTCCTGGTACAGTGAGCAGAAGGTTTCCACCTTGGCGTTGAGTCGGGTTGCCATAAGATCGACCTCTGGGAGACCCCAACTTTGGACGATCAGTTGAAACACGTCTGGATGGAGAGGCCATTCTCCTGATACAGTAATACCCCGACTCAACTGATCCGCTACTATGTTCAGGGAGCCCTTGATGTGAACAGCGGATAAGTGAGACAGGTTCTTCTCTGTCCACGTGAAGATCAATTTCGTCACTCTCAGGAGCGTTGGAGATCTGGTACCTCCTTGATTGTTGATGTACATTACTGTGGTCATACTGTCCGACCGCACTTTGACCGCCTTCCCTTTGAGCACCGCTTGGAGCTCCTTCAGATTGGAGGTTCCCTCTTCCGGTCTTCTCCATCGTCCTTGGATAGTTCTGTCATCCAGATGGGCTCCTCATCCCCATTGGGATGCATCTGTTGTCAACAGGGTCCACACTGGTGGTACCATGGACCTTCCATCATCAGGTGTATCCACCATCTGAGGGAAAGACGGGTACTGGGAGAAAGGCGGATTCTCTTCTGCAGTCCCCGTGGAGACCTGTTCCAGGTGCTCAACACTTCTATCTGGAGGGGACGCAAATGCCATAAAGCCCAAGGGACCGCCCTGGCCGAGGATGACATCAGGCAGAGGACCCTCATGAAAACAGCTGGCCGCCTCTATCTTCAACTTACTTGGGCCGGAAAGAGAGATCTGCATGTTCTGAGAATCCAGAATGAATCCCAGGAATTTCCTCTGTGTAGATGGCACTATTTCTGATTTCTTCAAATTGATTAGCCATCCTAACTCTTGAAGGAAGGAATTGGCAATCTTTAGATGATGTTGGAGAACTGAAATATAGTGCGCTTTTATGAGCCAGTCATTCAAATAGGGAACTATGAAAAGGCCTCTTAATCTTAGTGCGGTGGCGACGGGGGTGACCACCTTGGTAAAGACGAAGAGGGCTGAGTAAATGCCAAAAGGAAGTGCGGTGAACTGGAAGTGCTCTCTGTGGCCAGACATCTGGATGGCGATACTTAGATATTTTCTGTGTGGGTAATAAATAGGGACATGAAGATAAGCGTCCTTTAGATCCTTTAGATGTAGGGTTATCATTACCTCGTCCTGTAGAAGGAAGACCGTTATGGAGTCTATGGATTCCATGCGAAAGGTTTTCTTCTTGATGAAACGGTTGAGGAATCTCAAGTCTATTATCATCCTCCAGTCCCCTGAAGGTTTGGGTATGAGGAAGAATGGGGAGTAGACCCCTTGACCTACTCTGAGGAGGGAAGGCTCCATTTAAGATGTACTCCAGGACAGCTGTTTCCAGGATGTTCTGCTGGGGGGCGGTGTTCGAACTCTATATGACTTATAACTCGCAGTACCCAGGGATCTATAATGTGATGTTTCCACACAGTGACGAAGTGTCTGGTCGTTCAGCCACAGACAGCGGCACACCTTCAAAAGGTCGGCTTTTTCTTTGGCTCCTCCTTAGAGAGCCCCCGTCCAGGACCCGGAATCTGGCTGGTCTTTGGGGCACAGATCTCAAATAAGAAGAGGCACCTCGACCCCTGGTAGTGGGAGGTCTTCTGCTCCTGGCGGCCTGCGGCAAAGACTTTCCCTTGTCATCGGCCAAACCTTCCATAAGGTCATCTAGCCCTTGACCAAATACTTTCCCAGATTGAAAGGGGAGGACTCAAAGCGCATATTTGGACGGAAGGTCAGCCCTCCAAGGTCTAAGCCATAGGGGTCTTCTCGCAGTGGTTGTTTGAGCCATGGACTTTGACGACAGCTTGAGTTGTTGCCATGACGATTCTCCTAGGAAGTCAGAGGCCAGGTGGATATACTTCATGGAGGCTAAAATGTCGTCTCTGTCGATGCCAGCATCAATGTCCTGTTCTAATTGTGCCAAGCGGGAGCAAAGAAAGTCGGAGATTTCAGCAGAGGAGATGGCAACTGCTGCTTGCGCTGATGCCATGGGTCTGCAGGAACTACTCGACTGCTCATCCTCAGATGGGCAGGAGTCATCCTCCACATGCAACCTATCCAGGGAGGGCAAAGATATTGAGCGCCTATCAATAGTCTGCAAGAAATATTTATCAACTTTGAGTACCAAGTACAACGCATTCCGGGCTGGGCCCTTTCTCAAGTGCAATTACAACTGGCTTGTAGCCAATCCTGTGTATTGCCGATATGTTGCAAACAAGCCAGTTGTAATTGCACTTGAGAAAGGGCCCAGCCCGAAATGCGTTGTGAATGGTACTAATAAAGTTGTTGAAGATTTCTTGCGGACTATTTGGCTTGTGTGCGCTCTACCCTATTCCTCTACATCTGATTGGTCCAGAATCTTCAGGGACTTATTGCAATGTTCTGATCAGGGATGTATGATACTACAAATTTTGCGATAAACTGGTCAATGACTGGCCTGTCTATGTCAAAGTTTGGGGCATTTCAGGGTCGGCACTGTGCATTATTGTTATAATGCAGAAATTTGAGGATCACTTCAAAGCTTGTCCTGGTCATGGCCATTCTATAGATTGTAATATTATACAAAATATCTGTTTGCCTAAACTGTCTAATTTTTGCTCTCTTTGCTATGCCCATATGCAGACCAAGACCCCAGAAAATATTCATCAGCTACATTTACTGGTGTCCACCTCTGGGACCTGGCATATGAAGAGATTGCATTTTATTCCATGAATTGTCGGGCATACAAATGCAGTGAATACAGAGCAGTAACATTTTGTGACTTACAGGAGACGTCTCTGACTCATTACTCACATTTCCCGTCTCTTCCGTTTGGACCGCCATGACCATTTTTACCAGCTGTGACTTGTCACTGTAAAGTTTATAACACAGACATACATCTTTGACTCTTCTCTTCTCCACACACTCGACCCACATTATATATATGTCACAGGGAAATGATGAAAATGTTAAAATAACAACTCTGTTGGGTCATTTCCCTAAAGAAAGTCAGTGATTTGATCAAATCCCTGAACTGTTTTAGTGAAATGATGAAATAATATTGTTTAAGATATGAAAAGTATTTATCTAGTAAAGCATGCATTATTAAATATAGCATAGTTAATATAACAATAGTCAAAAAAATAATAAAGTGCATGCGTTTTCTTTTAACGCATGTACTTTCTTATTTTTTTTGGCACGTTTTCCTGTTGTATGTATCCTATATTTTAAATGGACTGAATTAAAGATTGGATTTTAGAGCCTAAGAGTGTTGCAAGCCGTCTCTTCTACTTACCTCGACTAATATGGTTATCCTCCAAGGTCCAGAGGTTTGGTTTGGCACCTTGAAGATGTAATGGGTATGTGGTAAGAAACAGTCTCAACTTTTTTCATTTTTTGTGTCCTTTATTAGTACCTCCATATGTCTCACATGTTAGTCACCTTTATATGAAGCACACAGGGGTTAATGTGAGGGACATGATGGGGTTAATTGCTATTAATGTGAGGCACATGGAGTTACGAAAACTAAATGAATAACTCCAAATGTCTGACATTAATAGCAGTATTAACCCCAGCAGGTACCTGGTGTTGTTTCACTTTCACTTGCTCAACGGAGCTTCTTCCTTTCATTTGCAGGGATAAAGAGGTGGTGATGGCGGATTCATTAAACAAGTTCAAAGAGGGCCTGGATGCCTTTCTTGAAGAGAAAAGTATAACAGGTTATGGACTCTAGATTTTAAGGACACGTTGATCCAGGGTTTTTATACTGACTGCCAGATTTGGAGTCGGGAAGGAATTTTTTCCCCTGAAATAGGGCAATTGGCATGAGCCTCATAGGGTTTTTTGCCTTCCCCTGGATCAACACTGTAGGGATTGTAGGGTTATAGGTTGGACTTGATGAACTAATGTCTTTATCCAACCTCATCTACTATGTAACTATGTAAAGATGGCAGGAACTCCTCACATGTACCAGCAGGGTCCAGGCAGCATCCTTAAAACTGAATGGATGCTCCGTCTTCATTTAATACACAAAGATCCAGTGCTGGCTGCCGTACCAGCAAAATATGCCACATGTGCCACTCTTGGCACGGGGGCCAGGGGTTGCCGACCCCTGCTCTAGTATATACCTATGAATAGGAGCTGCACTGCACTTTGCTGAGTGGGTTGATTAATTTGTCTGCTCACTATTTTTAGTGAGTTATTTTTGTATGTTTCCCTGTATGTATGGTAGTCTTAGCCTAGAAGCATAGGCAGGATATTTTGTGTCTCCTGATGAGTTTAAATGAACGAAACGTGTAGGGACAGAGACAAGTGAGAGAGACAAGTTTCAATCAGCTTTTATTTTTAATGCAATTGTATGTGTAGCTCCCTTTGAGATTTGGGCAGAAGGTAACAGTTGAGCCTGAAGGTAGCAGCTACATGGCAGATATTAGAACCTGCTAAGATATACCAGCAACTAGGTCTGGGGTGGCGGGTGTGACCATCTAATTGCCCTACTTTGTTTGTAGTTTAACAGACTTACTTATGAATAGTAGGTGTTAGGTTCATAGACGACTCCAATGTGACACCCTCCCTTATTCTTTGATAGATCTAAGTTGGCACTATTATTGACATCTTGTGATACATTTATCAGTGCTAAGAACATTCAGATATCTAGGTAACTAGCTGATACATCCTGGCTAAAAACATTCTGTTTATTACCTATAATAATCTCCCTGGTGTGAATAGGGAGGGGTACTATCAAATAACTAACACTACTAGGATCGGGGCAATTGAACATATATATATATATATACCCGCTGCCTTACACATGGGGGCCGCATTATGTGTTTGTGCACCTATTTTTAATTAATCACGAATAAAGGTTAAGTTTTAATATATTTTCTAGTGGGGGTGCCCCTTTTCGTTGTTTATAGTTTACAATAGGTAACCCTTGATCCAAAAGTGTGTTTGTCTTTTATTAAAGAACATAAATACCTTACTTTTGAGTTTGTCAAAAGAAACCAAACAAAAATAAATGCAGAGGATAAATATTTTTCATGGCATTTAAAAAAGAAAAACAACAACAAAAAATCCTATATCTCTCTATCTTATAAAAATGAATTGTTGTCTGTCTGTTCTTTATGCGCGACCAAACAACTGGACCAATCTTCACCAAATTTGGTACAGAGATACTTCAGGTATCTGGGAAGGTTTAAGATGAGACTCCAACTCGCTCGGACATACCATTGCTGAGATACAGCATTCCAAACACAGTGCCCCCCCCTTAGCCAATACAAACCTGCAAGTCTTTCACTCATATTCCAACTGCAATACACACGGTCACTCCACATGCACAATCCAACACTGATATCCAAACTGAGATACACGCATCAGAGGATTACATACACAGATCAGCACACAGTATCACACGCCAGAGGATTAGATACACACATCTGCACACAGTTTCACACACTGAAGGATTAGATACGTGCGTCTGCACACAGTTCCACATGCCGAAGGATTAGATACATGTGTCTGCACACAGTACCACACACCGGGGGATTGGATACATGTGTCTGCACACAGTACCAGTTGCCAGAGGATTAGATACACGTGTCTGCACACAGTTGTACACGCCATAGGATTAGATACACACATCTGCACACAGTTCCACACGCCGTAGGATTAGATACGCGCCTCTTCACACAATACCACACAGGGGAGGATTAGATTAGATACGTTTGTCTTCACACAGTTCTACATGCCAGAGGATTAGATATACGTGTCTGCACACAGTACCACATGCCGTAGGATTAGATACGTGAGTCTGCACACAGTACCACACGACCAAGAATTTGATATGTGCGCCTGCACACAATTCCACATGCTGAAGGATTAGATATGTGTGTCTGCACATATCTGGGGGAGGATTAGATACGCACCTCTTCATATAATGCCACACAGGGGAGGATCAGATACGCACAGCTGCACATAGTTCAAAATGCCGGAGGATCAGATACGCATGTCTTCACACAGTACCACATTCCGTAGTATTAGATACGTGCATCTGCACACAGTTGTACACGCCATAGGATTACATACACGCGTCTGCACACAGTACCACATGCCGTAGGATTAGATATGCGCGTTTGCACACAGTTCCACACGTCGTAGGATTAGATAGGCGCCTCTTCACACAATACCACACAGGGGAGGATTACATATGTATGTCTGCACACAGTACCAGACTTTGGAGGATTAGATACATGCCTCTGTAAACAGTATAACATGCCAGAGAATTAGATACACGTCTCAGCACACAGTTCTAAATGCCATAGGATTAGAGACACGCATCTGCACACAATACCACATGCCGGAGTATTAGATACGTGCGTCTGCACACAGTACCACATGCCGGGGGATTGGATACAGGCATCTGCACACAGTACCACATGCCAGAGGACTGGATACGCGCCTCTGCACACAGTTTCACACACCAGAGGATTAGATACGCATGTCTGCACACAGTACCACATGCCGTAGGATTAGATACACACATCTGCACACAGTTTCACACACTGAAGGATTAGATACGTGCGTCTGCACACAGTTCCACATGCCGAAGGATTAGATACATGTGTCTGCACACAGTACCACACACCGGGGGATTGGATACATGTGTCTGCACACAGTACCAGTTGCCAGAGGATTAGATACACGTGTCTGCACACAGTTGTACACGCCATAGGATTAGATACACACATCTGCACACAGTTCCACACGCCGTAGGATTAGATACGCGCCTCTTCACACAATACCACACAGGGGAGGATTAGATTAGATACGTTTGTCTTCACACAGTTCTACACGCCAGAGGATTAGATATACGTGTCTGCACACAGTACCACATGCCGTAGGATTAGATACGTGAGTCTGCACACAGTACCACACGACCAAGAATTTGATATGTGCGCCTGCACACAATTCCACATGCTGAAGGATTAGATATGTGTGTCTGCACATATCTGGGGGAGGATTAGATACGCACCTCTTCATACAATGCCACACAGGGGAGGATCAGATACGCACAGCTGCACATAGTTCAAAATGCCGGAGGATCAGATACGCATGTCTTCACACAGTACCACATTCCGTAGTATTAGATACGTGCATCTGCACACAGTTGTACACGCCATAGGATTACATACACACGTCTGCACACAGTACCACATGCCGTAGGATTAGATATGCGCGTTTGCACACAGTTCCACACGCCGTAGGATTAGATAGGCGCCTCTTCACACAATACCACACAGGGGAGGATTACATATGTATGTCTGCACACAGTACCAGACTTTGGAGGATTAGATACATGCCTCTGTAAACAGTATAACATGCCAGAGAATTAGATACACGTCTCAGCACACAGTTCTAAATGCCATAGGATTAGAGACACGCATCTGCACACAATACCACATGCCGGAGTATTAGATACGTGCGTCTGCACACAGTACCACATGCCGGGGGATTGGATACAGGCATCTGCACACAGTACCACATGCCAGAGGACTGGATACGCGCCTCTGCACACAGTTTCACACACCAGAGGATTAGATACGCATGTCTGCACACAGTACCACATGCCGTAGGATTAGATACGCTCATCTGCACACATTTCCACACGCTAGAGGATTAAATACACGCGTCTGCACACAGTTGTGCACACCATAGGATTAGATACTCGCGTCTTCACTCAGTACCACATGCCATAGGATTAGATATGCGCATCTACACCCAGTTCCACATGCCATAGGATTAGATACGCGCCTCTTCACACAATATAACACGACCGAGGATTCAATATGCGCGTCTGTACACAGTTCCACGGGCTAAAAGATTAGGTACATGTGTCTGCACAAAGTACCACATGGGAAAGGATTAGATACACATCTCTTCACACAATACCACATAGGGGAGAATTAGTTACACACATCTGCACACATTCAATACGCCGGAGTATTAGATACGCATGTCTTCACACAGTACCACATGCCATAGGATTAGATATGCGCGTTTACACACAGTTCCACACGCCATAGTATTAGATATGCACCTCTTCACACAATACCACACAAGGGAGGATTACATATGTAAGTCTGCACACAGTACCACACTTTGGAGGATTAGATACATGCCTCTGCACAGTACCACACACCAGAGAATTAGATACGTGTCTCAGCACACAATTCTACACGCTGTAGCATTAGAAACACGCGTCTGTACACAGTACCACACGCTGGAGGATTGGGTACATGCGTCTGCACACAGAACTACATGCCAGAGGATTGGATAAATGCATCTGTACATAGTTCCACACACCAGAGGATTAGATACGCATGTCTGCACACAGTACCACATGCCGTAGGATTAGATACGCGCGTCTACAAACATTTCCACATGCCATAGGATTAGATACACGCATCTGCACTCAGTACCACATGCCATAGGATTAAATACACGCGTCTGCACTCAGTACCACATGCCAAAGGATTAGATACACGCTTCTGCACTCAGTACCACATGCCATAGGATTAGATACACGCATCTACACACAGTTCCACACGCCGTAGGATTAGATACGCGCCTCTTCACACAATACCACACAGGATTCGATATGCGCGTCTGAACACAGTTCCACACGCTGAAGGAGTAGATACATGTGTCTGCACAAAGTACCACACGGGGGAGTATTAGATACGCACCTCTTCACACAATACCACACAGGGGAGCATCAGATATGCACATCTGCACACAGTTCAACACGCCGGAGGATTACATACGCATGTCTTCACACAGTACCACATACCGTAGGATTAGATGCGCGCGTCTGCACACATCTCCACAGGTCAGAGGATTAGATACGCGCATCTGCACACAGTTGTACACGCCATAAGATTAGATGCACACGTCTGCACACAGTACCACATGCCGCAGTATTAGATACGCGCGTTTACACACAGTTCCACACGCCATAGGATTAGATACACGCGTCTGCACACAGTACCACATGCCATAGCATTAGATACGCGTGTCTGCAGACAGTTTCACATGGTGGAGGATTAGATACGCGCATCTGCACACATTACCACACACCGGGGGATTGGATACATGCGTCTGCATACAGTACCACATGCCAGATGATAGGATACGCGCATCTGCACACAGTTCCACATACCAGAGGATTAAATGCGCATGTCTGCACACAGTACCACATGCTGTAAGATTAGATACGCGCATCTACACACAGTTTCATACGCCGTAGGATTAGATACGCGTCTCTTCACACAATACCACACAGGGTAGGATTAGATACGTGCGTCTGCACACAATACCACACGACCGAGGAGTCGATATGCGCGTCTGCACACAGTTCCACACGCTGAAGGATTAGATACATGTGTCTGCACAAAGTACCACACGGGGAGGATTAGATACGCACCTCTTCACACAATACCACACAGGGGAGGATTAGATACGCACATCTGCACAGTTGAACACGCCAGAGGATTATATATGCAGGTCTTCACATAGTACTATCGCCAGAGGATTACATATGCGAGTCTACACACAGTACCTGCATATATAATCTTCCGGCGTGTTCAACTGTGTGCAGATGTGCGTATCTAATCCTCCCCTGTGTGGTATTGTGTGAAGAGGTGCGTATCTAATCCTCCCCGTGTGGTACTTTGTGCAGACACATGTATCTAATCCTTCAGCGTGTGGAACTGTGTGCAGACGCGCATATCGACTCCTCGGTCGTGTGGTATTGTGTGCAGACGCACGTATCTAATCCTACCCTGTGTGGTATTGTGTGAAGAGATGCGTATCTAATCCTACGGCATATGAAACTGTGTGTAGGCGCGCGTATCTAATCTTACAGCATGTGGTACTGTGTGCAGACATGCGAAGATTAGATATGCACCTCTGCACACAGTACCACACTCCAGAGGATTAGATACGCGCATCTGCACACAGTTCCACATGCCGTAGAATTAGATACGCGAGTCTGCACACAGTACCACATGCCGGGGGATTGGGTATGCGCATCTGAACACAGTTCCACACACCAGAGGATTAGATACACACATCTTCACACAGTACCACATCCCATAGAATTAGATATGCGCGTCTGCACACATTTCCACACGCCTGAGGATTAGATACGCATGTCTGAACACATTACCACCCACCGGGGGAATGGATACATGTGCCTTCACATAATACCACACACTGGAGGATTAGATGTACGCCACTGCACACAATACCACACAGGGCAGGATTAGATACCTGCGTCTGCACACAGTACCACACGGGGCAGGATTAGATACATGCCTCTGCAAACAATACCACACGCCGGAGAATTACATACGCATCTCAGCACAGAGCAACACATGCCAGAGGATTAGATATGCACGTCTGCACACAGTTTCATTTGCCGGAGGATTAGATAAGCGCCTTTTCACACAATACCACACGGGGGAAGATTAGATATGTGCATCTGCACACATTACCACACCAACAAGGATTAGATACTTGCATCTACACACAGTACTACACAGGGAAGGATTAGATACGCACATCTGCACACAATACAACACGCCAGGGGATTACATATGCGCGTCTTCACACAATTCCACACACCGAAGGATTATATAAATGCCACTGCACACAATGGCACACGGAGGAGGATTAGATACGTGCCTCTGCACACAGTACCAAACGCCAGAGGATTAGATATGCGTATCTTCAAACAGTACCACACGCCGGAGGATTAAATACGCATGTCTTCAGACAGTACCACATGCCAGAGGATTAGATATGCACATCTGCAACACAGTTCCACAAACCGAAGGATTAGATACACACCTCTTCACACAATACCACACAGGAAAGATTAGATACATGCCTCTGCACACAGTACCATACGCTGGAGGATTAGATAGATGACTCTGCACAGAGTACCACATATTAGAATTTTACTCCAGGTTTCCATAGCAACCCAGCCATTTTTCTTCACTGCTGTATGTCAGCTTTAAATAAGCAGTGCACTGTGGATGACACTGTTACACAAGGTCACATACACACAGCTTTACTCCAGGTATCCATAACAACTGATCACAGATTTTTCACTGATATCCAAAATGAGATACACATGATCGCTTATAGACACACACAAACGACATACAAAATACACCAGTGCAAAATTGGACAATTCTTATGGGGCCACTACACAAACAAAAAATGTAATATCCCCGTGCTCAAAAGGGTGCAAATATTCAATACTGAGAAAAGGGTCTGAATACTTATGACCATGTGATTTTTCAGTTTTTCTTTTTTAATAAATTTCAAAATACTTACTGAATACTTTCCGTACTCACTGTACATACATTTTAGAATATCTGCTAGGAATTCAAACATGTCAGTATATAACAGTGAGTTTGATTTATTTATATAGCAGAAGATGTATACTCTGACTATTTCTGTAGAAAGGTATTTTAAAAGTTGTCAGCAGACTCATCAACTATTATCATAACTTTATGTAATTCTAAAAAAAACTGTGCAATTATTTTGAGCCTTTATTTATCAACTTTGTTTAAAAAACAGATACAGGATTTTGTCCCCCAACCCCATCTCCAGTATCAATATTACACTTGAATTATTTCCAATCAGCCGGGGTCTACTTGGCCATTTTGTTGTCCTTAGATGCTGTGGAAGAAAAAGAGCAGGAACATGTAAAATGTGAGTATGAAGAAGATGACAAGAATGATTAATTACAATAGTTTTTACACTTGTTTCTGCTGGTATTGTGAATGTTCCACAAGTAAGGTAGGGTTCACACTACTGTTGGTGTCCACTCAGAAGGTGTCCATTAAAAAAAAAGCCGTAGAAAAAGGAACCAATTGAAGTCAATGGGAGTCTTTTTTTTCAGCGCTGAAATTCCATACCTAATTCCTCACTAGAGATGAGCGAGTAGTATTCGATCGAATAGGTATTCAATAGAATACTACAGTATTCAAAATACTCGCACTCGTTCCAATATTACTCCTATTCACTGTAAAGATCCAATTCTGCAACAGGCTCTTCTTTGCTAGTCGGGAGAGCTGGCAGCTTTTGGTTACGAGGGAGCTGACTTTTTCTCGTTGGAATGCATTGACCAGCGTTGATTGTCCGAATGCTACAGTCCTATGAAAAAGTTTGGGCACCCCTATTACTCTTAATCATTTTTAGTTCTAAATATTTTGGTGTTTGCAGCAGCCATTTCAGTTTGATATATCTAATAACTGATGGACACAGTAATATTTCAGGATTGAAATGAGGTTTATTGTACTAACAGAAAATGTGCAATATGCATTAAACCAAAATTTGACTGGTGCAAAAGTATGGGCACCTCAACAGAAAAGTGACATTAATATTTAGTAGATCCTCCTTTTGCAAAGATAACAGCCTCTAGTCACTTCCTGTAGCTTTTAATCAGTTCCTGGATGAAGGTATTTTGGACCATTCCTCTTTACAAAACAATTCAAGTTCAATTAAGTTTGATGGTTGCCGAGCATGGACAGCCCGCTTCAAATGATCTGAAAACAAAGATTGTTCAACATAGTTGTTCAGGGGAAGGATACAAAAAGTTGTCTCAGAGATTTAACCTGTCAGTTTCCACTGTGAGGAACATAGTAAGGAAATGGAAGACCACAGGGACAGTTCTTGTTAAGTCCAGAAGTGGCAGGCCAAGAAAAATATCAGAAAGGCAGAGAAGAAGAATGGTGAGAACAGTCAAGGACAATCCACAGACCACCTCCAAAGAGCTGCAGCATCATCTTGCTGCAGATGGTGTCACTGTGCATCGGTCAACAATACAGCGCACTTTGCACAAGGAGAAGCTGTATGGGAGAGTGATGAGAAAGAAGCCGCTTCTGCAAGCACTCCACAAACAGAGTCGCCTGAGGTATGCAAAAGCTCATTTGGATAAGCCAGCTTCATTTTGGAAGAAGGTCCTGTGGACTGATGAAACAGATTGAGTTGTTTGGTCATACAAAAAGGCGTTATGCATGGCGTCCAAAAAAAACAGCATTCCAAGAAAAACACTTGCTACCCACTGTAAAATTTGGTGGAGGTTCCATCATACTTTGGGGCTGTGTGGCCAATGCCGGCACCGGGAATTTTGTTAAAGTGGAGGGTCACATGGATTCCACTCAGTATCAGCAGATTCTTGAGAATAATGTTCAAGAATCAGTGACGAAGTTGAAGTTACGCCGGGGATGGATATTTCAGCAAGATAAATCGACTCAGGCATTCATGCAGAGGAACAATTACAATGTTCTGGAATGGCCATCTCAGTCCCCAGACCTGAATATCATTGAACATCTGTGGGAACATCCGTGCTTGGCGACCATCAAACTTAACTGAACTTGAATTTTTTGTAAAGAGGAATGGTCCAAAATACCTTCATCCAGGATCCAGGAACTGATTACAAGCTACAGGAAGCGACTAGAGGCTGTTATCTTTGCAAAAGGAGGATCTATTAAATATTAATGTCACTTTTCTGTTGAGGTGCCCATACTTATGCACCGGTCAAATTTTGGTTTAATGCATATTGCACATTTTCTGTTAGAACAATAAACCTCATTTCAATCCTGAAATATTACTGTGTCCATCAGTTATTAGATATATCAAACTGAAATGGCTGTTGCAAACACCAAAATATTTAGAACTAAGAATGATTAAGATTAATAGGGGTGCCCAAACTTTTTCATAGGACTGTATACAGTGTACAGCATTCGGCCAATCAACGCTGGTTCTGCCAGAGGCACATCTGTGATGAGGTGGAGTCTAAGATCGGACCACAATGGAGACTGCCGTGGTCCGATCTTAAACTTCGCCTCGTCACAGCCTGCTGCAGAACCAGCGTTGATTGGCCGAATGCATTCGGCCAATCAATGCTGGTTCTGCAGGACGAGTAAGTTCACACGAGTAAGTCCGCAGGAGGACCCCCCCCCCCCCCCGAACGGAATATCAGCGCAACTGCAAGTGCTGTGCAGTTAAAGCGCACGGACCCGTTATAGTCTATGGGGTCCGTGCGCTATAACTGCACAGCACTCCTCCTAAACACTCTCCTCCTGCTACTCGTGGACTTGGTGACTCTCCTTTAGTCGAATAGTGGCTTCCCCTGAAACGAGCATTTTTTCCCATAGACTGTAATAGGATTCGATATTCGATTGAGTAGTCAAATATTGAGGCTCTATTCGAAACGAATATTGAATCTCGAATATTTCACTACTCGCTCATCTCTATTCCTCACCATTTTCCTCTGTGTGAATGAATCCCAAAGGACACAAAATAAAATCCCATTGAAATGAATGGAAATTGCAAAAGGACCAGCTAGTATCCGTTGCTAAAATCTTGTACGGACAATAGCCATGGACACTGCTGAGTGGACACCAACGGTAGTGTGAACACCCCCTTAGACATGTTCACAAGGCTTTCAATGTTGATTTGTGAGATCAGCTATTTTTTAATCTGTGTTATAAACATCCAAACATCAAACATTTTCTCCAAATGTACAAAAGTAACATATACAATAAAGACATGTTGTTTATCGCACTAGTGTATTATAACATGGTGGCGATGGGTGAATATGTTTTGGAGAGACGGTAGACTTCTTTAAAGCAGGTGGATCGTTGTGAAAAGAGCCTAAGTCTGTGTCTCAGTATGGCTATTCTTCTATGACATTATCCTCCATCTAGAACAGAATTGCCCCTTCCCATAAACTATTGGAAGTGAGAAAAGAATTAGAGAAAGTCTTAGTGGTTGCTTGAACAAAGCAGAGGGAATCACTCTGTGTTCCAATGGTTGTGTAAGTACAAAAAAATTGAAAATACAGGGAGATTGTCATAAGACTTCTGAAAGAGACTATAATTTGATCCCTGCTGTTACCAACAAGTTTTAGAATATTATTCTGGCAATTCATATTTCTAACAAACAGAAATTAATATTTTTTTATTTTAATATCCAGAAGTCTGGGGGTTTTCTTTATATGAGCATCTCTACATGAACCTAAGTACCAAATGAAGTATAGCATCCAACTCTTTAATATCAGGGGACAATATCACTGTTACCACCAGTGGTGGTGTCATTTCACATAGATAAGGAAAATGTTTGTTCTTGTACCGTGTTAGCCAGTGGGTAGGAAATATAAAAAAGAAAAAAAAAAAAAAAACTTGATAGTCTTCAGTAGTTGATACCTTTTTAATGGCTAACTAATAATGATGACAGATTACAACGTTTCGGAACTCTCGGCTCCTTTCTCAAGTAAATTTAAAACCATTTCTGAAGGATGCATATTTATGTACAAAAGGCACATAGGGATAGAATTCCAGGAGGAAGGGGGGTAGAGGGTTGTTAGTAATTGGTAGAGACAATGTAAGAACAATGTAAACATTCTAGGTTCTTATCAGTTCTCAGGGTCTCGAGTCAAATCTTAGTTCTCTAATTGTAAGGTGATGTGAATTCATACGCATTCTAAGCTGCTGTCTGGTCTCTCCAACATACAGATTTTCAGTGGAACATTTGGTGCACATTATCAAATACACTACATTAGGTGTGTTACAGGTGTATGTACCTGGGATTTTATATTCCCTGTTAGAATTTGGTATCTCTATCCTGTCAGTGGTCAGTATGTGAGGGCAGGTTTTGCAAAAAGAGACCGGACAGCAGCTTAGAATGCGTATGAATTCACATCGCCATACAATTAGAGAACGAAGACTTGACCTTCCCGTATCAAAACATTTCTGCAATGAGGATCATAATATCACCGATCACATGAATTGCATGATTCAGTAGGGAGGCCTACTGGATCATGCAATTAGACTCAAGATATCCTAAAGAACTGAACATACGCTCAGACCTATCCTATATTTATTAGTGGAGATGCGATCCAATATGTCTCCATTAGCTTATGTTGCTGTAATTTTGATGTGTGGTTGTTCTTTGGACATTTCTTGGTTATAATTCATGATATGATGTATCTCTTAGTATATATAGTGGAATTCATCTGCTAAACATTTGGGGTAGCAAGTATCCATAGTGTTTTAGCCATACTATGAGGTAAAAGGTGGCTTGGTCACATGATCTCGGTCATGTGATCAGTAACCTTGGTTTCATTATTATGGATTTGGTCATGACTCTTATGAACGGCAGTAATAGACGATCCGGTCATGTGACTTTGTCACGTGATTGTTCGTCAGGTGATCAGTTGTTGTGGTTCCCTTGGATTTTGTGTTTGCGGCTAGATGGAATGGCCGGATCGGCTTGTTGGAGGTCTAGAAATTTTGATCAACTTTAAGGTAATGAAATTTTGGAGACAGTGTGTTTGATATTTATTCAATTAATAGTGATGTAAATGTATACTGTATAGGAAGTAGCAGGAATATCGAGAAGCTGGGGGCCAGACGGTGGCTCAGTGGTTAGCACTGCAGCCTTGCAGCGCTGGAGTCCTGGTGTTCAAATCCAACCAAGGGCATAAAACCATCTGCAAGGAGTTTGTATGTTCTCCCCGTGTTTGCATGGATTTCCATCCCATATTACAAAAAAAGACATACTGATAGGGAAAAATGTACATTGTGAGCTCTATGTGGGGCTCACAATCTACAAAAAAAAAAAAAAAAGGAATATCGAGAAGCTAAAATGAGATGAATTTTTATGCTCTATGAATATTGATATATTGTATGTAATTGCTGTATATAATATATATTTTGAAATGTGCATATTTATGTAATTGTTATATGTGTACAAGTATATATATATATATATTTATTCGTGAATGTAGTTTGAAGAGTTAATTAAGAAGGAGGAGTAGTTCAAATCAGGTGTTTTCTATATATACGTATTTTTTAGTTGAAGTAGTAGGCCATGAAGAAGGGACACACTATGTCCGGAAACGCGTAGCCTCTCTTATGCGATAAACTGATTGTCTGCTTCATGTTACTATGTAACATTTTTATTTGAATCTACGAATAAAAGCTATATTTTAAAGAATCCTTCATCGTGCTGCCTGGTTGAAGCTGGATTTTTACCATCATTTACTTCTATTTGCCTGCTGGATAAGTCCCACCGGTACTCCGAGCCTCCCAGGAACATAATCTTGTATATAAAGGTCTACATTTTTCGGGTGAGCTGAATCTCCTTTGTGGTTTAAAATTGTACATGAAAATTTTGGTTTTAAAAGGGAGTTTCAAATCAAAGAGAGAATTACAGATTTATGAGTGTAAATTTATGACCCTGATTCAAACACTGGACAAGGGGCTAAATTTGTCACATGGTTTTATGTCATTTTACAGAAATCACTGACCTGAGACCCTGAGAACTGATAAGAACCTATAATGTTTACATTGCGTCCCTTTTGTACATAAATATGCATCCTTCAGAAATGGTTTTAAATTTACTTGAGAAAGGAGCCGAGAGTTCCGAAACGTTGTAATCTGTCATCATTATTAGTTAGCCATTAAAAAGGTATCAACTACTGAAGACTCAAGTTTTTTTGTTTTTTTTATATTCACATAGATAGTCATCAGGATAAACACTACATACTTTGCTTATTGTCCTCTGTTTGGTCAAAGTGGTTACATGACCCAAGTGTGGATCACTTTTTTTCAATTATTTTACATGGCCATAAATGGGACAGGAATCTCAGTCCATGTGACCGCCACATTTCATGGCACATTTCATTTTTGTGGCTCATCAAACTAAACTGACCACATCATAGTGATTTATGATACAATGAGTTCTAGAGAGACCACTGCAGAACTATCTTGTACTCATATGATGCTGTGATATGATGACGTCATTCTGAGATTCTCAACATCATAAATTAGACTTTACAGTTTAGAACATGTTTGGGCTGGGAAATACAGCCATCATACAAATTGTGTAAAAATGCCTCTATATGAGAGTTATCCTTAGGGCATTGGTCTAGACAGGTTAATGTGGTTGTGTTTTAAGAATGAGAGCTGCATGTTTTTGTACCTGAAGATTTCATTACGATCCATACATTCTTCTAATCACAGCCAACTTATCAATTCATATACCGTATATACTCGAGTATAAACTGACCCGAATATAAGCCGAGGCCCCTAATTTTACCACAAAAAACTGGGAAAATTTATTGACTCGAGTATAAGCCGAGGGGGGAAATGCAGCAGCTACTGGAAAATTTCAAAAATTAAAATGGTCGGAGTTTTTGGGTGCAGTAGTTGCTGGGGAAGGGGAGGGGGTGTTTTGGTTGTCTGTCTGCCCCTACCCTGAGCTTGAGGACTGGGTATTTTTCCCTGACTTGGAATTCAGCCTGGCTGACTATAGGATATCTGCAGTGCTCCTAAGGAGTGATTTAGAACTTTTTTTTTTTTTTTAATTTTCTTTTCTTTTTTTTTTTTTGCTTTTTTCTTTTTTGCACTATTTCATGGGAGATTCTACACATTAATATTGTGGCTGGTCATAGACCCCCCTCCTAAAGAAAAAAAAAATAATAATAATTTTTTTTTTTGCTGACTCGAGTATAAGCCGAATCTGGCTTTTTCAGCACAAAAACTGGGCTGAAAAATTTGGCTTATACTCGAGTATATACGGTATTTATTATTTAATAGGAAACTGGAAGATTACCTGGAAAGGCGACAATTACGTGTTATTACATAACTTCCTGTGTAGGTCAAGTCACATCGCACTGCATTATTGGAGAAATCTGACTCCAGGACTTGAAAATTTGGGTTCACAGAAACCTGAAACATATAATCCAATATTATTGGTATCTCAAATCCAATGCATAATAGCAGGTGTTATATAGATCTTGTTACCTCTCATTACATCTGTTTAATGCAGTAGTAAAGTCTTCAGATCCTTTCACTTTCACATTTTGTTATGTAGTGGCCTTGTGCCACACTTGAAAAAAAAAAAAGAAAAAAGAAAAAAAAAAAAAGATGCCCGATACTGAGTAAGCAAAAACAGAATGTTAGAAATATTTGCTAATTTTACTGCAGCTCTTTCTGTCTGGGTGGTGACAACCATTTTCAGATGTCTCCAGAGATGTTTGACTGCAAATCTGGTCTCTGCCTGGGCCACCCAAGGACATTTACAGAGTTGTCCTAAGCCACTCCCTTTTTTTTTTATCTTGGCAATGTGTTTAGAGTCATAGTCCTGGAACGTAAGTTTTTGGCCCAGAGTACAAGGTGGGTCATGCACAATGCCTAGTTTCCTTTAGACATAAATTGAGCCCAAAAAAATCCAAGCTTCATTTCACCATCCCTTGTCACTTTGTCCCTTCTCCCCCATTTACTTAGTTTGGTGGGATGGCCAGCTTTAGAAAGATTGTACTGTCTTTTCCAAAGTTGTTCTATAATGGAAGCCAATGTGTTATTGGGGTCTTTCAGTGCAGCTGTTTGTTTTTTTTTGTTTTTTGGCTTTTCTCCAGATCTGTGTTTCTACACAATTCTGTCTCTGAGCTCTACAGGTAATTCTTTTCTCCTCTTGACTTTTGTTTTTGCTCTGATCCAGATAACCAATCAAGGAGTAGAAACCTCTAAAAAATTATGATGAGAAATGGGAAACCCCCAAAGTTAAATTTCGAGTGTTTGAAAACCTATGTCCATGAGAAATTTTTGTTTTCATGACAGCAGGACAAGACAAGCAGAAAAGTGCTGGATGCTTTCTAAAATGGAGGAAGCAGTGGGCACCAATATTATAATATGGGGATGCGTCTAAGCCATGGTAAATGAATAATATGGACAAAGAAAGAAAAGATACATGGTTAAAAAGAAGGCGCTCAACCCAGTTATTTATCAAAAATATAACAAATCTTTATTGGACAAGAAATGGGTTTAAAAACAATTACAAGAAAACCAGACAGTGGAATCTAGAAAATGGCAGGAAAAGATTATAATAGTTAGTGAGGTCTATTCAAGTCTGTATGTGCACACTGTCTGTGGAATGTGTGATCTATAAAGCTGACCCTGCCAATGCAGGTGCGGGACACTGTCTGGCCATAAAATTTCCTCACCTCCTGTAAGGATCGCTGGCTTCCGACCTGCCTTCCTCTGCTGTGACAGTCCTTCATCCCTCCGATGCTTCAGCAACACTGGGACTAGATTAGGTGAACTTCGGTCACCATCCGGGTCCTTCCAGCCACCTCTTTCCTCAGTCTTCCCTGGTCCGGTATACTCGTGTGCGATGCCTGTTGTTTGTGATGCACTTCAGGTTTCGCACAAGCTCCTCCCACTTCCTTCTAGTGGAACACATACGCATTCCAAGTCTCAGTTTCATCTATAAGACTTCCAGAAGTTTATGTTTGAATGTCAGGAATACTGTTCTTGGCATGGGGGAGGATTATTAACTACCACCAGGAATTTCTTCAGAATACGCCAGGTTTGGAGAAGAAGTGGCCTCATTGCTGTAGGCCTGTTCGGGTCTCATGCTAAGGTTGTTGTTCACCCTTTTTCCTGGTCCATTTGGCTAAGGTAAGCCTGTGGTGATCATATGTCTGGCAATTGTGATTTTACTACTACTTCTGTCATTGTTATAAATGCTCCCGCTTGCTCTGATTCTGTAGAACATGGTTCGACCCTCAGCCCTGTAAGTCTTTTAAGAGGGCTTGTTTATATTTCGGGTGGCTTAGGACCTTTATTTGTCCTTCTCTTCCTATGTTTCGTAGGGACATAAGTATGGATCTCACAAACAGAAGAAGTCTATGCCAGCTTTTTTCTAGTAAACCCATGATTATGTACTTAATAGTAAATTACTGGGTAAGACTGCCACTGAAATAGACTTGGGGACTTTGTTGGACAGTAAGTTTACCTTTAGTGACCAGTGCCTGGTACTTGCTGCCAAGGCAATTAAAATTATGGGATGTATCAAAAGAGGTCTAGATTCTCATGACAAGAACCTACCGTAGGTGTTCCTCTATACAAATCACTGGTACGGCCACATATAGACTATTGTGCGCAATTTGGAGCCCTAGTATACAAGAAGGACATAACTGAATTAGAGAGAGCGCAGAGAAGGGTGACCAAGATTATTAGTGGAATGGGTGGATTGGATAGATGAATTAACTTGTGAAGGGACAGCACAAATAACTTTCTACTGATCTTTATAGGTCAGTGTCAAGGGGACATCATCTACATCGGGAGGAAAGTTTCACCAGCAACATAGATGTTCAAATTTAAAGAGGGCCTAAATGTCTCTCAAATTGAAAAATATTACAGGTTACGGGTTCTAGATTTTGTTAAGGACAAGTTTTTCCAGAATTTTATACTGATTGCCAGACTGGAGTCGGGACAATTTTTTTTCCCCCTGACTAGGTGCAATTGGCATAAGCCTCATGCAATTTTTTGCCTCCCTCTGAATCAATACTGTAGGGCTATAGGTTGGACTTGATGGACCTGTTTCTTCATTCAGCCTCATTGATTACTATGTTAAAAAGTCCAACGGATCCTTTTGCACAATCAACTCAAAAATACTGAACAAGTTTGTGAAATACCATCAAAATGGAATCCATCAGATCAACTATTTCTTCTAACGGCAAAAGATTTCTTTATGTCGACAACAGATCTTCTGGACGCATACTATTATATTCCAATGCATGATACAATAAGTTCCTCTAATTTGCTGTTTCCAGTGGCCAGGAGATACATCAATATCAATTTTCCTCCCTCCTGTTCGGCATCAGTTCAGCTCCTCATCTTTACAAAGATCATGGCCGAGGTAATCTCTTTCTTAAGACAGCAGGACATCAACATTGCTTCTTACCTGGATGACTTGTTAATAATTGTCATGTGTCTTCCTGTCATCAAAAAACACCAAGAGATGACCTGCCATGTCATTCAAAATTTGGGCTGGGTTGTAAATTACGAAAAGCCCAGCTTGACTCCTTTTACCAGAAGGAAATTTTTGAGAATTCTCTTAGACTCAGAGAGTCAGACCTCTTTTACACCTCGAGAGAAGAGGCTATATCATCATTCCAGAGAGAGAACCATTCCTCCCAGGCTTTCTGCCAAAAACTTCAGCCTCTGGTCCTCACCTCCTAGGACAGAAGTCTCTTGTTCCTGAAAAAGAAATTTATTCAGGCCTGGAGTTATCATCTGGGATATGCCTTTCTGCCTATCCCATTGATTCCAAAAAATTTTCAAAAACATTGACTCAGAACCAGTTACTCTCATTCTGGTAGCTCCACTTTGGCCAAAGAGAAGCTGTTTTGGCCTCATAAATGATTTCAGAGTGGACGGGCCCTTTGTACTTCCATACACCAGAGAACTTGTCCTGCATCCATATCCCCAGAAACTATATCTGGTTACTGAAGCAGAGATCTTGAAGGCCAGAGTTTTTTCTGAGAAGGTAGTTAAATCTCTGCTGGCTCACACAAACCATCTACCGGAAGTTCTCTAAAGTGTTTGCTTTCTGGTATGGAGATTCTCCTCCAAACCCCTTTCAACCTAATATTGGAAAGATTCTTGACTTCCTCCTAGATGACATGGGCAAGGCATTTAGAACCAGTACTCATAAGGTACAAGTTTCAGGTCAAGTGCTTTCTTCAGTTCAGATCTAGCGAATCACATTTCTTAAGCAGCTCTTAAGTCACATCCTAGAGTCCCGTAAACAATACTCCACCATTGGATTTAAACCTGAGCCTCTGTCTGATATTGACATCAAGAGACTGTCCTGGAAGACTGCTTTTCTTGTAGCTATCACCTCTGCGAGAAAGGTTGGTGAGATTCAATTATCTGATAATTGTGAAGTAGAAGAAAAATGATACATGATTTTCAAAAATTGAATCACATAAAACTCTGAAAAGTGTGATGTGCAAAAGTATTCATCTCCCCTGTACTCTGATACCCCTAAATAAAATCCAGGGCAATCAATTACCTTCAGAAGTCAATTAGTTAATAGAGTCCAGCTGTGTGTAATTTACTCTCAGTATAAATACACCTGTTCTGGGAAGGCCTCAGTGGTGTGTTAGAGAACATTAGTGAACAAACAGCATCATGAAGACCAAGGAACTCACCGGACAGGTCAGAGATAAAGTGGTGGAGAAGTTTAAAGCAGGGTTAGGTTATAAAAACATATCCCAAGCGTTTGAGCATCCCAAGGAGCATTATTCAATCCATCATCCAAAATGGAAAAAGTATCCTACAACTGCAAACCTAACAAGACATGGCCATCCACCTAAACTAACAGATCGAGCAAGGAGAGCACTGGTCAGAGAAGCAAAGAAGAGGGACGTGGTCACTTTGGAGGAGTGGAAGAAATCCACAGCTCAGGTGGGAGACTCTGCCCACAGAACAACTATAAGTCATGTAGAAAAGGAAGATCCTCCGGCAACTCTCCGATAGTATAAAATTTAACTTTTAATTAGGTATTATAAAATAGGTATTATAAAATGACCAAAAATAATCCATGTCATAAAGAAAGAAATAGAAAAGATAAAATATAAAATCTGGCCTTTATGAAAAAGTTGGAAAAAGAAAACCATTGCTGAAAGAAAGACTTAAGAAGTGCCATTTGCAGTTTGCCACAAGCCATATAGGGGACACAGCAAACATGTGGAATAAGGGGCTATGGTCAGATGGATTGAAACTTAAATTCAAAGCGCTATGTGTGGTGGAAAAGTAACAGCGCATGACCCTGAACACACCATCCCTATTGTGAAACAAGGTGGTGCTAGCATCATGCTGTGGGAATGCTTTTCTTCTGTAGAGGCAGGGAAGCTGGTCAATGTTGATGGGAAGATGGATGAGCTAAATACAGGGCAATCCTAGAAGAAAACCTGTTGGAGGCTGCAAAAGATTTGAGACTGGGAAGGAGATTCACCTTCCAGCAAGACAAAGACCCTAAACATACAGCCAGAGCTAGTGTCTAGCTAGAGCTAGAATGGTTTAGATCAAAGAATGTTCATGTATGAGAATGGCCCAGTCAAAGTCCAGACCTAAATCCCATTGAGCATCTGTGGCAAGACATGCAAATTGCTGTTCATAAACGTTCTTCATCCAATCTGGCTGAGCTTGAGCTCATTTTCAAAGAGGAATAGGCAAAAATTTCAGTTTCCTGATGCGCAAATCTGGTGGAGACACACATTCTCACCTGTCCTCGGTACTCTGGTGTCTGGCACCGCTGTTGGTTCCAACACCTGCCACCATAAATTATGCACTGGTTGTGAATCTGCAGCCACAAGAATAGAGCCGGTGACATCAGACACAATGTTGGTCTTATTTTAAAGCCAAGATTGTTGGCTTTAAATCAAGGTAAAGAATGGGGCTCTATCCCTCACGGCTCCGGAGGTAAAGCTGTTTAAATTGACTGCCCCCTCCCCAGTATCTGAACATATCTTGCTTGAGGTAAACTGTAATACACTTTGCTGAAAGCCAGATCATCATTCATTTAGAACTGTGGGGGACTAAGCAGTCAATGAAGAAATAATAGAAAGCATCCTCTTTAGGCTAAGGCCCCACATAGCAAAAATGCTGTGATTTGGCTACGACGGAAACACTGCAGAGTTTTACAGTACCTGCAAAGTGAATGGGATTCTGACTAATCCTGTCCACACATTTGGCTTCTACCTAGTGGTGTTTTTGCCTTCCTCTGGACCAGTGCTGTAGGGTAATAGGTTGAACCAGATGAATATCTTCTTTCAGCTTTTCAAACAGTTACATATACTGGAGGTGACTTATTTACACTCTAATACTTTAGCCATGTAATACATTTTGTATTTAACCGCTTGTTCAACCGATACTGTATCATTATGTTAGATGTTGGTTATTTAATATGGCAGCCCAGGAGCTGAGTGTCTGCCATTGCCACCAGGTCTCTACTGTATTATATAACTGAGATCCTGTCACAATGCCCGCACTTGATATTGTATTAGTGATCAGACTCTCTGGAGATCAAGACCCCTAGGGGGTCTAAAAATAACAGTAAAACAGCTAAGACTAAAAAGAATTAAAAATTCAAATAACCTCCCCCGTTTCCCTAAATACATATAAAGAACATAAATGAAGTGATCTATATACACATTAGGTATCCCTTTGGTCAATGTCACTTAGTAAAAACTGTATTGGGAGCTAAAACCAAACTTTATTTATATAATAATAATAATAATAATAATAATAATAATAATAATAATAATTATTATTATTATTATTATTATTATTGTTACACCTTATGTAAACCATCCACTCGCGTATACAAAAAAAACCCAAACAATCAAAGCAACAGACATTCCCCAAATTGGTAGAAATTAAAAGTACATCTGGGCCTCCCATACAACGAAATAATAATAATTAAAAAACGTGATGGTTGTCAGAATATGGCAATTGCAAGAAAAAAAATGTTTTGCAAAGTTTTCAATTTTTTTAAGGGGTTAAAACATAAAAAAACTATATAAATTTGGTATCCCTGGAATGGCACCATCCTATAGAATACAGGCGAAATATAATTTTGACTGCTCAGTGATCACTATTAATACAAGGCCTATAAGAAAGTCACACAAATGCAGTTTTATTCCAATTTCCCTCCAATTGAAATTTTTCTCAGCTTTCCTGTACATCGTACAGAATATTATATGATACTATCCCATAGTACAATTTTTCCCACAAAAATTAAGTGCTCATGTGACTTTGTAAATTAAACAATAAAAAAGTTATGGTTTATGGAAGGCAGTGAGTCAAAAACAAAATGTGAAACATGATTGTGGCAGGAATGGGTTGAAGGGAGTCTTTCACCACAAGTCAGCAGATCAACCCAGCCCCGCAAATAGATTAGGGTCACCTGAATGAGACTGTGCAAATCTGCCTCAGTTTCCACGACATTGCTGTTTTTGTCAGTATGCAAATGAGACAACGATTCCCATGGGGAAATACTGTCAGGTTAGGGTCACCTGAATCAATCTATATGCAGGGCTTGCTTGATGTGTTGAATTCCGGTGGCAGACGCTCTCTAGTGGTCATTATGATCAATCTAGACTTGCCTTTTCCTTTCGTCGGCTATTTGAGTACAGTTTGGGACTGCAAATAATCTTTAATTATCCCCAACGTTCATTCTTTACATACTCCTGATGAACCCTATGATTTGTGTGGGGGGAATCGCGTTTAGCATAAAGTAAATGAGGAGTGTAGCAAGGCCATGATTAATCACTTAATCTGTGGATATTTATATCCTGTTTATAACCTGGATCATATATCTGGATACACCCCTAATAGCACTACATCCTTGGCAGCTAATCAGGGGCAGACTCCCTATGAGGAAAGGGATATCTTACATTATGGCTCCCTATCAACTTGAATATTAGAGAGTCCTTTTGTCTTGAGAGGACATAGTTTCCATCTGTTCCCTTCGTCTTATGTGCGGTGCACAGTGTTAAAACTAATACGTTTTGTATGAACTTCCACTTTGGAGGCTTTAGACACATATCAGTATCTAGTTTATTTTACCTATTTATGCGGACATCCTCAAACCTATTATGAGAAGGTGACAGGCAGGGTGCTGGTCGATATATCTCTCCATGGTTTATCACCTATGTATGATGATTATTAATCTGGGAGAGTGTAACGTCTCTGCCTGTTTGGGTCTTTGTGCCACCCTCCGCTCGTGCGCTGTGGCGCAGGAGGTGTGTTCAGTTTGATTGTTTGCTTAGTGCTCTTCATTGCACTATGTGAACACTGTTCTATCTTAGTAATTGAATTTCCACCACACCCGTCTCCAGCGCCTTGTTTCTCTCTGTTCATCAAATGGAAATGGATAATTCTAGCCTTGCCTTTGTGATTGACAGACTGTCTTCCAATCAAGCCTAGGGCTGGTCCTGGGCTTTCTATATACAGGCCATCTGTCCACACAGACTCGCTGGCTATTGAGACTCTGTCCTTAGACGTTGTCCCTGCTAGCTCCTCTGTCTGCTACTGACCTCTGGCTTACCCTTTGTCTATTCGATTCGATTTTGATTCTGTACTACGTTGCTTGACTGTTACCGGACCCTTGGCTAACTGACCTCCCTTTGTTGTTGTTTGTCTTGTCTGCATTCTGTTTGTGACATATATAGGAAGGGCTTTGTCGACCAGTTGTCGCCTATTGCTTTGGTTAGGACCGGCAAGTAGGAGGGGACAGTGGGAAGGGGGGGAGGTTCAGCTTAGGGCTCATTGTCTATTGTGCCCCTCCACCCAGGGTTCATTAGCAGCTACTGGGGAATTGCTGCACTAGCAATTCCCTTACAGACAGGTTTTCGTTTTACCTCAGCCCAGGTGTAGCACCTTATTGGGCCATAAAAAGGTGCAGAGCCTGTACTGCTGGGCAGAACTTGGAAGAGACAGGACGTGTCTGGGTCTCTACAGTCTGTTGAGAAAGCTTGTTATTGTTTTCCACCCATATAGTGAAGGAAGTTTGTGTTTACTTAGAGCTCAGCCGAGCAGGGTTGTGTTGTATTTTTGCCTGAAGTTAAAGCTGTATTTTATTTGTTTATTTTAAAAAATAAAAATACAGGGGCAAAACCCTGCTTTCACTAGACGCTGTATCCCTGTCTCTGACTATTTGGGTCTGCTCCGCTGCTGCTACTGAGCTAATTTCCCACATTATATTTGTGTTGTAAGGCTTTGATTTTAGTCATATCACCTATTAAAAATGATGTCTTATTTTTCCTTTCAGGTGGACCTCTATTGTTTGTGATTTCTTTGCCTTTTTGATTGGGAAAAAATGTCACTGCCTATCCCTACCTTTGTGTCTTTCAATATTTCTAATTATTGTATTGTGAAAATAGTATGTCTGCACTGACGCCCAGTTGTCCATTTAGAAATATTTTAGAAGAACAGTGTAGTTATGAGAGAAGCTTCTGCAGAACTGATAAATAATAAGGGAATAAGAAGTATTTAGTAAAACAGAATTTGCAATATTAATGAAATAATTACCATCTAACCTCACCTTGAGAATGTATTTTCCTGGGGGGACATCGGTAATATCAATCCACTGGCAATCAATATTGGCGTGATAGGTGTCATAACAACCCGGACTCAGTCCCTGAAACATAATAATACTTTGTTACTGTAACATCAGTACTAACATGCTATTTATTTTTGGAGGTGTCTGTGTGTGGCAGTGTAGCTGACAAAATATGGCTCAAATACCACATTGCATATATCCTTTGATCAATTAATGCCTTATATTTCTGACAAGTGTAATATAAAATAATAAAAAAAAATTATTTTTAGATAATTTGCCATTAATATATCACCTGAGTGTGTGCTGTACAGGCGTAGCGCCTCCTAACTCCTAAATCACAGGAGGTATCTTCCAAGCAGAAGCTGGCCTTGTGACCCTCTGCCACTTTTCGATGGGTTGCTGAGTCCAAAAGGTCATAATGACTAAAGGAATCCATGCTGTGATAATGCCTTATGATGAGTAAAACAGGAATACAAATTAATAGAACCAAGGGGCTTTATAGTACCGTTTAGTACAACAATAATCCGTACTCACTGGTGGCAGCTGTGCCATTCCCATGTATGCCTTGGCTTCACTGGCAAGAAGTCAGCAGTGCCACGGTTTTTAACTCTTTGGGGGAAGCGAAGTAAAACCCTGGAACTTATTTCTGAAACACCTGGTGTGTAGGCTGATCTAGGAAATCAGAATATAATGTTTTATATGCACGTGAGAGAAATAAATCCAAATAAAATAATCTGTAAAGATGTTCAGTATTTAATTATACATATTATATCTAGTATGGATCTAGAGACACAATTTGGCTTACTTTGTAAGTACAAATGTAGCACAGCTTAGGCCTGGTTCACATATGAGTTCGGTATTCCGTTCGGGGAGTCTGGTTGGGGACCCCCCAAACGGAATACCAAATGCATTGACAAGCGGTGAGCAATGACACTACACGGATCCCATAAACTATAATTGGGTCTGTGTGCTTACCACGCGGTGTCCACAAGAGTCATGAACTAGTTTCCTCTCCGCATGCGACAGAATGCCAATGCCCCAGATGAATGCACCTAATCAGCAGGGAGTCCAGAGCCATGGAATTCAGCTTCTGAATCCGCAGCAGGATCGAGCAGGGCGCAGATCTTTTTTCAGCATCCTTCTGCGAGCTGCAATCTCTGCCTCCCATTGAAAATGCAATAGTAGGCAGATTCACTGGCAGAATTTTCCATTGATTCAGAGCTTGAATCCTCCCCAAAATCCACAGCAGTTTCTGATGTGTGAATGTACCCTAATTCTTTTCTGGAAACGTCTGAAACATGCATAAATTGAGATGTCCAAATGGATAGTGCTACTGATTCCTACCCAACTGTTAAACATTTGACTTTTTCCAAGATTTCTATAACTCATTCTTAGGGTGCATTCACACTACGTTTCCTGAAGCTTATTCTGAACGTAAAACACGTTCAGAATAAGCGGCGTATAAAGCAGCTCCATTCATTTCTATGGGAGCCGGCATACGAGCGCTCCCCATAGAAATGAATGGGCTGCTTCTTTCACTGCGAGCAGTCCCATTGAAGTGAATGGGAAGTGCCGGCGTGTACGGCTCGGCATGAGCAGAGCTTGCCGTACACGCCGGCACTTCCCATTCACTTCAATGGGACTGCTCGCAGTGAAAGAAGCAGCCCATTCATTTCTATGGGGAGCGATCGTATGCCGGCTCCCATAGAAATGAATGGAGCTGCTTTATACGCCGCTTATTCTGAACGTGTTTTACGTTCAGAATAAGCTTCAGGAAACGTAGTGTGAATGCACCCTTAGGGTATGTTCACATGGAATTTTTTGCAGGCAGATTTTGACATGGAATCCAACTCAAAATTGTCTACAAAAACACCTCTAATTCATTTTAATGGGAGTCACTTGCATTTTTTCTCAATTAGGGATTTTTATCAGATAGCAGAAAAAAAATGTGACATGACCTATGTTCACGTGGATTCCGTGGCTGAGTTAATCGTGGCATCCGTGGCTCAAGACACCCTCTTGTTTAGACCCATTCATCCGGGTCTAATCAGGAGCAGGATGCCGTGATGGCTAGTCGCACAAAAAAGCCGACAGTAGAAAGTGAAACCACAATGCATTATTATTTTTTTTTTTTTTTTTTAAATGTAGATTGCGAGCCCCACATAGAGCTCACAATGTACATTTTTTTTCCCTATCAGTATGTCTTTTTGGAATATGGGATGGAAATCCATGCAAACACGGGGAGAACATACAAACTCCTTGCAGATGGTTTTTTGACCTTGGTGGGATTTGAACACCAGGGCCCAGTGCTGCAAGGCTACAGTGCTAACCACTGAGCCACCGTGTGGCCCCCCACAATGCATTATTAACGGTGCACTATATATTGGTTTCTATTAGAGATGAGCGAACACTGTTCGGATCAGTTGATCCGAACAGCACGCAGCCATAGAAATGAATGGAAGCACCTGTGACGCTGACCTTGCCGGCGGCCGGCCGGCGTCACAGGTGCTTCCATTAATTTCTATGGGTGCGTGCTGTTCGCTCATCTCTAGTTTCTGTACCTTGGTGTGGCACTATGTTTTCCATTGATCTTTTTATACAGTGCAGTTTGTGAGTTGGCAGTGAAATAAAAAGTGGATGAGTGCTGATTTTCCATCACAGAAGTGAATAGAGACATGAAAAAATCCACATATCATTTTCCATACTCAAACAACGAACAGACAACTTAAAGGAGTTGTCCAGTTTTAGCCAATAAATGTTTGTATATGAAAAGTTATACAGTTTCCCAATATATTTTACTCACAATTTTCTAGATCTCTGCTTGCTGGCATTCTTCATTTACTTATATTGGATAAAAATCAGTCCTTTGTCATGTAATGGACCCTTAGGTGCACAGCTTGTTACAGTCATAGCACAGTAATCCCCAAAGGAATTGATACAGAATGTAGACTGGAAAGTTGTATAATTTTTCATTATACAAAAAATAACATTTATTTGCTGAAATTGGACAACCCATTTAAATGTCTTCAGTAGGCCTTACCTTTACCTACAACAGCCAGACATGCTATTGAGTGGAATAAAAAATTGGGGTTGCACACGTTTTCTCTAACCTGGCTAAGCAGTTTTCTTCTGCTGCACATTGAAGACTGTACAAAGGAACTCTTTGTATATAAGTGGCGGTTTGGATGAAAAGCGCATCAGGAACCAGATCAGGAAGTCCTATGAAAGCAATGAATTAGAAGTAAAACGCATAGGAAATGCAACAAATATGGCTTATACGTAACACCAGTACTAATATATATATATATATATATATATATATATATATATATATACAGTATATATATATATGTATATATATATACTGCATATATATGTATACATTTATAAATATGGGTGTGTGTATGTATGTTCAAACCTAGAATAAGTATCATTGTGCCACAATTCTCCAAATACAATTATTATGTTATCCCTTATTCACATGTATCTCTTTTTCACTGTAATCAATGTATTCCAGTAATAAATATTGCTCATTCATCAATTAAAATGGCCACTGATTAGACTTTTCGGATCAGAAGCAAACGAAGGTTTGGGGAAAAGGAAAAAAAATCATGGTAAAACTGTACCAACAAAGCGGTAAAGCTCTGTAAGCTCAGTGCTTCCTACCATAGCATATTTATTTATGAGTACAGCCAGAATACACAAGTTTAGGTTTAGAAATGAAAAACAATACTTATATACATACATAGCATAATTGTTATTTGCAAACAAAAAATAAAGTACAGTACAACACATGTGAATCTGGTTAACGTGACCCCATTTACATGTGAGCATAACAATCCCAGTGGATTTCAACTTCACAAGTTGGCCTCGTCACTGATTTGCCAAAAATTCAAGCCTTTACAAAGCCATGGGTGAGATCGGCTGGATAATATACCCTTATCCCTTTATCTATAAGTAGTCTTTAGGTGATCTGTTGCTTTTCGCCAGCAGAAGATTATAAATCGGCTACCCATAGAATTTGTTCTGTATCTGGCAAAATTGCAGGGCAATTCAATTCAAGGGAATTGGCTCTATGTAGCATAATTATATTACTGTATCATTTCCACATCACCCAAGCATAGTAGGTTGTTGTGTTTTACAGCATTAGGGTTTATTGCCACTCTGCCTGCCCTATAGCATATTATATGCATCATAAAAGAGCTGAAATGACTTATCTTACCATACTGATAATGTCTTGTTCCCGGTCGTCTGCCTGTTGGGACCAAATTAGATTGTGCCACATTTCTGTTTCTATAAGGGCTCCTGGGTTCATCCCCTGCCATTCTCTGTATGGCTGGTGGAGATCCTAGTGGACTGATGGGTGCCGCTACTTCACGTGAAATGTCATTGGAATTTTCAGGGGTCACACCTCTCTGATTGGAAGTTGTCCCTAGAATAGGTTCACTAGGAGATACATCATTCCTGTGAGTAACAGTTCTTGGAGGCAGAGAACTCCTCTGCGGAGCTTCATTCACTTGTGGAGTAAGCCTGAGACTGATTGTGTTAGCTTGCAATGAAGTTATGTCATTTCTCTGTGAGTTAGTCCATGGAGCGCCTTCACTTGTTTGTACTAGACTTCCCTTTGTTACAGCATTCCTTGGTATAACCACGTTCTCTCTAGCATTACTCCTCTGTGTAGGTAATCTTTGTGCAGCTTCATTTCTGTGTGTACTGGTGGCCTCTGTGACCCCAGCCTGGACAACAGTAGGTTGTGATTCTCCTTTGAATAGGGTTGGATATACTCGTGTCACATCATTCTTCTGGAGTGTCTCCCTCTGAGTGAGATCGCTTCTTTGTGTAGTGGAAACTCTATGTACTTCCTCACTTGTGAAAGTTTTCATTGTAATATCATTTCTATGAGTGGGAACTTGAGCTCGCTGTTGATCAAAGCTTTCTAGCCTACTACTACCATCTTGCTGTTGCCCTGGATGTCTCCTTGGGTTAGCATGATGACGAATCTCAGAGATGTAGAAAGTGCCAACTTTGTGGTCAGAGCCTGAACTCTGCAGGCTAAAAACTCTTCCATTAGTCTCCCAGCGAAATCTGCGACGCCAGGAACCTCTTGGTCCATCCTGATGTGCTCCACGAGAGATGAGCAGTAGAAGAAATGGGATGAATAAAAAAGGAGGCATAGCTTAGAGAAGTAGACTCAGCAGGTTCACTTTCTTGAAATGAGTAAAGTATCTTGGAGGCTACACTGGTCATCTACTGATTATTTTGATAGTGTACTTGGTTTTGCACTTACGTTTCGTTATAGGTGATAGTTTCGTGCCACCGTACTTATAAGGGGTATCGTGATTCATAGGATATCCATTCCTCAGATATATCCAGCTGTAAGGTGTTGTGGTTCTATCTTCTTGCACATCCTACTGCGTTTTCTTCTGTGAATGAAAAACCCTCTTAACTAAAAAGTCCAACACCTCCTCCCCCTATAGATAACACCTCCTCTTTCGAGTGTGCTTATTCAACCTCCTCTCCATCCTTCTCTGTAGACACATAACACCTCTACAACAAAATTTTGCACTTTGGTTTTAAAGCACTGTTAATGTAAAACACATAGCAATCCAATTTGAAATGATTTTGCTCAACATAATAGATCTTTATAAAGATAAGCTATATTGGCTTAAGGTTCTTATTCTTATCATAGAGAAAGATTTTATCCAGAAGGGGTTGCTCTTTTTTAAAGTTTGGATGTGTGAGATTTTAATTTATAATTCACTGGAAACCACCTTTAGGTTGAGGCCCCATATTACGAAAAGATGCTTTTTTTTTCATTGCAGATCTTTTTTGGAGCCAAACCCAGTAATGTTTACAAAAGAATATAACACACGGTGGCTCAGTGGTTAGCATTGCAGCGCTGGGGCCCTGGTGTTCAAATCCCACCAACGGCAAAAAAACATCTGCAAGGAGTTTGTATGTTCTCCCCGTGTTTGCATGGATTTCCATCCCATATTCCAAAAGATATACTGATGGGGGGGGAGTACATTGTGAGCTCTATGTGGGGCTCACAATCTACAAAAAAAAGAAAAAGAAAAAGAAAAGAATATAACATATATTTAGAGGAAATGCTTAGACTTCTTCCTTCTACTTATTCTACGCCTGACTTTGGCTCAAAAAAACACAGCAAAACCAGCAACATTAAAAACAGCTTTTCCAAAACATGGGGCTTTAGCTGTAAATGTTATTTCTGAAGGCATACCACATTTTTTCTTGATATACAGTCCTATGAAAAAGTTTGGGCACCCCTATTAATCTTAATCATTTTTAGTTCTAAAAATTTTGGTGTTTGCAACAGCCATTTCAGTTTGATATATCTAATAACTGATGGACACAGTAATATTTCAGGATTGAAATGAGGTTTATTGTACTAACAGAAAATGTGCAATATGCATTCAACCAAAATTTGACTAGTGCAAAAGTATGGGCACCCTTATCATTTTATTGATTTGAATACTCCTAACTACTTTTTACTGACTTACTGAAGCACAAAATTGGTTTTGTAACCTCACTGAGCTTTGAACTTCATAACCAGGTGTATCCAATCATGAGAAAAGATATTTAAGGTGGCCAATTGAAAGTTGTTCTCCTATTTGAATCTCCTCTGAAGAGTGGCATCATGGGCTACTCAAAACAACTCTCAAATGATCTGAAAACAAAGATTGTTCAACATAGTTATTCAGGGGAAGGATACAAAAAGTTGTCTCAGAGATTTAATCTGTCAGTTTCCACTGTGAGGAACATAGTAAGGAAATGGAAGACCACAGGGACAGTTCTTGTTAAGCCCAGAAGTGGCAGGCTAAGAAAAATATCAGAAAGGCAGAGAAGAAGAATGGAGAGAACAGTCAAGGACAATCCACAGACCACCTCCAAAGAGCTTCAGCATCATCTTGCTGCAGATGGTGTCACTGTGCATCAGTCAACAATAGAGAGCACTTTGCACAATCAGAAGCTGTATTAGAGAGTGATGAGAAAGAAGCTGTTTCTGCAAGCACGCCACAAACAGAGTCACCTGAGGTATGCAAATGCACATTTGGACAAGCCAGCTTCATTTTGGAAGAAGATCCTGTGGACTGATGAAACAAAGATTGAGTTGTTTGGTCATAAAAAAAGGCGTTATGCATGGCATCCAAAAAAAACAGCATTACACGAAAAACACTTGCTATCCACTGTAAAATTTGGTGGAGGTTCCATCATGCTTTGGGGCTGTGTGGCCAATGCCGGCACCAGGAATCTTGTTAAAGTTGAGGGTTGCATGGATTCCACTCAGTATCAGCAGATTCTTGAGAATAATGTTCAAGAATCAGTGACGAAGTTGAAGTTACGCCGGGGATGGATATTTCAGCAAGACAATGATCCAAAACACCGCTCCAAATCGACTCAGGCATTCATGCAGAGGAACAATTACAATGTTCTGGAATGGCCATCCCAGTCCCCAGACCTGAATATCATTGAACATCTGTGGGATGATTTGAAGCGGGCTGTCCATGCTCGGCAAACATCGAACTTAACTGAACTTGAATTGTTTTGTAAAGAGGAATGGTCCAAAATCCCTTCATCCAGGATCCAGGAACTGATTAAGAGCTACAGGAAGCGACTAGAGGCTGTTATCTTTGCAAAAGGAGGATCTACTAAATATTAATGTCACTTTTCTGTTGAGGTGCCCATACTTTTGTACCGGTCAAATTTTGGTTTGATGCATATTGCACATTTTCTGTTAGTACAATAAACCTCATTTCAATCCTGAAATATTACTGTGTCCATCAGTTATTAGATATATCAAACTGAAATGGCTGTTGCAAACACCAAAATATTTAGAACTAAAAATGATTAAGATTAATAGGGGTGCCCAAACTTTTTCATAGGACTGTATAATATTAATAAAAGATCAAACAACCTAATCTCAGTCCAGATTCCTGTTCGTGTCTCCAGGATTTTCTGATGGGACAGTTTATCTCTGGCAAGGGCAAAACTTATACAGGAAAACAAATGGAACCAATAAAATCATATGAGGGAACACCTAAGCTGGTCATACACATTGTATGTGTATTGGCTAAAACTGACAAATTCGCTGGGTTTGAACTTCATTCTAATTTGTATGAAGGCCTTTCGCCACTTCCAATCCTTTTGTTCTTGGAGTCTGACAACCTCTTTTTCCCCACTTCACTATTCAGCCAAGCTGAATGTACATGTATGTGATGATAACTGATAAGATAGCTGTAGCCTTCATTTCAACAAAAGCTACCTATGGATAAAGCCCCATGCAGCGACCCACAGCAAAAAAGTTCTGCAGGGGGAAAACCGTGCCAGCAACAAATTGCAGTTCTTGCAGTTGCACAAAAAGTTTACAGAGTTTTTTGCGGAGGACATTCTGCTTCAATTATGCCTACAGGGAAATCGCTGGCGTTTCCATAGGTATAATTGACATGCTGCGATTTCTAAAACCATAACAGTTTTGGAAACCATAGCGTATCCACTGCTCATATTTTGCCGCAAAGAGGGGCTGCTTAAGGCTATGGCCCTAGGTCGCAAAGCTTTTTTTTTTTTTTTGCTGCAGATATTGCTGTTTTTTTTTATGTAGATTGTGAGCACCATATAGGGCTCACAATGTACATTTTTTTCTTCCTATCAGTATATGTCTTTGTAGAATGGAAGAAAATCCACTCAAACATGGGGCGAACATACAGACTCCTTGCAGATGTTCCTAGTAGGATTTGAACCCAGGACTCCAGCATTGCAAGGCTGCAGTGCCAACCACTGAGCCACCGTGTTGTCTCTCAAGCATTTTTTTTTTTTTTTTCTTAACCAAAGCCAGGATTGAGTAGAAGAAAGAAATATTCCCGTTCCTTTTGTCATCATTCCTGGCTCAAATGCAGGAAAATCAGCAAGAAAAAAACCTGGGACCACGTCTATGTAATAGGGCACAGGATACATAATAGTATAAATCATCTTTCTTCTATAATTAGCAGCCTCCATTTGGTTGTAATATGGTACCACATGGTCGCTCACATCCTACAACCTTTTCAATGGGATCCAGACGTAACTTTCTTTATTAATTCTATAAGATCACCCATCTCATATTGTGAATAGTTGAAAATGTATATAAAAGTGTATATAAAGTCAACACATCTTACAATAGCCCAACCTTGTTTTTTTCAATGACAAACTCCCTCTAGAGCATCTTACTTTGTCAAATATCTCTGGCTTTTCATACTGAATTTTACATAGAACATCTGGGAGAATTTACATGAAACCCCTTTCAACGCATCTGCATTCGGCAGGTTATGTGGCAGAACTGATAAGGATTTCACTCAGAATTTGTGGCAAAATCCTCTTCAAAAATTGGAGACATCTGGGGATGAATACCTTCTTCCAGCACTTCATGCAATATAACAAGAATGCATTTGCATTGCAGTTCGAAACTTGTTTCTGTAAATTGTGTCAAAAAGTCTTCTGTACTTATCATCCTTTACACGTTATGCATTTTTAAGGGCCTGCATTTTTTGTCCAGCTGTCTGTAACACTGAATAGGATAATCTTATTCTGTATTTACTGACCTTTCCACAGTGTTTGCTCACACTTCCCTATACACACAGGTCCTTTCTCCAAGAATCCAGTTTCTTCCCTCAGTCACTTTCTCACCATCCTGCTAACTTTGTCAGTCTACGTTGGCTTTGAAAAAAGGAATTGTAGAGATGTTCATACTTCTTCAGCCTGTAGTGTAACATGTCATTTCCAGGTGCTGACTCATTTTTCTTGTAGAGACTCTTGCAGATTTGCTTGTAATATACACGTTGTTTTGTGAAAGCCCATTCACATTTGTTGCACTATGTATTATGTCTGTCCGTAATCTGCAAACGCGTGGCAAATCTACCACTGCACATGGCCTAACAAGAAGGGTACTGCCACACAAATGTAGCTGTAGTCCAGAATAAGGCCAGCAGAGCTTCCAAGTAAAGGGGTTTAACCTATCCACAGGTCCATTGATTTGTACTTTCCCACCCATTGCAAGCTATAGCAGTGAACAGGGGGTGGAAGCAGCTCTACTTTTATTTAAACAGAGCTGCAGCCCCGTCATCTGTATAGAGGTTGTGCCAGGGAACTGCAATCCTGCCTCTATTACTTGAATAGAAGCAGAGCTGCTTCCTCTTGCCATCCACTGCTATAGCTTCCGGTGCCAGAAGGCAGCAGGATCAGCAAATATGTGTGGTGTGTGGTTGTTGGAACTCCACAGATCACATGCAATACTAATGATCATGGCTGCCTTAACAATAGGACAAATGGGGCACCTGCGTCAGACCCTATGGTGGTGTGGGCCCCCTCATCCGACCCATGAAAGTCCTGTATTTTGGGTTCTGTCTAGCAGGTAGCAATTTTAACTCTACCTGTGCCCTAAGGAAAAGTTGAATACAATGGTGGAACATTGAGCTATTATGGCACGCTGAGCCAGAGAATTTAGTATACTGAAGTGTGTAGACAACTACGGTGGAACAGGGTTAACTGAGTATAATTTTAAAATTTGTACATAATATATTAATTGGTCACTGAGGGGGCAAGGGACATTATGGGGGGGGGGGTTTACTTAGGGTGACATTAACCCCTTCCCGCTGACAGCATTTTTTTCATTTTTGACTCTCCCCCTTCCAAACCCCATAACCTTTTTATTTCTCCACTCTCAGAGCCATATGAAGTTTTAATGTTTGCGGGACAAATTGATCTTCATGATGCCTCCATTAATTATTCTGTACAATGTACTGGGAAGCTGGAAAAAAATTCAGAGTGGGGGGGATTTGAAGAAAAAGTGCATTTCTGCGATTTTCTTACGGGATTCATTTTTTCAGGGTTCACTGGGCAGCCAAAATGACATGTCACCTGTATTCTATGTTTCAGTATGATTCTGGGGATATCAAATCTATATTTTTTTTTACATTTTAATGCCTTAACAAAAATTCAAAACTGTGCCAATTTTTTTTTTTTTCTAAAAGTCGCCATCTTCTGACAGCCGTAACTTTTTTTTATACTTTTGTGTACGGTGATGTATAGGGCGTCTTTTTTTGCAGGGCCGGGTTTACTTTTTAGTTGTACCATTTTGAGGAATTGCTTTTGCTTTGATCATTTTTATTCACATTTTTAGCAGAGGCAAAACAGTGAAAAAATGGCAGTTTGGCAATTTTTACATTTTTTCCCACTACGGGGTTTACCGTACAGGAAAATTGTTTTTATAGATTTGTAGAGCGGGCATTTTTGGACACAGGGATACCTAACATGTATGTGTTTCACAGTATTTAACTACTTTTTAAGTGTTCTAGGGAAAGGGGGGTGATTTGAATTTTTTTTTACTTTTTTATTTTTTTAATATATTTTTTTAACGTTTTTTTTATTTTTATTTTTTTGCTTTTATTAGACCCCCTAGGGGTCTTGAACCCCAGGGGTCTGATCACTAATGCAATGCATTACAATGCTACTGCAATTGCAAAAAATCGTTATTTCTTTTGCAGGCTGCATAGAGTAATATATAGAGAATAGAGAATATCACTGCAGACAGGCCGGAGATCCTTTACAAGGCTCCCGGCTGTCATGCCAACGTGATGTAGGGAAAATGGCGCCTCAGTCAGCTTTGACTGAGGTGCCAGAGGGGTTAATGCCCCCGATCGGTGCGGGCACCGACCAGGGGCATTAGCAAAACAGTAGACACCCGGCGGCTATGACGTCCGCTCGGCTCCCAGGCAGCCGCCATAGTTAAACACCTGGCATGCGCCGTACTAGTATGTGGGAGGGGCACTTATGAAACCTTTGTACGGGACTCAGTAAAGTGTTGAAATGGCCCTACTAATGGCTCATCCTGTGATTAGGTCATTACATTGAAAAATGTCTTTGAGAATGGAAAACCCCTTGAGGCTAAAGCTCCACGTTGCGGAAACGCAGAGTTTTTTGCTTGCAGATTTAGCTGTGGCTTCTTGAGCCAAAGTCAGGAATGGTTTAAACAGAAGGGAAACGTGTAAAAGATTCCTTTATATCCTCCATTCCTTTTCAAGCCACTCCTGACTTTGGCTAAAAAAAACCCCAGCAAAATCTGCAACAAAAAAAGCTGCTTTTTCGAAATGCGGGGCTTTATCCTTAAGTTAAAGGACAAAATTATTGACTATGGACTTTCCTCTAAGAGGCTGGTTTATACATGCTCTCCATTTCCATCTGCTTTCGTCTGTGTATGTCACCTGTATGCTAGCTGCATGCTAATCTAATGTAGGAAAGGCCGCTTGGGGCGCATCTCTGCTGGTTGTTTCCCTGTAGTTGCCCCCTGTGTTTCAAACCTTGTCACTTGGTACAGCCCTGGCTTATCACAGGTCACTGGGTGGGGTTTGGGAGAGCTATGTCTTCTGTGGCAGCCGTTGCCGCCCAAGTTCTGTGCTGGAGAGTAGTCTAGCAGTTTGCCGTGTGACAGGGTATGCTGCTCTTCAAACAGAGGCCTAACTGTTTCTTACACAGCCCCTGCAGAGGAAGAATACAGCCCAGGACTCTACTAAAGACAGCCCTGAGCCAAGGAGTTCAGTTGCCCTCAGTTCGGACTTCGTACAAGGAGGAGCTGTGGAGTCCGTTGAATGAGGTGTTGTCCCAGTGTGAGAGTCAGGCAAACACACCACACTTGCCCATGTTTGACAGCCTGTATATATGAATATATGAATGAGTATCGTTGTATATAGTTGCACAATGTATTATAATTAGAGATGAGCGAGTAGTACTCGATCGAGTAGGTATTCAATCACATACTACGGTATTCGAAATACTCGTACTCGATCAAGTACCACTCGCTATTCGAATGTAAAAGTTTGATGCAGAACCAGCATCGATTGGCTGAATGCTATACAGTCGGCCAATCAACGCTGGTTCTTCTCTTACCTTTAGAAGTCTTCTCCGTGCAGCTTCCCCGCGGCGTCTTCCGGCTCCTCATTCACTCTGCCAGGCATCGGGCCTGGGCAGAGCCAAATGCGCATGTCTGCTTGTAGTGCGGGTATGAGGAGTCGGCTCTGCCCAGGCCCGATGCCTGGCAGAGTGAATGAAGAGCCGGAAGACGCCGCGGGGACACTGCAAGGAGAAGACTGCTCGGAAGATCCAGCCCGACCCTCACTCATGGACTTGGTAAGTATAATTTGATTGAACGTTGCCTACCCCTGAAACGAGCATTTTCCCCCCATAGACTATAATAGGGTTCGATATTCGATTCGAGTAGTCGAATATTGAGGAGCTACTCGAAACGAATATCAAACCTCGAACATTTTACTGATCGCTCATCTCTAATTATAATGTATTGCACATTATATTGTATGGACTAATGCCCGCAGTATTGCCTTTTGGCCACAAGATGCCACTGCTTCCCCCACAGACTTTGTTATCATTTTTGTTAGCCATATAAGGACTCTGGATTCTTCATCGTTTCCTGTTGCAGTCTAACCTACGCATTTCCGAGTTATACCATGTCCATCAAATTACCTAGTAACACTTGCTCAGGACTGGCTTCTGATATTCACTAGGGGAAACTGGGAGATCTGGGTTCAGAGTTTCCTATAAGTTTGTTAGCACTCCCCCGTGCTGCATCACCGGTAAACCAGATTTACACACAAAAGTCTTCCGTCTTAATTAATAGGTATTTGGGACAGCCGTCCTAGATGGGGCCCGTTGGTTGGAAAGCTATAGCGAGGTAGTTTGGACATATAGAGCCTACCAGGTTATGCAGCACAGGGGTCTCGGCTATCCAGTTGAGTGTGTGTGAAATTCTGTGTGGTTCTTTTACCAAGGTCTTAGTAAAGTACGTTTTAGCTGAACTGGTATTGGGTCATACTTCTCATCTGTGACTTTGCTGGATTCTGGGGAGCCCACCTCTGTCACGGCTTACACCAGCACTTTCATGTTATCACCAGGTCTTGACATACGCCACTGATCACAGCCTACTGCAAGTTGGAAGTAAAAACTTTCATTATGTACATAATCCTGAATATACATAGTTTAACTAAAACTATCTTAATTATGCTAGGTTCATAGTAGCATTCGAGTCTCCATACGAGACTCAGTCCAACATTCTGCTTTAAATTGGCAAGGAGGACTTTTCTATCTGTTGTTTTTTTTGCATAAACAGGGCAGAAGCCCATTGCACCCCTTATAGTCTATGGAGTCCTCAGGTTTCTGCTTGTAACCACTTATTAAATAGATAAGGTTTCTGTCTTTTGGGTTCCCAAGTGGATCCAAAAATCCTAGCATTAGTTATTACTTTCTATCTCATTTTGGTCATGTGATCTCATTGTGACCCCTTGAGAATATGTTGTTCTCTTTAGGGGCTCACCATTTCAGATGCCAGGCTTCCTGTATCCTTGAAACTGAATGTACTGCAACACACAGGTTCTCCACGGAAGAGGTGGTGGTCAGAAATATCACATCTGTTATCACAGATGATTATACATGTTCCCGTCACATGGTTATAAAGAGAAGTGTCTTACTTGTAATTTTCCCATTCCTGAAGGCATCCCAAAACAAATGGCTTCCTGGCTATTAGGACAGAAGAAAAACATATGAGTGGCCAGTAATCAATTAACAGATATCAGTTCCAGCCTGCGCACATACAAAGCCTCCTGAGACAGTAACCACACAAGTATCAAGCCAAAGAATTTATTTAGTTATGGGAAAGTTGTGATAGCTTCATATGTAAGGGTGTGATGTAGTAAACCGTCAGTAATGCAATTAATTCTTGAGAATGTAAATGGACTGAGTTTGGACATCCCTGGAGCTCAGAAGGTAAAGGAGACCACATGAGAGAAAGGTCTGAAGGACTTGTAAGTACGGCTTGGCCGCGTCTACGTGTTCCACGTGGTGATATATACGGGACTCTTGCGCTGACACCTTATCATCTGAGAAATTGGCCTGTCTGTTAAGTAGAGAGCTGGAGCAAAGGATATAACTGTACTCTTAAGTGAAGACAGCATTTCCCTGTGGATTACAAATAGTATTGCGCAATACTTAGGGTGCACCCCAACAAGGGACCGATCCAGGAGAACCGTGTTCTTAAAGGACTTGTATCTGTCACCTGTTAAGTAACTGTGGGAACTAGGAGTATAGTGTTAGTTTGCTGCAATACTCTAGCTATATTATCTTGTATTTCTTCTCTGTTATACCTTGTTGCATATTTTCCCAGATTTCTCCTCATTGATTTGTTCAATAAACTTTGTCCTGGGAATTAAAACACTGTGTGTGTCTGTGTGGCATCGTTTGGCCCAGCCCTTGGTCATCTTTCACATATTCAAGGAAATGAAAATAACAAATAAGACAATTTTATCTTTCCATATCATACTCAGGCAGCACAAAAACAAATAGAAGATTGTCACATCTTCTAAAACTTAACCCCTTAACAAACAAGAACGTATTATTACATCCTTGGTCACATGGGAGTGTATGGAGAGGACTCACGAGCTGAGTTCTGTCCATACACGGCGTATGCCAGTTGTATCATACAGCCACCACCCATCGCTAACAGCTGCGATCAGTGCTGACACTCTAAAATGCATGGTGCCATCTTTGTGTTATCGCCACCTTCTGGAATATCATCAGAGGGCGGTGATTGGTTGCCATTACAGCCAGGAGCTATTGAAGGCTCCCAGGTTTGTCATTACATTAGTTCTATTACAAGTGAATGGATTTTACTATTCACTGCAATACCAATTTGATAAGTATGCAGACCCCCTAGGGTTCAAGATCACTAGGGGGTAAGAATATAAAAGTATTTTTAAAAAAACACAGGCTAAGGCCCCACGTTGCGGAAACACAGCTTCTTTTATTGCAGATTTTTCTGCGATATTTTGAGCCAAACCCTGAAGTGGCTACAAAGGGAATGGGAAATATACAGGAAGTTCTTATTATGTCTCCCTTCTGCTTAATCCACTCCTGGCTTTGGCTCAAAAAACCACAACAAAAGCTGCAACAAAAAAAGCTGCATTTCTGCAATGTGGGGCTTTATCCTAAATCATCCACCTTTACCTAGATCACATGTAAAAAAAAATAAACAAAAGTAAACACTTTAGGTGTCCTAGTATGTAAAAATGCCCAAACTATTAAAATATTTCTGCCATACAGTGAATGGTGTAGCGGGAGAAAAATCAAAATGGCCAAATAGCAATTTTTATTTATTTATTTTTTCAAAAACTTTACCTCCTAAAAATGTAATAAAAAGTGATCAAACTATCAGACCTTCTCCCAAATGGTATCAATAAAAAACATCATCTTATCCCAAATAAAAAAATCGCCATACCCAGCTCCATTCTTGCAAATATATAAAAAAAAGTTATGATATCAGAACATGGTTTTTCAATTCAATACTATATAAATGTGGTATTGCCGTATTTGTACTGACCCACTGTATATAGGTAACATGCCATTTTTACTACCTAGCGAATGCTGTAAAAATTAAACCAATATGAAATTGGTGCAAATGCGTTTTTTTTCCTAATTCCCCCTCATTATGAATTTGTTTCCAGCTTCCCAGTACAAAGCACAGCAAATTGAATGATGCCATTATGCCAAAGTATAATGTGCCACAAACAGTAAGCCATTATGTGACTCTGTGGGCCAAAAAAATGTTTATGGCTTTTGAAATGTAGGGAGGAAAAAACAGATATGCAAAAACAAAAATTTGCTTAGGTTTTTTGTTTTTAATAGACAAAAAATGTGGTGAAATGAATTTTCCTAATTGAAACTAAGTAAAAATGTCCTACTCCTTTACAGATGTGTGTGACCAACACAATGTCTTTCACAACCACTTGTGCGCATAACTTCAGGTGTTGGCCACACTCACCATGATCATGATGTCATCACTGATGAAAGCAACATTTGTCTAAGCTTTATTGACTGTCAAAGCAACCCGAAGGAGATGGGGCTAGATCTGATCACCAGACAAGCCAGCACCGAGTTCAAAGCAGTGGTTAGAGGCAAAAGAAGGAGCAAGGTAGACAAGCACTTTTTTTTTTCTTTTTTAAACAATTCTAGCCTCACCCCTTTCTCAGGGATGAACCTACCCCTTTCGCCGCCCGAAGCGAAAGCTGCCCCCCCCCCTGGAGGAGGGGGCGGAGCAGAGGGGGCGTGACGGAGTGAAGGGGGTGGGGTGAAGCAAAGGGGGCGGGGCTTAGCAGCGTTCGCAGGCAGAGAGCAGGCAGGGAGAGGACCTGCTCTCTGCCTGAGCATGAGGGGAGGCTGCTGGAGCAGCGCTGCTTCAGTGGCCTCCCCAATCCACTGCTCGGTGCTAAGCCAGTCCAGGACAGCTTGTCCTGGACTGGCTTAGTTAAGCAAAAATGCCGCCCTCCCTGGGGTCCTGACATAGCGCCGCCTGAAGCGGTCGCTTCAGGTCGCCTCATGGGAGGTGCGGCACTGCCTTTTCTCCATAGGACAGACATTCTTTCGTGATTGGTCAGACGGTTTTATGGACATTGACAGGCTGGAATCATGATAGATGCATAGAGAGTCAAGGAGACTAGCAACATATATAAAGGACGAGGTGCTGGCTTGTCTGGTGAATGCATTATCATTAGAATCATGCAGGACAAACTGCATGCTTTAAAAAGCATGACCGTTTCAACTTTCAGATGAAAGTTGTCTGCTAGGAACAAACATTCCTTCTGGAGTTTTCTCATCTCACCCACCTTAGTAGTCTGGGTGAGATGTACACCCCCAACATCCATTCAGCCCTTTGTAACACAGAAGCTGCTCACACAGTGACATAACAAAACCCCTGTAATCACAATTGCCCGATGTAGCAGAGTTTAGGCACGCTATAGCACACCTCTATAGGCTCTCTATATGCAAACATGTACATAGAGCTGGGTATCCTATGCATATGCATCGATGTAGCAGAGCCGAGACGCTGGAGCGGGCTGATCGAACTGGGGCAAATTTCTGCAACATCCGTTCAGCCGTTTCCAACACAGAAGCTGCTCAGACACTGACATAAGAACACCTCTCTAATCCAAATGGCCAGATGTAGCAGAGCTTAGGCAGCGCTGTAGCACAGTTGAGTACGCTCTCCATATGCAGAGTGTTAGGAGTATTTAGGTTCTTTACTTTCTATTTTTCTTACCTGGGGAGTTTTTGGCTGCGCAGTGTCTGGGGTGGCATCCTGGCGCTGCGGGGTTGTCCTGTCGTGAGTATTGGTGCACACCTTCTGACTTGCACGTGCGCACTGATGGTAGGCAGCTTTATCTCCTGGTTGATTAGTCTGTCCTCCCATTTGCACCTGGGAGGAGTGGTCTCTACTCTGTATTTAAACCCATGCCTCCCATGGTTCTGTGCTGAGTGTCGCTTTTACAGAGCTAGGCCTTAGCAGGAGGAGTAGGTGGTGTTCTGGGATAGAGGAAGTTCCGTGGTTGGTTTTTGGGAGGTTTGGGTGAACGAGTTGGTTTGTGTGTTTTCCCTTCTGTGTTCACCAATCCTCCCTCTGTGTATAATTGACTGTGTGAGTGAACTGCCTTATCCTTTGATTTCTACTCAGTTTCCCTGTGTTTGTTTCCTAGTGTAAGGTTCCTTCCCATATTGGTTTGGGGGAATCCTTTCCCACATTTTTCCTGTGTGCTGCTTGTGTTGTTAGTCAGCGCACACCCTTGTCAGTCCCTGTCAGTAGCAGCTTCACTTGTTCGTTAGGGGTGACCCCCTTTAGTCTCCAGTCCCTAGAGGTCTTATAGGGCATTCCTTCTCCCACTTCCCTCTAGGCCTACGGAATCAGTGAGAGAGGAGCTGTCGGGGTCAGGCTTAGCCTGAGTACAGCCGACCTACACCCGTGAGGCAGGGACCGGGATAGCTAGTGGGAGTAGTGCAGGGCGAGATTCCCTACTGCTATCCCTTAGCCCCGTTGCAGCTACCTGGACTGACATAACAGTACACTCAGCCGGTAAAAAAAAAAAAAAAAAAAAAAAAGGTTCGTTTGCATTATGACGGACCTGAAACAGTTGTACCAGGCGGTGCAGCAGATTTCCACTGAGATGGAGGGGATCAAGCTACGAATGGAGGCCATCCAAGCTTCTGGCGTATCTCAAGTACAGCAGTTGGCTCAACACACAGCCTCTCAGGTGGAGGGCATACAGAGGCAGGTGAGTAGCGCCCCTGTGGGTCGGCCTCTGGAGCCAAAAGTCAGCTTACCTGAACCCTTCCGAGGTAAGAGGTCAGATTTTTTCCGATTTCAAAAGGACTGTCTTTTGTATTTCCGGCTACGGCCGTTTTCCTCCGGTTCTGAGGTACAGAGAGTTGGGATTATTATTACTTTATTGAGAGATGATCCCCTCATCTGGGCACATTCGTTACCAGCCGACTCAGCTTGCTTACTAACTGTAGAGGCGTTTTTCTCCACAATGGGATTACTGTATGACGACCCAGACAGGGTACGCACGGCTGAGTATAACCTACGACGTGTGGTGCAATGGGATCACGCTATAGAGAAATATTGCACAGAGTTTCGTAGGTGGGCAGCAGAAGTACACTGGAATGACCCCGCTCTACTTAGTCAGTTTGAGACAGGGCTCTCAGAACAGGTTAAAGACCATCTAGTTTCTCACCCTGTTCCGGGAGATCTAGATGAGGCCATGCAGCTGGCAATTAGAGTTGGACGGCGCCTCCGGGAGCGTGGAGACAAGAGTCCTGGGGGGCTTAGCCCTCCTCAATTCTCTGTTTTTAGAGAGGACCCGGGGGACCAACCCATGCAGATTGGGGCCACTGTGCAAAGTGCAAGACCCAAGAGTGAAGGGTCCCGCACAGTACGCTGTTTTGTGTGTGGAGGGATGGGACATGTAGCAAGGGTATGCCCCTCCAGAGAATGGTTCGCCAAGGAGAGTAATAACCCCAGGTCTATTGAGGGTAAAGGGAGAAAACCTACTAAGGAGGGAGGTGTGCATATTTCCTGTACTCAGACTGCCGGGTTGACCCTTGAAGGATGGGTAAATGGGCAGAAGTGCCGGATTTTGGTTGATTGTGGTTCGGCAGTCAACCTTATTGACTCAGAGTTTTGTGAGCAATTAAGGGTGAGTCCTTTGGTCTTGGAGTCTCAGATACCGGTGTGGGCTATTGATAAGACCCCTCTACAGCAAGCTGTCATCTCCAAACAGGTGGAGGGTTTGGAGTTTATTGTGGGTGGCCACAGGGAAGAGATTGACTTGTTCTTGTTGTCTAAGTTACCAGCACAAGTAGTTTTGGGGTGGCCCTGGCTGAAGCAGCATAACCCTATTATCAACTGGGAGACCGAGTCAGTAGTTTCTTGGGGGCAGGGGTGTAATGGTCGATGTCTGCCCATATCCGTTATGTCTTTGTCTATAGACAATTTGCCTCAAGAAATATGTGAGTTCAGGGAGGTCTTTGAGGAAAGGGCAGCCAAGACATTACCACCACATGCACCTATGATTGCTCGATTAAATTTATACCTAATGCAGTGTTACCCAAGACAAGGTTGTACAATCTCACTATTCCGGAGAGGGAGGCGCTCAAAGAGTATATTGAGGGGAGTCTAGAGGTGGGGCATATTCGCCCATCTAAGTCCCCAGTAGCAGTGGGGTTTTTCTTTGTAAAGAAGAAAGATGGAGGGTTGCGCCCTTGTTTGGATTTTAGGGAGATTAACAAAATCACGGTGCGGAATCCCTATCCCATTCCATTGATCTCGGATCTATTCAGCCAGATTACGGGAGCCCGCTGGTTTAGTAAAATAGATTTACGTGGGGCGTATAACTTGCTGAGAATCAAGAAGGGGGATGAGTGGAAAACAGCGTTTAACACACCCCTAGGACACTTTGAGAATCTTGTGATGCCTTTCGGTCTAACCAATGCGCCTGCGTTTTTTCAGAATTTTATTAATGATGTACTAAGTGCCGTCATAGGGAGGGGGGTTGTGGTCTATCTGGACGATATACTCATTTACACCCCGGATTTGGAGACTCATTGGGAGAGAGTGAGAGAGGTTTTAGATCTCCTGAGGGTTAACCAATTAAGTGCTAAGCTGGAGAAATGTGTGTTCGCGGTCAATAAATTATGTTTCCTTGGCTATATCCTATCGGACAAGGGGTTCGAGATGGACCCTGAGAAGGTCAGGGCAGTCTTGGAGTGGCCGCGACCCGAGAACCTAAAGGCGGTCCAACGGTTCTTGGGGTTCTCCAACTATTATCGCCAGTTTATCAAGGGATTTTCTGAGGTTGTGAAACCTATCTCGGACTTGACTAAGAAGGGGGCTGACTGTGCTAAGTGGTCGCCAGAGGCGCTAGCTGCGTTTGAAGAACTGAAGAAGCGATTCTCGTCCGCTCCCATTTTGAGATAGCCGGATGAGAGGTTGGCCTTCCGAGTGGAGGTGGATGCCTCCTCGGTGGGGGTGGGAGCAGTACTTTCTCAGGAGTTCGAGGAGGGTACGCATCCCTGTGCCTTCTTTTCTAAGAAATTCTCTGCCTCTGAACGGAATTATGACATCGGAGATAGGGAACTACTAGCAATAAAACTAGCGTTCGAACATTGGCGTCATTTCCTGGAGGGGGCCAGAAGGCCAGTCCAGGTATTTACTGACCACAAGAATTTGATTTATCTTGGGTCGGCGAAGAGATTAAATGCACGGCAGGCCAGATGGGCTCTATTTTTTGCGCGGTTCCATTTTAACGTGACTTATGTGCCGGGTTCAAAGAATGTTAAGGCTGATGCTTTATCCCGGTATATGTCGACTGAGGAGGAACGAGAGACGCCTGCCACTATCCTTGGGGATGGAGTGGTGGTAGCAGTATTGGGCGCGAAATTGGAGAAGGCCTTGATCGAAGCGCAACACACTGCACCTTCCAAGATACCTAGAAACAAGCTTTTTGTCCCAACTACTCTCCGACAAAGTCTCCTGAGGGAGTGTCACGAGTCGGTTCTTGCTGGTCACCCGGGGGTTTCAGAGACCATGAGATTGGTGTCTAGGAATTTTTGGTGGCCAGGGTGGAGTAAGGAGGTCTTGCAGTTTGTTCAAAATTGTTCGGTCTGTGCAAGAGCCAAGGCGTCGCATACCCGTCCCCACGGTCTTCTACATCCATTGGAACCTCCTAAGGCACCTTGGACTCATCTGTCTATGGATTTCATCACGGGCCTTCCGGTGTCTAAGGGTTTCACGGTCATTTGGGTAGTCGTTGACCGCTTCACGAAAATGTGCCATTTGATCCCGTTTTCCAGGCTGCCATGTGCCAAGACACTATCAGAAGCGTTTATTAAAGAAATTGTAAGGTTGCATGGTTTTCCTGAGGAGATCGTTTCGGACAGGGGACCGCAATTTGTGGCTAAATTCTGGCGGGCTTTTTGCAGCAGGTTGGGAGTTACACTGTCGTTTTCCTCCGGGTTTCACCCAGAGTCTAACGGACAAACAGAGAGGAAGAATCAGGATGTGGAACAGTTTTTGAGGTGTTTTGTTCGAGAGACCCAGAATAATTGGGCTGCCTTTCTCCCCCTGGCAGAATTTTCCCTAAACAACCATGATTCCAATGCCACAGGTACCACACCTTTTTTTTGCTCCGGTGGTAGACATCCTGTTTTCGGAGTATTTTCTTCCATTTCTTCCCCAGTTCCGGAGGAGGAGCTATTTTCTAAAAAGCTGCAAGGGGTATGGTCCCGTATCCGAGAGAATCTGGTGCGGGCGTCGCACCAGGCTAAGGTCCAGGTGGATCGGAAGAGAGGAGAGTTGCAGTTCTTCCCTGGTGAGATGGTTTGGTTGTCCACCAAGAATATCAGGTTGAAGGTTCCTAGCAAGAAGCTGGGTCCCAGGTTTGTGGGTCCTTTTAAGATCATCAAAATGGTAAATGAAGTGGCGGCGCAGCTGCAACTACCTAAAAGGTGGAAGATAAACCGGGTCTTCCATGTCTCCTTGTTAAAGAAGGCCAAGAAGGGAACGTCTCCAGTTAAGGTTCCACCAGTTTCTGAGTCCGGGGAGTATGAGATATCCCGAGTTCTGGATAGCAAATATGTACGGGGGAAGCTACGGTATCTGGTGGCATGGAAGGGATACGGTCCTGAGGATAATTCTTGGGTCCTGGAGTCGGATATGTCAGCCCCCAGACTCGTGGAGAAATTCCACAAGGAGTTCCCGAAGAAGGATGCTCCTAGAGAATCCGGAGTCTTCTCCTTGAGGGGAGGATCCTGTTAGGAGTATTTAGGTTCTTTACTTTCTATTTTTCTTACCTGGGGAGTTTTTGGCTGCGCAGTGTCTGGGGTGGCATCCTGGCGCTGCGGGGTTGTCCTGTCGTGAGTATTGGTGCACACCTTCTGATTTGCACGCGCGCACTGCTGGTAGGCAGCTTTATCTCCTGGTTGATTAGTCTGTCCTCCCATTTGCACCTGGGAGGAGTGGTCTCTACTCTGTATTTAAACCCATGCCTCCCATGGTTCTGTGCTGAGTGTCGCTTTTACAGAGCTAGGCCTTAGCAGGAGGAGTAGGTGGTGTTCTGGGATAGAGGAAGTTCCGTGGTTGGTTTTTGGGAGGTTTGGGTGAACGAGTTGGTTTGTGTGTTTTCCCTTCTGTGTTCACCAATCCTCCCTCTGTGTATAATTGACTGTGTGAGTGAACTGCCTTATCCTTTGATTTCTACTCAGTTTCCCTGTGTTTGTTTCCTAGTGTAAGGTTCCTTCCCATATTGGTTTGGGGGAATCCTTTCCCACATTTTACCCGTGTGCTGCTTGTGTTGTTAGTCAGCGCACACCCTTGTCAGTCCCTGTCAGTAGCAGCTTCACTTGTTCGTTAGGGGTGACCCCCTTTAGTCTCCAGTCCCTAGAGTTCTTATAGGGCATTCCTTCTCCCACTTCCCTCTAGGCCTACGGAATCAGTGAGAGAGGAGCTGTCGGGGTCAGGCTTAGCCTGAGTACAGCCGACCTACACCCGTGAGGCAGGGACCGGGATAGCTAGTGGGAGTAGTGCAGGGCGAGATTCCCTACTGCTATCCCTTAGCCCCGTTGCAGCTACCTGGACTGACATAACACAGAGATGTACATAAAACTGAGTATGCTGCGCATATGCAGCGATGTAGCAGAGCCAAGACACGGCTGGCGGATCATCCACAACAGCAATTGGTGGCTCAGCGCCAACACCAACCCGCAGACGAAGTCGTGGGCAGATGCTAGTTCACATTCTAACACACACACACACACATATATATTATAAGATAGTGATAAGGATAATTAAGGCGTGAGGATATATTTTTCCCCAGTTTCTTTCATATTTGTATTAGGAATATGATGTCAATAGTGGAAAGCTCTAATTCCAAGTCCTTTTCAATTATTAGGACCAGGGTGCAGGTTAATCACCACACCTGTAGCATTGTCATAAAAAGGGGCCTTCACATGGGTTGGACAGGATTCTAAGGGTGCATTCACATAGAGTTTTGTGGCGCTGTTTTTGCCACAATAACTCGTGTAAATCAGAATCAGCGCTGAAAAACAGACTCCTATTGAGTTCAATGGGTTCCATTCTACGCACGCTACACATTGAAATCAATGGGAGGCTTTTTTACCCATTGATTTCAATGGGTTTCGCGCGGAAGACGGAAACCATTGAACTCAATGGGAGTCTGTTTTTCAGCGCTGATTCTTTACACGAGTTATTGTGGCAAAAACAGCGCCACAAAACTCTATGTGAATGCACCCTGAGAGTCCAGTCTAGGACTTAGTACTGAATGTGCACTGGAGCTGCAAAGTTTCGACCTCTGTACTGCCTGTGAGTGAATTTACTTATGACTGCTGTGTGTCCAGTGCCTGGTAGAACTGTCCTATAACATTCCTATTGAAGGCTCCCAGGCTTGTCATTGCCATAGTTCTATTACATGCAACCATAGATACCGGATAATGGAAGTGAATGGATTTTAGTATTCACTGCATACATTAGTATTGCAGTGAATAGTATGAGTGATCAGACCCCCTAGGGTTCAAGGTCCTAGGGGGACTTCACAGAAAAGGAAAGTATAAAAAAATACAAAAAAACTCAAGTTCAAATCATCCCCTTCCCATTCATTAGATCACATATAAAAATTAATAAAGAACAGTAAACAAACACTTTAGTCGTCCCCGTTCTCAAGAATGTCCGTACTATTAAAATATTTAATAGTAAAATAGAAATTTTAATAGAAAGATTCAAATTATCCAAATGGCAATTTCCCCCCTTTCCCCCACCCCACAAAATTGAATAAACTGTATCAGTATAAACATCATCTTGTCCTGTAAAGAAAGTCGCCATACCCAGCTCCATACTTGTAAATATGAAAGTTACAGGTGTCAGAACATGGTAACACAAAGATTTTTTTTTCTATTTTTCAAATCTTTTCATTTTTTAAAAGGTATCAAAACATTCTAAATACCATATAAGTTTGGTATCTCCACCTGGGGATTAGGTTCCCCATTCCAATTTAAAAATGCAGAGAGAAAAGCGCTGCAAGTTGGTTTCCGAGCGTAACCAATTTTTTAAGAGGATTGTATATAAATCCCTTCTTCAAACTCAAAACACCATGGAATTAATGGTGCACTAAAACGAAATAGTAATAAAAACAAACATTATTGTTAATGTTACCCAAAGAAATGACAGCATTTTAGTATCACAGGGTGATTACGTTTTTTTGAGCGCTGACCGTGCACATGACTTTCAGGTTCACTCAGTAGTTTACTATCACATGTAATTCCTTCCCTACCCCCCTAATTTACTGGTAGTGTCATATTCCTTAGCTGTCATGCTAAGCACGCAGGCAAAGCAAATTTAGAATGCTCTCAGCTATACTTGATTATACCAGTTCTGCCTGACCATGTCAGTGATAGAAACCAAAAGCAATACATTGTCACCTGTGAAACTCCTGATCAGCTAGAAATGACTGCGTCAATCAGAGTAGAAGAAATTGTACCCGTAAGGTTAGTGTCCTTGGGTAATCCTTTAATGGTTTTCTTAGGATACTAACAGAAGAAAGTAAATATAAGCATGAACTTTTTAGACATTTAATAACATTGCACAGATATTTCCTAATGACACTTGTAGGGTCACCATCCTGCTATTGGCATTAAACATCTGGTTCCCTCATGACACTATATTATGACAAAACGAATTAGTTGTTGTTGTAATTTTTGTTAATATTTTAGTTTTAATGGATTTTATCTGTTGTTAATGTCCATTGCTATCTTCTGTCACCTGATGACAGTAGCAGATATTAAACTGATTCTGTGTCTGGTCCCATTGACAACAAGATAGATTCCATCATGTTTGTTTACCTTTGTAATGGAAGATATAGTCCTGCATGCAACATAGTGGTTTGGCTGTGGCAGAAATGCCATGGACAAAAACGCAGTGTTTTGCAGTTCCTGCAAAGTGGATGGGAATCTAGTGAATTCCATTCAAACATTGCGGCGCAGATACACTACAATTTCTAAAACTATTGTGGTTTTAGTAATCATGGCATGTCAATTATACCTATGGAAACACCAGCGGTTTCCCTATAAGTATAATTGAAACAAAAAGTCAGCAGAGGAAACTTCTGTGAACAGCACTGCAGAAAAAGCCATGATGCGTTGCTGCCACATTTTTTCCCACATAGCTTTTTTCTTCGGCTCTACGTGGCCTAAATGTAACTATTGTTACTTGAAGGACAAGTTGTAGAGTTTAGTAAAACCATTTCAGGTTACACATATCTACTGTGGCAATATACAAATACAAAAATTGCAGAAGCACACTGTGCACAGCACTAGGGCATAAGGAATAGAAATTCTAAAGGCAATACTGCTATTGTTAAAAACAAACTGGTATGATCTATAAACTAAACATATAAATTAGAAGTTCTTAAAGTTGGATGATGTTGACCCTGGGGAAGCCTCTATGTCCACCTCTAGGGGGCCAAGGGTCTTCAAAGTGGATGAAATGCTGCAGAATGCAATGTCCAGAGTGGGTTACTCTGTGAACCTGGCAAATTATTTGGCCAAGGATTATACAAAATTATGGAAGGACTGGCAGACAAAAAAGAAAAATCCCTCCCACAGTCCTTTCGCAAGCAAAGTAAATAGCAGCGTAGAGGCCAGTGTCCTCAAATACCAAGGCGTCGTTTCAAGGATTCTACAGATTTCAGAGAGGGAATTGTAACTGACGTTTTCAGAGAGAAAACAAGGTTAGAAAACCCTAATTCTAGCATCTTCAGACTTCTCCAAGAGACGACATTCCAATGGGTGGCTGTTTATCTTTTTTTCTATAGTCCTGGGAAAAATATCTTAGATCCTTGTGTCTTAGTTAATTTGGACAGGGTTCAGCATAGATTTTTCTGTTCCTCCATGGGACAGATTTAAACGGACCATATTCTTGATGTCTGCCAAAAGGCTCTAGAGGCCTTGGTATCGGACAAGGTTCCACTACATCATCGAGGGTCTTGAATTTATTCTCCAGTCTTCCTGATACCAAAACTTTCAGGAGACTGGAAGATGATATACACCTGTGATACCTCAACAGAGCTAGCCCAAGGAAAAAATTCTAAATAGAGATGTTGAGATATGTGATTTCAATCCTTCAACAAGGAGATTATATGGCCTTCACATCCCTATTCTTCAAGCTAACAGGAAGTTTAAGAATATGGTGTTTGCATGGTTTCCTATAATAATGCAAATCAAATATGCACAGTAAATATATATTAAATTACACAGGTACACACTTACATGCACCTTTGATAGACAACGGACTTGCAGTAAACTCAATGTTATAGATAGATAACAGGCACTGTCCTAGCCTTTATTAGCAAACTGCAATTATCTGAGGTAATAAATCAATTAACCAGCCAACTTGTTCCATAGAGTTGTGTGATATTAAATATGGGGATATTATGTAAACAAGTAGTGAGATTGAAGATACGAAGCAGAATAACAGCTTAATCAGTGGAGAAAAAAACAGATATTCTTTTGGCAAGGTTCACATCTTTGTCACAGTCTCTGTTGGAGACTGCACTACAGAAACCACATAAAATTGCACCAAGAGGACCCCTTTATAGTCTATAGTGCGCAGTTGTGAACCTAGTCTTACTTATATTTAAATGCTCTATTCAATTATGAAAATTTGTTTATAACTGGAGGTATGCTTTATAATCCAACAGTGGCATCATTTAGCAGTCTCAGCTGTTTCCAAAACATGGAACCAAATCACACAAGTATATCCATGAAACATGTTGCTCTGTACATAAAAACCTTAATACACTTGGTTAAAAATAATTGCGTGATTACAAATATATATTACAGACTTACATGGCAACAGTTAATCAACAACATGAAACCAATTAACAAATCTATTTAAGGTACAGTGGTAGGGTATTTTTTTGTGCCCATTTTGACCTATCTAAAGTAGTCTGAGATATCATCCTCTAAAAGTACAAGAATGCCTTGATAGGCGCTCCTCTTGTTACCTTCTCTTGAAGACCTGCAGGTAATAGTTGAGACTACCTCTTCTGGAGATGAAGACTCCAGCATTTCCAGCAGACCATTTTTTCCCATGGACAAGGATTTTTTTTAGGCTGCTGAAGTCCATCCGGTCATGCGACTAAGGATGTTGATGGGGAAACCTCCTCGTGCACCTCTAGGGGGCAGGGCCTTTCTATGTGGACGCAGCTCTGGCCAAGCTGATGGAGCTTGAGTGACGCACCCAAAAGAATCTGTTAGCTACCCGACACTTCATGTCCATGTACCAATTGTATCATCTCAGCTGGACCGATAAGGCGCTCCTCCTAAGGTTGACATGGCGGTGTTTAACTTACCTGCCATACAGTGGTTCCATGGATGGGTCCAATTTGCAGGATTCATTAGCTGGCAGCTTTAGATCAAGCCTCTGTACCCATAGCATCCACCAAAGTCTCTGACAGTTGCAGGCCGACTTGCACAACTTGAGAGAGATAGATTCCAGGATGCCCAGAGATGACATATTAGCCTCTATAAATTCTTAATTTCCGGCAGCCGACAATCTGGGCAAAGCGTCTCATCAGCAGCTGAAGCTAGCCTCCAAGACTGTGGCCCTCTCCACAGCGGCCAGGAGGCCCTTGTGGCTTAAACCCTGGAGAGCAGACAGCGCTTTCATATTCACTTTGTGCTCACTTCCCCAGTGTAGGCCCCAGCTCCAAAGGCGTTTGATGGGGCGGTGCTTTGTGACCAAACTACCTGTGTGAGGTCGACTCTCCCTCTTTTTTCCATGTGGCGAAAAATACATCTAAGACCCTAGAGAGTTGCTCCATCCTCCCCATGATTGTTTGTTATAGTGCGTCCCTTCCTGCTGCTCTACAGTTCAAACTAGAGATTCCATCAGCGTTGTCATAAAAAGAGGTGTCTGGAAGGGTTCCCCTTCTAGAAGTGAGGTTTGGGGGTCTACTCTCCAGTCTTCATGGTACTGATACCAGGTGGAGAATCTTAGACCAAAGGTACCTAAACCGGTTAAGAAAGAGTGTTTAGGAATCGGTAAGTTCTGTGACTTCTTTTTTCCAAGCAAAGCGTTCGAGGTTATCCTGGATTTAAAGGACGCTATGCATGTACCAATTTTATCAGCCCCACAGAAAAGTCCTCAGAATTGTTGTCCAAGTTTTTCCGGTCACAGGGAGCATTACTAGTATGCCGTTCGACTTCTCTTCCGCCCCCCACATTTTCACCTAAGGTCATGGATCCAGTCGCTGCTGCCTGCGGCGTCAAGGCCTGTTTGTTGTTCCCTACCTCAACGACTGGTTCATAAAAGCCCAGTCTATACCAGTTCTTCTGCAGTATCTTCAAATGGCTTTATCCTTCCTTCGGAGGTTTGGGAGGCTAATAAATTGGGAGAAATTGGAGGTTATGCCACCCAGAGAAAGATCCTGGGATTCCTCCTAGACTCAGAAAGCTGAAGATCTCTTTCTGACTGTTCCAAGGAAGCTAAAGATTTCTTTATTTATTCATTATGCTTACTTATATAGCATCATCATATTCCGCAGCGCTTTACAGATATTGTCAGTCACTGTCCCACAGAGGGCTCACAATCTACATTCCCTATCAGTATGTCTTTGGTGTGTGGGAGGAAACCGGAGTACCCGGAGGAAATCCACGCAAACACGGGGAGAACATACAAACTCCTTGCAGATGTTGCCCTTGGCAGGATTTGAACTTAGGACTCCAGCGCTGCAAGGCTGCAGTGCTAACCACTGTGACTAAAGATAATAGCAGCCGCCCAGTTTTCTGTTTAAAACACAGTGTGTATCCATCAGAACCGCTATGAGAGTCCTCGGCCTAATGTAATCCTTGGCCATAGCGATCCCTTTGGCTTGATGGCATTTGCGTCCCCTCCAAATGGAGGTATTGAGTGCCTGGAACCAGTCTCCGCAGGATTTCGACCAGAAGATCTGCCTTTCTCCCAGTACCCATCTTTCCCCCAGATGGTGGATACACCTGAAAGATGGAAGGTTAAGATCGATGGAGTAAACAAGAGGTGGAAACAGCACCCAATTGGAAAGAACTCAAGGCTTTTTACCTGGCATTGCTTCACCCCTCCCCCCCTTTTTCTCAAGGGGAGAGCTGTTAAGATTTATTCAGACAGTATGACCACTGTAATGTATCTGAACAAGCGAGGAAGAACCAGGTCTCTATCTGTGACCAGTTTGATTTTCACATGGGCTAGGGTTGAGCCGATCTTGAAATTTCAGGATTGTTTTTAAAATCCGATTTCCGATCATTTTCCATTCGAACCCGATCCCAATGCAAGTCAATGGGATTTTTTTTTAATAATCGAAGATCGGATTTTGTTTCAATTTTTGGCCTCCACGTTGTGTAGTGATTAAAAAAAAATCCCCTGGCTACTTAGCCCCCCTGGTGTCCACTTACCTGCACAGATCTGCTGCTGCTCCCCGTTCTTGCCGGTCCAGTCCTCTCTCATTGACATGCCTTCAGAGCACCGTGCGTGTCCCCACCTCCTTAGGCTAGTGTTAGAGATGATGGGAGTAGGCGGGGCTTGTTGTGGCTTAGGAGAGTGTGGGCGGGTACTGGGAGACGTGAGTGATGCACACACATCTCCATGCCCACACTCTCCTAAGCCACAAGCCCCTTCTCCCAGCTTATCTAACAGAAGAGGAGCGAGACGAATGGAACCAGCAGCGATCTCAGATGTAGCAGAATTGAGAATACGGTAAAACAGGGACAAAGCAGAAGAGTGGCAGGCTGCGGTAAATTCATAGGACTGAATGGACGCAGCCGGCTTGCAGGGGGGTTAAGCGGCCGGACGCCAGCAAAGTCTGCCACTTCCATTCATTCGTATGGGTACGTGCTATTCGAAACGGGAGTTTCGAATAGTACTCGCTCATCTGATACTATAGCTTTTCCCCACAATGCTTGGCCAGTAGCCAAGCATTATGGGAAATAACCTCCAACCTCGATCCCGCCGGATAAGATCGGGATCGGAATTTCGATCGTGAAATTTACTCGATCTCCGATCGGAATCCAAACATTCCTGATCGCTCAACCCTAGGTCTGACCCATTTATACGCAGTTCACATCAGCGGCTCTCTGAACTTTATAGCGGATCAGTTGAGTCGAGGTTCTACCATACCAGGTGCATGATCCCTCAATCCAGAGGTGCTTCAATAGATCATCCTGTGACAGGGTCTCCCAGAAGTGAATCTCATGGCAACTCGACTCAACGCCAAGATGGAGAAGTTCTGCTCACTGTACCAAGAGGACAATCCCTTGGCTGTGGATGCCCTGTCCATCCCTTTGAGGTCCGGGCTGGCATACATGTTCCGTCCAATTTCATGATACCAGAGACAGGACCAAGTCCCGGGGATTGCCATAATTCCACTCTGGTCAAAGAGGACTTGGTTTGCCCAATTCATATGCATGAGTCAAGGCACATACTGGAGGCTTCCCATCCCAGAACAGGGTTACCTAAGGAGCTCAGAAGTGCTAGGATCTGAGGAGATTCAAGCTGACAGCCTGGAGGTTGACCAGTCCCTATGGAGGATAGAGGACTGTCAGAGGCCATTCTGAAGACTCTCGCCTGTGCCAGGGCAGAGACTACCAATAAAAATTACCTCAAGATTGGTAATATCTTCAAATCTTGGGCTCTGGACCATGGCATGGATCCTGCCGATCCCCCAGTGGGGGTGATCCTGGATTTTCTTCAGGACGATCTAGACAAAGGGCTATCTCCTGCCACCCTGTAGGTGCAGGTTGCCGTTTTGTCCAGCTGTCTGGGGAGGCATTTATCTCAACACTTTCTGGTGAGTGGTTTTCTCAAAGGAGCTATCAGGATAGGCCCTCGGTGACCACTTCTGTGTATCAGTGGGACCTGGGCATGGTCCTATCAGCACTTTGTGATCCACCATTTGAGCCTCTGGAGGATGTTGACTTAAAGAGGACATTTCATCAGATTGGGCACAGGCAGTTCCATATACTGCTGGAAAGCTGACAGAGTGCTGAATTCAGCGCATTATCGGCTCCCGGTACTGTAGCGCTTTACAGTCAGAAGGGCGTTTCTGACAGTCAGTCAGGAACGTCCTTCTCCACAGCAGCGCCTATCACGCTGTAGAGTGTGAGCAGGGAGGAACGCCCCCTCCCTCTGCTCACAGTGCTCGTCCATAGATGAACGAATACCACAAGTGCGTTTGCCTCGTGGGATTCGATTGTAATTGAATACCTCGAACAGCCTGATATTCAATCGAATATCAATTCGATTGAACGCCGTTTGCTCATCTCTAATTACTACCCAAGCTTCAGAATACTTTACGGCTTCTATATGAGCATCACACAGGATATCTGATAATGCAAGTGAAGAATCATTACTAAAAACTTAAATCTAGCACCTGGATAAGGTACTTAGTGAGGTTTCTTTCAAGCAGTTTTCTCAAATTCTTTCCCTTCACGCTTAGGGAAAATAAGGTCTTTTATTGAACGGTCCTCCACATCCTTAGATGATTCTAAAGTGTCATTCACACCTTTTAATAACTTGTTAGTTTTGCCTTTATGGAAAAAAAGATAGGGACTCCTGAGGAGTCATCACATGAACTTTCATCCTCTGAACTGGAGTGTATATGCATAAGAGGGAGAATCAACCTTCCTATGTTTAGAACTATGGCCATGAGAAACTTTAGATGGGGGGGGGGGGGGGGGGAGGAAACCACATACCTTTTGACAAATTGGATTTAAACTATTAAAAGTATTGTTTTCAATTTGTACTGGTGATTCATCTTTAGCAGTATTTCAGGATTGACAGACTCTCTCTATAATCATCTGATAAGACTTGATCACAATTAGCACAGTCTGGCTATGCTAGAGCATTTTCTTCCTTGAGACATCTACACGAGGAGATACTTAGTGAAAAGTTTAGATTGCAGGCATAATTCTTGCTCATGCATTAGCAGCGAGGGTAAGATCATGTAGTGCAACAACACTTGAACCCAATACCAGTCCAGGAGCACCGTTGGTTTTTCTCAGTGCCACCAGTGGTGAAATGAAGAGCTTACCTGCCAATAGGAGGACCAAAATGGGTATCTAATGACATTTCTTCTTTTAAACCCAGTTACTTCATGAGCAGAGGCCATGTACACACACTGGGCTATGCCTTGTAGCACTTGAAGGGATATAAGTGTTGGAAGTTCCACTTCCGTACCGTCCATTGAGTTTTTACATCCAGAGTGTGGTTGCTTTGTTTTGCCAGGATGTACTGGATTATGAATATATGGATTTTGTTTTAATGGGTTTCAGTGTATGGCTAAAATGTTACCTAAATTCTGTAGGTCAGCACTACTAAATTTATATAGTTTAGATTCTATTTTATCAAATGTAGAAGATTTTTACTTGGGAATCTCCATATTCTGATATCTGTAACTATGCAGGACCAGATGTTTTTATTTATACCATTTTGGGAAGAATCTGTTTTGTTCGGTGGGGGGACAGGGTTGAAGAGTGGCCTTGGCTCCTTTGAAGTACTTTTTTTTTTTTTTTAAAGAGTGGAAGGACTGGGCAGTTTAAAGGTAGAATTGTTTCATCACCCCCTGCCCCAATATCTAGCACTGGATGTGTGTCAGAAACCCCCCCTATACACAGTGTATTAGTGCACATTTGTGATGGGAGGGGGGGGGGGGGGGGGAGGAACACTTTCAGGGTCTTTTTTTTTGGAAAGTCTTAAGAACGTACCTACAGAATAAGCAAGTCTGTACGGCTCACGTTTTATGAATTAAAAGTACGACAGAACAGCATGTAGATTATATTCATTATTTGATATATTGTACAAGTGTATAAAACAGTAAATAGTTAACAAAACAGATGAGCACCTCAATATAAAAGTGAACTTTTCACAATAAGTTTACAGTAAAACTGAATAAGTTAAAAAAAATATATACACAAAATCCTCCGTTGTTGCATACAACAGGCTTTAGATTTGTAGAGCAAACAGTGGAAGAGGAGGTTGCAGTAGAAGTTCTTGAGTTGCCATGTCCTGCAATAAGAAAATATTGGTTATATAAACCACACAAATTATCCAGTTACAGGCAACACCAACATGTCCACATTTCCCGCTGAGATAGCTTTTTTTTTGCCAATATGTAAGTGAGGTCCTTAGTGCAATAGGGGCTTTGCAGTTGCTCCTAAGAGCTCATTTGCATAACTGGCAAACAAAGGAACCAGTTCACAAGGGGAATAAAACAGGTCAAGTACTTAACCCATGTGTACAGCTGGGTTGATATGCTATATTCTGATTTCCCTCTCTGCAGGCTCCAGCTCACAGATGTCCCTGATCTAGGAGGTGGAGAGCAGCTGCCACAGCGTTTCCCCATTGACCACAAGTGGAATTGACCGTAGATTACATCCTTCTGCATCTTGGCAATTTAAGTAGGAAAGAGAAGGGCAGATCATCATGTGAATAAAACACTTGGATCAAGACAAACTCACTAGTTACACTGGGTTCACACTAGCGCCCAGACTCCGTTTTCCGTCTTCTGCATGCAGAAGATGGAAAGCTGTCAGACCGGGTCCGGCCGTGAGCGCCGGTGAGCGTTTTATGCTCTCCGCTGCGAAATCAGTTTTTTTTTAAACCGGACACAGAGTACTGCATGTCCGACTGTGTCCGGTAAAAAAAAAAAAAAAAAAGTTTTGTGGCGGAGAGCATAAAACGCTCACCGGCACTCATGGCCAGACATCTTTCAAACCTGGGGCCACACGGTGGCTCAGTGGTTAGCACTGCAGCCTTGCAGCGCTGGGTCCTGGTGTTCAAATCCCACCAAGGGCAAAAAAACCATCTGCAAAGGAGTTTGTATGTTCTCCCCGTGTTTGCATGGATTTCCATCCCATGTTCCAAAAAAGACATACTGACAGGGAAAAATGTACATTGTGAGCTCTATGTGGGGCTCACAATCTACAAAAAAAAAAAAAAAACGACATCTTTCAAACCCATTCAAATGAATGGGTATGAAAGAGTCCTGTAGCTTTCAGTCTTCTGCTCTGTTTTGTGCAGGAAACGGAAACCTGTATGTACGGAGACCAGGCGCAGATGTGAACGAGCCCTTAGCAGAACAAGCCTCTCTGCCTGTATCCCCACTCACTAAACTCCTGCTCCCATAGACAATGGAAGAATGTCATTTCATACATGAGTCTGCAGCAAGTTCAGGGACCAAGATGGAAGTCAGCAAAGATTTTAGAGTAAATACAACTTTGCGCTACAGATAAGTGGTGAAAGGAGTATTGCCTTCACCATGATTTGTGCAGTTTGTTGGAAGGTTAGACTACACAAGTCACCTTAGACTTACCTAGGAAGTATTCAAGAACCTGTTCTGGATATCTGTATATACCATGGTAAATACTTCATCCTTTGAGAGAATGCCATCTATAGACACTACAAAGATAACAAAAACAATCTTTAGACAAAGTACAACTGATGCAATGTTTACACAGGTGACAACATAGCAAGTCACTAAAGAGACAAATATACTCAGATGTAATAAAAAGCTCCTTGTTAGCTGTACAAATTCAGCCAAAGAATAAAATAGAAATAGTATCAGATCCAGTCATGACAAAGAGCTTTTCCCTGCTCCAAAAACTTTGTAAACAAACACTGTCTAAATGCACATTACTAGATTTGGGCTATATTTCTGGAAATCTAAATGGAGCTTCAGCTGTGGGAATAGAGCACCATTATGGACTACACCATGAGATCATGTTAGTGTATTTCAGTTCTTTACTCCAGCATGATGAGGATTTTGAAAGAGCTTGGTTCCATAGAGACCTCCACACAGGAAAGACAATTTACTAGTCTCAAGTGTAAATAAGTTTCATCAGTAAACATAGAGCAGAAATGAACTATGGTAAATCAGTTTGGTTAAGGCCACATAGGGTGGGTCCAATTTGGCATTTCCATAGCAAACATCCTGCAGCTGACCTGGCTGCAGGATAAAATAAAGTTAGTACATTTATTTTAAAACAAACAAAAAAAACACCCACACACAACAGCACATACAGTACATAACAGCAGTTTGCATTGAGCAGTTTCAAAACTAATACATACCTACACTCACACCACTCTCTTCCATCTCTTGTTTGTGTTTCAGATACATTGGCCAGACATGACCATCAAATAAACCCGGTGGATCTGGAATAGTGTAGTTTCTGCCACTATATGGAGGGTAGGGGATTTAAAAAAAAAAAAATAAAAAAAAATAAAAATATTTATAGAATTGCTGCCAGCATTTTCCCGGTGATCAACAATGCAAGCCTACCCTCAATGGGGTTTCAAAAACATCATTATAATGCAGTTTTTTCTATAGCATAGCATGTTAAAAGAAGTCTACTGAAGAAAACCAGAATTACACTCAGCAGTAAGTTTTCCTTTACTTTTCTTACAACCACACCCTCTCCGCGGCAATAGGGGTGCAGTCATGAGCTTCAGGATAAACACTTACTGTTAAGTGAAATTCTGTTTGAGACTAAACTTGAAGACCCTAAAGAGGGGCTATGGCATGAAACTTTTTTTTTCTGCTAGAGGTTATACAGAGAACACCTCAATGAACTACCAACTCCTGATAGGAAAAGGATACCAGGAGAAAATCCTCCAGGTATGGCTCTGAGGCAAGTCATCAACTCTGCTACAACCTTAGTAAAGATCCTGAGTGTACGAGAGACCTCAAATGGAAGAGCCCGATACTGGATATGGACCCAAGAGCCATCTATCCAGACTGCTAGCCTTAGGCATCTCTGGGATGATGCAGGAATGGGGATGTGGTAATATGCACCCTCCAAATCAAGGGATGCTATTAGAAAACCCTGAAGTAAAAACAAAAACATTGGATTGTAGAGGACACTGTCTCCATCCTAAACTTTTGCAGGTCAGAAGTTTGTTTAAGGGTTTTCGGTTTAAGATTACCCTGAACATTTCATTCATCTAGACAGGAGCGTAAGCTGGAACCCACAAAATAATGAGTGGATGATCTGAGGTTTTCTCCAGAGTCAATGCTCTTCTGACATTGACAGCAGCAGCTATGCCCACCTTCAGCTTGTTCCAGGAAGCAAGTTTCTGGAGCCAAACAATGTTGCAAGCTGCCACAGGAAGTGCCATCATAAACCAGAAGATACATCAGCTGCTGCCAGAAGTAGCATCTTAAGGAGTCTGGAGGTACTGCACCTTAGCAGAGGTCTAAGAAGAACTGCCATCCATCACCTAGAACGCCACCAGCAGCCCTAAAGAGAGCCCCAGGCACTGGAGCGTCTGCTGCCAGACTCTGTTCTGACAGTGCAAAAGGACCACAGAACAGTTTGGTTATCAGGCAGTGTCACAAGACTAGTTATGCCCCACTATTTGGTATCTACTCTCAGCCTTGGGTGTGGGTCAACTGTCCAGGATGACTGGAAAACTGAACTGGGGTGGAAACTTTATTTCTTTCCTGTGAGGTATGGGTAGTCCTCGCAGGGTGCTGTCATGTAAATTTACATTAATACATGCATTTTATGAGGCTTAGAGAATACAACTCAATTCACAGGAAAAATACTGAAAGACACCACGACTAACCTGCGCCTCCTCTTGCACTCATCATATGGAATGCTCAAGTAGTAACGTTCTGAGCACAGGTTAGCTAGCAACCTGTAAGATAGGAAGTAAGAGACTTAAGAACTCCTGCTGCTGTGCAAGTAGAAATAACCATAGGAAAGAAAGAAAAAAAACAAAAAAAAAAAACAAAAACAAAAAAAAAAAAAAAAAGACACCCACCACCCACACATACATCACAAAGCTCCAAAGTCTTTCAGGACATTAGTTAAAGCGTAACTGAACTGGGGGTGGGGGAGAGACATTAGCACTAGGAAGAGTTTCCTCCACAACACATATGGCTTATCAGCCGTTATTATTCAGCCTCATATTGAGCTGTAATTATCAATGTGTTACAGAGAAGGTTAAACAGCGATATACACAATGCCTGTTATACCTGTCACTTTCGTAGATTTGGTGGAAAAACAGTTTTATGTACTGAAGATGAAGCAGCTTGTGTACTGTGGTGGGCCTTCAGCTCCCTGGAACACTGTTCTTGCCATGCAGATTCCCATTTTCTTCCACTACTATGACACCACACTATTTGTGCACCATCAGTAATGCTCCTGGGGCTGAAGGCTGACCCCAGTTCACCACCTGCTTCATTTGCATGATATCCAAGTTTTTCACCAAAGCTACCAGAGACATACACAATAAAGGCAAGTTATTCACACTAAAGCATTCCAATAGCAACAGCTGAATATGTGTGGGTAAGTTTTTGCTTTAAGGCCTACAATTCACTACTGAGAATGGAATAGATTAGATCATTACTTGTGATTATACAGCAAGAAGCCTTCCAATATCAGTATGTACACATTTTCATCCAACTCAGAAGAATGCGATGGTGCAATTCCATGTGATCGTGCAAACTTGTCAGGATTCTCAACCCAGGCAGTTACTGTATTCACCATTGATTCCATATCAATGGAAGTGATCACTGCAAGTGTAAATAAAACAGAATTAGAAAAAAAAACAGAATGGTACCAATATAGATATATATGAAAAAAAAAAAAAAAAAAGATACTTAATATACATTACTGCATCTACAGCGAAAACAGTTCTTACCATCCCATTGTTTAAAGCCATCTTCACCAACTTCTATCTGATCTGGCAGCTGAAACATAGTGAGCAATAAAAATGCTGCAAACAGTGCAGCTGAAGCAAACAAAACTAGATAGAAATATTGCATCTCCAACATGAGGAGATGAGCTTTATAGAAATGCTTAAGGTAGCACAATGAGAATCAGACAAGAATTGCTAGAGGTAGTTGTGGAAATATGTAGAGGTTATACCTACCTTAAAGAAGTCATCTTGATGGATCACACAACAATTTGGAAGTACACCAACAAGCCTTTTTGTCAGAGTGGTTTTACCACCATTCGTTACACTGAAGAGAGAAGTAATGTGCAACATGTCACCACAACCAGATTAAATCAGTCTTAAGTCACATCTTGAAAATATAGAACTACTTAAAGGGGGCTCTATCATTGGGAAAAGCCATTTTTAACTAAGCAAATACTTGCATACCCTTTAGAAAGGCTATTCTACATGTACCTTTTGTATGCCAATTGCCTCGTCATGGTTTTTGAAAGGGACAGTTTATATTCATATGCTAAATAGCCTCCAGCCAGCACAGGAAGTTCTCATTGTGTACCCTCTGCTATTCTCCATGTGCGTGTGAGCAGGGAGAGATGAGTCATCAACAGCAGCACGCTGGAGGTTAAATTAGCATAGGAATAAAAACTGGCTTATTCAAAAACTACTGAAGTGATTTACATACAAAAGGTAGGTGTGAAATAACCTTTAATAAGGCTATGCAAGTATGTACTTAGTGAAAGAAAAAAAAAAAGAAAAAAAAAAAAAAAAATTTCCCAATGATAGAGCCCCTTTAATACTTTAGAGATCAGAGAAGAGAGGTCGTTTTGACAAAGTAATCTGCATGTGAGTGAAAGCAGATATAGATATATATATATATATATATATAAATCTCCTTGCAGGACAATTTTCAGTAGACCCAGACAGCCTAGAACCAGCCGTAAGTAATCAAGTTTTAGATAAATACCCAATTTATATCACTTTTTTAAAGTACAGTTGCCTACAGGAAGGATCCCCCTCCCTCAACATAATGATCACTGTTGGCTGCAGCATCTTAAGGGCTCAACGTCCAGGATTTGTAGTTTGGCAATCCTGGGAGAAGGTAGCAGGTACCTGACTGCAAGTCCCCACTTCTGACTTCAGGAGACAATTGTACTGGAATATGGTCCACTGGTGATAGATGTAGAATATCTATCAGTCACTAATGGGTTACGTCACGATCACTGGGGTGAAGAGTGAGACCCCAGTGAATCCTTGTATCACTATGGTTATCTAGATCATAGTTCACTTCCAGTGGGGAAACATCAGACCAAGGTTAGGGGATGGACACATCAGGTGTATCCATCACAAGGCCACAGGCTGACCTTTATTCACTGGAAGTAAGTGATACGCATAGAGCTCTAGAAGAGGAATAGATATAGAAAGCACATTGGAAAGTTGTATAACTTCTCATTGTAAGAGACAATAAGTATCGGTTCACACTACTACTAATGGACATTGGATGAGTGCAACGGGCATTAGCAACTGTAGGATGCAGACAGCAATTTTTTCATAACTGATATCTTTTAAAGGGTTTTTTTTTTTTTTTGTTTTTTTTTTTTTAATATTTCAGTCTAGTACAGCTAGAAAGCTACACACAAAAAACTTCCAAACACAGTGTGTAGCTCTAACTCTGATGAAACTGTCTGGCCAAAACTACAAAAATGTCAGCTCCAGATATCTAGGGGACATCATTGACTGTGCCATGAATACAGTGAGGCACAGCATTAGCAATGAGATAGGATAGAAACACAATATACCAAACTAATGATACAAAAACACACCACATGTAAGCGGTATTTCTATTTAACATCATTTTAGACCAGTCCATTATAGAAATCCATTCTGGATTGTCCCCACTTCTGTAAACCCCAGTAACACATCAGACTATATATCCTACTGATCTAAAGGGGACAATCCATCACAAGTGCAATAATGCCATGTTATACAGCACATTCAACAACAATTCAGATACAACAATGTTCTATTTGCACTGACTGCAGTTCATCTTTAACCATGGATACTTTCCTGTAATACACTGTGGAATACGATGGCGCCATTTAGGTAAACAAGACAGATAAGGGGAATGCCAGGCAGTTTGCATTGCTCTGTAGGGTAATCCTATTATACCTGTAGACTCCACAATAAACATTCGAGTTTTAAGAGATAAGGTATATACTATATACACAATAGGTATATACAAGAAGCTTATTCACTATTATGGCGGGAAGTTCAAGACCAACGATAGAACCTCTGGTCGCGCGCGCCACTAGCCAACAGCCGGGCAGCGGTTCAAATCTCCCGCCATGTCAGGCGCCCATACATCTGCAGCTCAGCTACCGAGCCCAAGCTCCACTAAGGACACTGCTGCTGCTGCACCTCTTGGCATGGCCAGAATAAACCCTACATACACTACTCTACAATTATTTTACTAACTTTAATTACACGGAAATTGGTAGCTACTCTTTGCGGCAATAAAAATACTAAACCCGCCCCAATTGCAGTAATTCAGATACGAAGACATTCAACAACCATAACACAAGACAAAAGTAGCGCCTTACCCGCCAATGCCGATGATAATGCGCCGCATCTTGAAGAGACACCAGTTCTCCTCAAACACCTACTACTATTTCATTCAGAAATTTCCCGGGCTACCTGTATTTATATTGCGTCTCTGCTTACGTCAGTCAGACAAAAAAAAAAGCGGCGTCCAATGAGTGAAGGGCCAGAAGTGCTGGTGTGTACGCAGGCGTAACGTGGCCGCCACCTGTCTGAGGCACATCACGGTCATGCTGGCGGTATTAATAGCGATGGGCAGTGTGCCCTTTGCCTAAATTAGTAATGGCTGAAGAGAGAAAATGTCATGAATTTTCCACTCCTCAGCGGACAGCGAGACGTCGGGAGATGCGGTTGGAAGGAGAAATGCCGCGTTTTGTGTCTTAATTAAAGGAATGTTCAGAACAAGCGGCAAGCTGGTCACATGTTAATGCTGGTTAGTCAGTGGCTCCCCTGTGAGCTGTGGAGGTTTTTTTAATTTACAGGAGTCATGCTGATTTGGCTGTGGAGCTTGTGCTGTGTTCCCTACAGGATTGGAAGGTCCCGGGATGTATACAGTGTTTGTATGACAACCCACAGCTGCTCAGTCAGGGCTATACTTGCTGTGGCACATGGGATGTATAGGCTTTTTCTATTAGTACCGTTTTTTTTGTTAGAAAAGTTGACCGTCCATGTGTGTCTTCTGCGGCGAAACTGTTTTTTTTTTTTTTTTAACTGGACCCAAAGTTCTGCATGTCCAACTTTGTGTTCGTTTAAAAAAAAACTTTCACTTCAGAGCGGTAGAAGACACACAGGTGGTCTCTTTGCAAACCCATTCAAGTGAATGGGTTGAAAAATGACTGCCAGGTTTCCGTCTCCTGTACGGTTTCTCGGGGCAGAAGGCGGAAACCCACCAGATTTCCTAAAGCGGGGACCGGGCGTACCCTCAAATAGATAAATAAGTCTCCGTGTGTGAGGGGACGTTCACATTTGCGCCCGTGTCCACCCACAGAGTCTCCGTCCTATTCCCCAGGGAAACTGGATAGGGAATGGCTTCCCGGTGGTCACTTTTTCATTTCAATGGGTTTTTAACCCCTTCCCACCAATGGCACTTTTTGACTTCCTGACCAAGCTCGATTTTTCAAAACTGACATGTGTCACTTTATGTGGCAATAACTTTGGAATGCTTTAACGTACCAAAGTGATTTTGAGATTGTTTTTTCGTAACACATTGTACTTCATGTTAGTAGTAAATTTTGGTTGATATGTTTTGTGTTTAATTATGAAAAAATAGGAAATTTGGTGGAAATTTAGCAAAATATGCATTTTATAAAGTTTGAAATGATGTGCATTGCATACAGATAGTCAGACCGCCAAAATTATATCATAAATCTCATGTCCCAGATCTCTGCTTTATGTCGGCATCAAACTTTAGTCATACTTTTATTTTTTACGGACATTAGAAGGTTTACAAGTGAATCAACAATATTCAAAATGTTCAAGAAATTTCCAAAACCCATTTTTTAAGGGACTAATCCAGTTATGAAGGGGTTTTGAAAGACCCTTGTATTAAAACCCCCCATAAATCACCCCATTTTCAAAACTGCACCCCTTAAATAAGCCAAAACATAGACCTAGTATTTTAACCCTATAAGTGCTTAACAGGAATTAAGACAAAATGGAGGTGAAATTTTCAAATTTGATATTACTAATATTTTCGTTTAGCCCTAGAATTTGCACATTCACAAGGGGTTAAAGGAGAAAACGCCCCCCACAATTTGTTATGCAAGTTCCCAGGACTACCATAGTACCCCACTTGTGGGTGTAAACTAATATATGGACGCACAGTGAGACGCAGAAGGGAAGGTGCGCCAAGGAGCTTTTAGAGGGCAGATCTGGCTGTGTTCAGTTTCAGGAACCCTGTCACATTTACAAAGCCCTTGAGGAGTCAAAACAGTGGAAACCTCTAGAAAGTGACCCCATTTTGAAAACCGCACCCCTCAAAGAATTTATCAAGTGATGTAGTGAGCATTAGTAATCCAGAAGTCAATATGTAAGCTGTGCGGAGTAAATTGGGTCACCAAATTCCATTCTATTTTCCCACTAGCTCCTATGACACGGACGGGGAAGAGGAGCATTCTGGGGGATCAGCGCTGGTGTCTTCTCTCTCATAAGCTCTAAATATGGGGTGTCCCCTGAAAATACTCGCACAGATTATACATTTCCTTCTAGTCGCAGCCACTTATGTCCTAATGATTTGGCGACTTTTGGGGTTTTTGTCTTCACATTGCAATGTGGCCATATGAGGGCTTGGTGTTTGCGGTATTAGATGTGCTTTTCAATGCCACCATTTTGGGGTGCCTGTAACTTATTGACTACATTTTATTAACTCTTTCTGGGTGGGATGTATAAGGAAACATCAATTCTGGCATTACTTTTTAGCATTTTTTTTCCCGTGCAGCGTACAGCATAAGTAACATGTAACCTTTATTCTGCGGGTCGGTACGGTTACGGCGATACATCATTTATATGATTTTTTTAATGCGTTGCTATTTGTGCAGAATAAAATTCAATTCAGGGAAAAAAAATCAATTATTTTTGCATCGCCATCTTCTGAAAGGCATAACATTTTTATTTTTCACTAGACAGAGCTGGTTGAGGGCTTATTTTTTGCGGGATGACCTCTGCTTTTTATTGGTACAATTTTGGTTTTCATCTAACCATTTGATTACTTTTTATTGAAAATTTTGTAAGGGAAAGGTGGTGAATAATCATTTTGTGTGGTTTTCTCAGTTTTTTTATAACATTCGCCGTTCGGGTTAAATAATGTTTTAGTTGTTTTAGTTTAATTGTTAAGGTTATTACGGACGCGGTGATACCAAATATGTAATGTTTTTTTCTATCTTTCTGTATTTTACATAATAAAACATTTTATATGGGGAAAAAGGGATTTTTGGGGCTTTATTTATTTCTAATTTATTTTAAACTTTTTTATTTTTACTTTTTTCTGTCCCCGCGGGGGATTGAAGCAGTTGGCACTATAGTATACCGAAGACTCTGATCACGGGCATTTAACCACTCAGATGCCATGGTCAAAATGCGACCACGGCATCTGAGTGGTTACTTTTACTTTGTGTTTGCTTCACTGTAACAGGATAGCCTCCCCCGCGGGAGGCGTCCCGTTATCATGGCAGCCTGGTGTCTTCTGAAGGCTGTCAGCGCTGCCATAGTATTGTAGCTAATGAAGCCTTGCTTCGATATTTACATAAGAAACCTGCCACAGACTGAAATGCATTTTTTAAAAGTTTTTCCAAACATAAATTTTTTTTAAAGAAAACCTAAAAGTTAGGGGCAACACAGTGGCGCTGGTGTCCTGGGTTTGAATGTCACCAGGAACAACATCTGCAAGGAGTTTGTATGTTTTCCCCATGTTTGAGTGGATTTCCTCCCATTCTACAAAAACATACAAAAAAAAAAAAAAAAAAAAAAGGTACATTGTGATCCCCCCCCCCTTTCCCTAGATCGCATATACAGTCCTATGAAAAAGTTTGGGCACCCCTATTAATCTTAATCATTTTTAGTTCTAAATATTTTGGTGTTTGCACCAGCCATTTTAGTTTGATATATCTAATAACTGATGGACACAGTAATATTTCAGGATTGAAATGAGGTTTATTGTACTAACAGAAAATGTGCAATATGCATTAAACCAAAATTTGACCGGTGCAAAAGTATGGGCACCTCAACAGAAAAGTGACATTAATATTTAGTAGATCCTCCTTTTGCCTCTAGTCGCTTCCTGTAGCTTTTAATCAGTTCCTGGATGAAGGTATTTTGGACCATTCCTCTTTACAAAACAATACAAGTTCAGTTAAAGGGGCTCTATCACTGGGAAAAGTCATTTTTAACTAATCACATGCTTGCATAGCCTTTAGAAATGCTATTTCACACCTACCTTTCGTATGTAGATTGCCTCAGTGGTCTCTGAATAAGTCCGTTTTTATTGATATGCTAATGAGCTTCCAGCCAGGAAGTTCCCAGCAGCCTCCTCTCTCCTATTATCTTCTATGTGTGTGAAGCAAACAGGAAGCTGAGTCATCAGCAGCAGCAGTCTCCCATAGAAAACAATAGGAGAGGTGTGCACGATCTATCGTGCACCAGTCTAATTAGCATATGAATAAAAACGGACTTATTCAGAAATCACTGAGGCAATCTACATACTATAGGTAGGTGTGGAATAGACTTTCTAAAGGCTATGCAAAGGTGTGATTAGTTAAAAATGACTTTTCCTAGTGATAGAGTTTGATGGTCGCCGAGCATGGACAGCCCGCTCTCAAATGATCTGAAAACAAAGATTGTTCAACATAGTTGTTCAGGGGAAGGATACAAAAAGTTGTTTCAGAGATTTAACCTGTCAGTTTCCACTGTGAGGAACATAGTAAGTAAATGGAAGACCACAGGGACAGTTCTTGTAAGCCCAGAAGTGGCAGGCCAAGAAAAATATCAGAAAGGCAGAGAAGAAGAATGGTGAGAACAGTCAAGGACAATCCACAGACCACCTCCAAAGAGCTGCAGCATCAACTGGCTGCAGATGGTGTCACTGTGCATTGGTCAACAATACAGCGCACTTTGCACAAGGAGAAGCTGTATGGGAGAGTGATGAGAAAGAAGCCGTTTCTGCACGTACGCCACAAATAGAGTTGCCTGAGGTATGAAAAAGCACATTTGGACAAGCCAGCTTCATTTTGGAAGAAGGTCCTGTGGACTGATGAAACAAAGATTGAGTTGTTTGGTTATACAAAAAGGCGTTATGCATGGCATCCAAAAAAAAACAGCATTCCAAGAAAAACACCACTGTAAAATTTGGTGGAGGTTCCATCATGTTTTGGGGCTGTGTGGCCAATGCCGGCACCGGGAATCTTGTTAAAGTTGAGGGTTGCATGGATTCCACTCAGTATCAGCAGATTCTTGAGAATAATGTTCAAGAATCAGTGACGAAGTTGAAGTTACGCCGGGGATGGATATTTCAGCAAGACAATGATCCAAAACACCGCTCCAAATCGACTCAGGCATTCATGCAGATGAAAAATTACAATGTTCTGGAATGGCCATCCCAGTCCCCAGACCTGAATATCACTGAACATCTTTTCAAAAATAGAAGGAAAGGGGGGCACTCACCACTCAGACGAATTTTCTTTAAAGCAACGTCCTTTATTAGGTCACGATATTAAAACCATCCTGGTGGAAGGAAGAAAGTGCACATATAGGCGTGTAGAGGCAACAGCCGTTTCGCGCTGTCAATAGTGCTTTCTCAAGCCTTGAATGCAAGATGGGATTTGAAGCGGGCTGTCGATGCTCGGCGACCATCAAACTGAACTGAACGCGAATTGTTTTGTAAAGAGGAATGGTCCAAAATACCTTCATCCAGGATCCAGGAACTGATTAAAAGCTACAGGAAGCGACTAGAGGCAAAAGGAGGATCTACTAAATATTAAGGTCACTTTTCTGTTCAGGTGCCCACAGGGCCGCCGATAGGCCAGTACTACTGCTACTGGCGTCAGGGGCCCGGCCAAATTGAAAAATGGGGGGGCCCGGTTTTTGGCCCGCCACCGTGTGCTGGCGCCCGCAGCAGTCATTGTATGTCCTATTGCAACTCATCTGCGTCCAGAGGACACAGATCTGAGTTGAAGATATACGTGGCTGAAGCAAGGAGCTGACACAGCTCAGCTCTTTGCTTCACCGCCGCTGCTACTGGCAGTGTAGACGCGATGTGATGACGTGACATCACGTCTACAACTGTGTCAGCGAGAGAGAGAGAGGCGCGCAGAGAGTGGCGAGAGAGCGGAGGAGAAGGTAAGTTTAATGTGTACTGAGGTGGAACGTGAAACTGGGTGCAGATGCAGGAGAGGACGGCATGACACTGGGGGCAGAGATGGAGGGGACATGAATCTGGGGGCAGAGATGGAGGGGACATGAATCTGGGGGCAGAGATGGAGGGGACATGAATCTGGGGGCAGAGATGGAGGGGACATGAATCTGGGGGCAGAGATGGAGGGGACATGAATCTGGGGCAGAGATGGAGGGGACATGAATCTGGGGGCAGAGATGGAGTGGACATGAATCTGGGGGCAGAGATGGAGTGGACATGAATCTGGGGGCAGAGATGGAGTGGACATGAATCTGGGGGCAGAGATGGAGTGGACAGGAATCTGGGGGCAGAGATGGAGGGACAGGAATCTGGGGGCAGAGATGGAGGGACAGGAAACTGAGGGCAGAGATGGAGGGGACATGAATCTGGGGGCAGAGATGTGGGGACATGAATCTGGGGGCAGAGATGGAGTGGACATGAATCTGGGGGCAGAGATGGAGTGGACAGGAATCTGGGGGCAGAGATGGAGGGACAGGAATCTGGGGGCAGAGATGGAGGGACAGGAAACTGAGGGCAGAGATGGAGGGGACATGAATCTGGGGGCAGAGATGGAGGGGACATGAATCTGGGGGCAGAGATGTGGGGACATGAATCTGGGGGCAGAGATGGAGTGGGCATGAATCTGAGGGCAGAGATTGTGGGGACATGAAACTGGGGGCAGAGATGGAGGGACAGGAAACTGAGGGCAGAGATGGAGGGGACATGAATCTGGGGGCAGAGATGGAGTGGGCATGAATCTGAGGGCAGAGATTGTGGGGACATGAAACTGGGGGCAGAGATGGAGGGACAGGAAACTGAGGGCAGAGATGGAGGGACAGGAAACTGAGGGCAGAGATGGAGGGGACACTGATATAAAAAAAATGGCCTGGGCGCCTGCGCAGTAGCTGTAGTAGAAGCTGCATGCTACTGCGCATGCGCCCAGGCCATTTTTTTATATCAGTGTCAGTTCGTGAGCGCCGGAGGAGGACGGGACCGGAGGACATCGGAGGAAGAAGAGGCGTGGATGAAGAAGACACACCCTGAATGCCTGCCCACCGTGCACGATGCTTAAGTAGATCATATTCTTTTTTAGGGTTCTATTTTAAAACGGGGGGGGGGGGGGGTAGTTTAATATAACATTTACAGTGCCTGAATAGTCTTTTAAAGGCTATACATGCATATGTGGGGCTCTATCAGCATGATTTTGCTGATGGGACCCCGCAGGCCGGAAATGCTGTGATTTGGCCGTCGCGGCGGTTTACAGTATTTGCAAAGTAGATTGGATTCATGTGAACCCCATGCCCTCTTTGCAGAAAAAAAAAATAATAAATCGCAACGCGGACACGCTGCGGTTTTGAAAATTGCAGCATGTCAATTATATCTAAGGAAACGCCGGTGGCTTTCCCATAGATATAATTGTAACAGAAAGTCCTCAAACCTTCTGTTCAAAGCACTGCAGGAAGAACCGCAATGCGTTCACGCCGTGGTTGTAAAGCGCTGTGGTTCCGACCTGTGGGGCCTTAGCCTTAAAGAAGTTTTCTGTGTAGAAAGTGATGTAGTGGAAGGTATAGAGCAGGGGTGCTCACACTTTTTCAGCGTGTGAGCTACTTTATTAGCTGACCAAGGCAAAAGATCTACTAGGGCGGGGCCGGGGTGGACCTGTGGGCGGGGCCAGGCAGGCCTATGGGTGTGATCGGGCTGGCTTGTGGGCGGAGCGGGGCATGTGGGCGGGGCCAGGCGGATCGTGACAGCAGGAGACAGCGGCGTTCTGTGGCTGCCAGGGATCCCCGCTGTCTGCTTCTTCACAGCGCAGGCTGAGAGTTATCTCTGGACACTGGCAGGCTGGGACTGCGGCAGCCCCAGCCTGCCAGTGTCCGGAGATGACTCTCAGCCTGCACTGTGAACAAGCAGACACTGGGGATCCCTGCATCCCGTGATCGACCCATGCGTCCTTTGCGATCTACCAGTAGATCGCGATCGACGTATTGGGCACCCCTGGTATAGAGCATTTAACCACTCTATAAGCATCAATCCATCTATAAGTATTTCTCACTGACAATCCTAGCCTTGTCCAGGCACCAACTAAAGTAAGAATAGTCCTTGACTATTTGGACTAGGCTGAGTTTATCTCAGGCCTGTCAAACACAGTCACAATGTTATAGCAACTTGTTATACTTGCACTTGTTCAGGATTTCAGCAGTGACTCCTCAGATATATATGCCTTCTCTCCTAACCCAGGCTGAGAGATCTGTCTGTGTAATTAACTCCTTTCTTTAGGACTCAACTGACACCTAATAAGGTTCATTAACCCCTTAACCACATTGAAATAGCAAAAACCCTCCCAAAAATAGTCACTTTAGCCATCGGACATATTTAGCTTTAAACCAGTAACATTTTATTTTATATTTGTGTGTATGGAGCAGGGTAAGGTGTATTTTTATACAGGGCAAGATGGCATATTTATTGCTACCATTTTGGGGATGGTCTGATAGTTTGATCACTTTTTATTACATTTTTATAGGAGGCAAAAAGATATAAAAAAACCAAAACAGCCATTTAGATTTTTTTCGCCACACCGTTCACTGTATGGGATAAATATTTTAATACTAGCTGGTACCCGCGACTTTGTCTGCGGTGATTGTAGAAGTGGGTATATAGAGGCGCGGGTAAGGTTTTCGTACTGTGTATAAGGGATGGGATATGAAATGTAAGTTTGTATAGTGTTTTTGCTATAATTCTGAGAGCACATGAGACTTTTGTGTTGAAGTTAATTTGTATTTGAGCTGCTATATATACGGTGTTGGTATAAACTTTACATAGTGACTTTGGGACAGAAGTATTTGAAGTTAACCCTTTCCCGCCGATGGCATTTTTTGATTTTCGTTTTTGACTCCCCTCCTTCTAAACCCCATAACTTTTTTATTTCTCCGCTCCCAGAGCCATATGAGGTCTTAATTTTTCCTGGGACAAATTTTTCTTCATGATGCCACCATTATTTATTCTATATAATGTACTGGGAAGCAGGGAAAAAAGTCAGAATGGGGTGGATTTGAAGAAAAAAATGCATTTCTGCGACTTTCTTACGGGCTTTGGTTTTACGGCGTTCACTGTGCAACCAAAATGACATGTCCCCTGTATTCTGTGTTTTGTTACGATTCCGGGGATACCAAATTTATATGGTTTTATTTACATTTTGACCCCTTAAAAAAAATCCAAAACTGTTAAAAAATTATTTTTTGAAAAGTCGCCATATTCCGACAGCTGTAACTTTTTTATATGTGCGTGTACGGGGATGTATAGGGCGTCTTTTTTTGCGGGACCGGGTGTACTTTGTAGTTCTACCATTTTCGGGAAATGTTATTGCTTTGATCACTTTTTATTCAAATTATCAGTATCAAAACAGTGAAAAAATGGTGGTTTAGCACTTTTGACCATTTTTCCCACTACTGCGTTTATTGAAAAGGAAAAATATTTGTATAGCTTTGTAGAGCGGGCGATTTCAGACGTGGGGATACCTAATATGTATGTGTTTCACAGTTTTTAACTACTTTTATATGTGTTCTAGGGAAAGGGGGGTGATTTGAATTTTTAATCCTTTTTATTTATTTTTTTATATTTTTTTTACTTTTTTAAAACTTTTTTTTTTGCATTTATTAGACCGCCTAGGGGTATTGACATGGGTGGGCGGTGTCGCGGATTGTCAGAGCGTTGGGGGATCGGCAAACATGGCTGCTCCGGAGCGTTAAAGAGAGCCTCCTGGAGTATCGGTAAGGTGAGGGGCAAAGTGGTAAAGTATATGTATATGAGATTGTGTGGGGTTAGGGGCGAGGCTGTAGAGGGCAATATGAATTTTGTGGCTTGCTATGGTCCAAAGTGTGTGAGATTGCAGAGATGGTGGTGTGAGTTTGGGTTTTGTGGGGGTCCTGGCACAAACGTATGTGCGCTATTGTGACGAAAAGTAGCCTATTGTTTAATCGGGTGTATTAACTATGTTTGTGGAAAATTTCAGCCAAATTGGTGGAGCGGTTTTTCCGTGATTGAGGAACAAACATCCGAACATGCAAACATCCAAACACACAAACCCACAAACTTTCACATTTATAATATTAATAGGATTTTAATAGTTCAGGCATTTTTGAGCACAGGGATCTCTAAAGTGATTGTTAACTTTTGTTTATTTATTTTTATATTTTAATTTAATTACACCGTAATTAAAATTTAATGACACCGTATTTTTCGGACTATAAGACGCTCTGGACTATAAGACTCACCTAGGTTTTATAGGAGGAAAATAGATAAGAAACATTTTGAAGCACAAAATGGTACAATATTTAATATATGGGAGTTGTAGTTTTGCAACAGCTGTAAGGTCACATTGACAGGTGACCCTGCAGCTGTAAGGGGACGCATAGAGCATTTTTTTTGCGGGGTCAGATGTAGTTTTTAGTTATACCATTTTTGGGGAATGTCTATGGCTTAGATCACCTTTTATTTAAATCAGAGGCAAAACGGTGAAAAAAACCTGGCATGTTTAGCACTTTTGATTTTGACGTTCACCGTACAGGAAAAATATTAGTAGACCAGGCATTTTCAGACACAGGGATTCCTACAGGGATTCCTAATGTGTATGTGTTTCACAGTAATTTTCTACTTTTATATGTATTGTAGGGAAGGGAGGTGATTTAGAACTTTTCTTTATTTTATCTTTTTAAAGCTTTTTTTTTTTTTTTTTTTTTTTTTTTTTTACTATTAGCCCTGAGCCTGCAGTCATTTGATTGCAAGTCCCATAGACAGCAATAGAAGTGTATTGCCGTCTATGGGAGATTCTCTACATTACTATTGCGGATGGTCATGGACCAGCCGCAATAGTAATATAGCAGTGATAGGCCTGGGAGCCTTCAGTAGGCTCCCGGCTGTCACCAGAACAGGTCGGCTCCTACGATATCACCACGCAGGAGCCGTCCTGCAACTTTACAGGCATGGGGCTGGTGGGGACCGGCCCTGGGGGGTATTTTACACTTTGGGGGGGAAGGGGGGGGGGGGTGATAAGTTTTTATGTCCGCAATTAGAATGCATTCTAATTGCGGGCATTAGCGTATAGCGGAAAACAGATCGGCCGTCATTACAGACCCGGAAACCGCTGTAATAGAACGACGGATGCCGGGGAGAGTTTTAGACGCTGACACAGGTGCCAGGGCCTGCCGCATCGCTACACTCTGTCCTACTGGAATCTAGCAGTGGCAGCAGCGTGGCTATGCTGCAATTCCGCTCCTCCACCCTCCCTTATAGTCCACATTCGGACTATAAGACGCACCCTCATTTAAAATACGGTACTTTTATTTTCAGACCCCCTAGGGACCTTGAACCCTAGGGGTCTGATCACTCATACTTTTATAATGTATACTATACTACATACTAATGTATTGCAGCGAATAGTAAAATCTCTTGACTATTGTTACACGCTGTCTATGGCAATAGGCTGCTATGACAACCGATCAGATGATTGGATGTTAGGCCTGTGCAAAAACTGGAATAATCTCTATCATTATTGACACCATCCGTTTAATCTGATGTCACCCTGACCCGGTTGCCAAGTCCTCTCTGCAATAGAATCATTATTGGCAACGTCATCATCATCTTCCCTGCTTTTATGTGAAACATAACACCAGTAGTAGTACCACATACCCTGCCACTACTAGGAGAGAGAAGACTGCTCTGACTAGGAGAAACAGATTTCTCAGCAGTTTCCATATCACTACCAGAGATCTGTCTCAGTGAACAATGTTAGGAGACATGGATGACTGGCCAGGAAGGCCCTGCATTAATTAACATATGTTATATTGGAGGAAAAGCAGGAATACACAGAAGCCTGGCCTAAGATCCCATCATCGTCGAATGTAGTGTCGTCTTATGACTGAGGTGAGTTAAATAATCAAAAACTTCATCTTCATTCTTAGTAAACACAACAATCCTATTTCTACTGGTGATTCCACCAATTAGTGTTGCTGTTGCCAACCACATTCTTATTGTTAGTATTCGCATGCATGATTCCTCATGTTCCTCCTTTTGAATGTCCCCTGCCCTGTTTTTTTCCATGCATTTGTTTTACTGCACACACAGCTTAAGTATAGTGATTGGGAACAATTCTTACACTGTGTGTATGTCTTGTCTTTTTTTGGTTTTGGTGTTTGGTCCTTAGCTGTGCCATGTGACTCGCATTTTTTAGAGGGCTATAAAAAAAAACAAAAAAAAAAACTAGCATGTTCTATTTTTGTGCTATTTGAAGACTATAACCACATGGAAGCCGACTGTTCTTTTTTTAAGGGTGAAACATAACATTATGAAAACACAGCCTCATTGCCAGTGAATATACACTGTGGTAAAAAATGCTGCATTTTTCTGGCTAATCCTATTCACACATTGCAGGAAAAAAATCATCATTGGAAAAGCTGCATTTCCAAAAAACACTTGCGTTTTTGAAAATCGAAGCGTGTCATTTATACCTGCAGAAACGCTGGCGTTTTCTGTATAGGTATAATAAGGGCAGAAAGTCTGCAGAGGAAAACTGTGAAAATTAAATGCTGTGGAAAAAAAGAACGATGTGTTTCCAATGTGGTTTTTCCGCATTTTTTTTGGTACGTTTTGCTACGCGGGGCCTTAGCCTAAATGCTGTCAAAACGGATGCAAAACTGTTGACACTCAGCCATCATATAGAGTTTACAGAATGGGTGCAAAATGGATGCACAGCCATTAAAACAGACATGGTCATTTGAATATAGTTTATACACCTTGTGGAATCCCATCCACACATAGTTGGAAGATATGAGCAGGGGCCACTCTGATTTCCAAAACCGTTGTGGTTTTCAAAATTGCAGTATGTCAATTATACCTATAGAAATACCAGCGGTTTCCAATAGGCATAATTGAAGCAGGAATCTTTTCTGTGAAAAGCACTGTGGGAAAAACCGTGATCATTGCCACTGCAGTTTTTCCCACAGCGCTTTTTCGCTGCGGCCCGCAATGTGGGACCTTAGCCTTAGGGTATATTCAGATGATTTCAGATCAGACAAACAGACTTGATTAATGGCAGTGTGAACTTCAAAGTTAAAACTGCAGGTGGATTACAGAGGTGTAGCTATTACCTATCTGTAATAGTATCTGCACACTATGGCCAACAAGCATCTATACTAGTGTCATTTTAGTTTATGTTAGCTTGGCTCATTTCTTGACACGGTCTGACAAATTTATGACTCCATGTGTCGTCTAAATTTATCACAACATACATCCCTGCTATTAACTTGCTGAATAAAATGATGCATCCCCCATACTCTGGAACTCCTAATTTTGGGTTCACACCAGCGCCCGATCTCCATTTCCAGGTTGGCAGAAGACAGAAACCCGGCAGACCGTGTCCGGCTGTGAGTGTTTTGTGCTCTCCGCTGCAAAACCGTTTTTTTTTTTTTAACTGGACACAAAGTCCTGCATGTCCGACTTTGTGTCTGGTTAAAAAAAACAAACGGTTTTGCCGCGGAGAGAATACAAAACGCTCACCGGCACTCACGGCTGGACACTTTTCAAACCCATTCAAATGATTGGGTTTTAAAAATGACTGCAGGTTTTCGTCTCCTGTCCAGTTTCGAGCAGAAAATGGAAACCTGGAGACCAGGGCGCAGATGTGAACGAGCCCTTACCAGGATACATAAGGGTGCATCCACATGGAGTTTTTTGGAGCTGTTTTTGCCACAAAACTCGTATAAAGAAGCTGCGCTGTAAAGCAGAATCCCATTGAGTTCAATAGGTTCCGTCTTAAGCGCGCTACACATTAAAATCAATAGGAGGCTTTTAAACCCATTGATTTCAATGTGTAGCGCACGTAAGACCGACACCCATTGAAATCAATGGGATTCTGTTTTACAGCTGTCACTCTGACACATATATACGTGTCTGAATGAGTGGAGCGTTACTCCGTGTGCATGCACTCATAGATTGTAAGCCCTTGAGGGCAAGGCCCTCTATCCCACTGTGCCAGTCGGTCATTGTTAGTATTATATTTGTTTGTATATTTTGTGTACTGTATTTAAATCTCCAAATGTAAAGCACCATGGAATTAATATAATAATGTAAAGCACCATGGAATTAATATAATAATGTAAAGCACCATGGAATTAATATAATAATGTAAAGCACCATGGAATTAATGGTGCTATTTAAACAATAATAATAATACCACATTTTCTAAGCTAAGGTCTGTATCGAGTACTGAATTGAGTATTGTGCCTAAATCCTGATCTAATATGTGGGTTCTCCAATTCTACATGTATGGCGCAAATGGAACTAAATTCTTTGGCGCAGCAGATAAATTGCTTTGAGGCTAAGGCCCCGTGTTACGTCCGTGTCATACATGGTGTTCTTTCCCATAGCGCTTTTCACATAAATGCTTTCTTCTACAATTACACCGCCAGTGTTTTCCGTAGGCATAATTGACATGCTGCAATCTCGCAAACCAAAATTAGTATTTTATTTTAGTATTTTTCATATGTATATTATTGTTACATAATATGTGCCCCAAGAGGGACATCCACACTTTATTACTATCATCATCATCATTATTAGTTTGCAGTTTCTACTGTAAGATGGCATCCATTTACAGGGAAAAGCAACACTCTATAATGACAGTGATCACTAGCAGGGTTTGCCCTGCTGGAAGGACTGGTGTGAATAGTTTGAATTACTGGAGCTCTCATACAAGATTGCCCGTCAGTGTCCCATGTGTGGGCATGGTTCTCTCCTTTCAGGTCTATGGGAGTTCTGAATGTTGCTAGCATACTCAGCTGTATTTGGAACTCCTATGTAAATCAATGCAGAAAAAAGCAAGCACTAACTGGCTGCAGAACTAGTCAGAACAATTAAAGAACCACTGTTTTGGGAATGGAAGCAAGTCCATACCTACCAGTTCCATCTACCATTGCTAGCTTTTCTGTGGAATAAATGTCAATGGTGAGAATACCCCTTTAAAAGCTGGCAAATAAATGCCCGCCAGCTTTTTTGGTTGTCTTCTCTGCCTTTAGATCCCCGCTATTTATCACTATGCATACGGTCTAGTTTTTTTTAAGTTCCTGTTGAAGTTATACGATAAGCAGGATCGGTTACGCTTTACTACTCATATTTTCTTTTCGGTAACATACAAGCAACTTTGCAGATAATGTATTCTGATTTATACAATAAGCAAGATATTACGTTCTAAGTGTGCTAATAATTATATCTGGAATATTCAGATTTTACCATTACATTTGGCAGAAGTTTTTTTTTTTTTTTTACAATGTGACATCAGAATTAGAATCTCTTACCTACACCATGGTAGTACAGTGTCCTTTCTCTCAGCATTAACAGAAGTGGTAAGCTATAGTTTGTACTTCAGCAACCAGAGCACATGAAAGGGCAGCTTATCATGTATATAGCCTTCATACCAGTGCAAAGAGTCTACTGCAGCTCATCTAGTGAAACAGCAGTAGACGTGTGTCAGCAATTCCATAGATAACCACAGCGTGCCTTCTGCAGCTCAGTATTTTACATCAGCCACTAAAACATTTTAGATCAGTGAATTTGTTACCGCCTTTTGCAGCTAATAGATACTGAATAATAAGAAAGTGTTCCTGTGTAGATCTTTACATTTGCTAAATGGGAAACATTATGAGAGAAAGGAGGAACTCTAATTAAACAGTGCTGTTATTTTATATTGCAAAACATTCCTATTTTTCATGATGTTCATGTCTAGAGCAGCTTGCATACAGTGTTGGCCAAAAGTATTGGCACCCCTGCAATTCTGTCAGACAATACTCATTTTCTTCCAGAAAATGATTGCAAGCACAAACTCTTTGGTATTAATATCTTCATTTATTTTGCTTGCAATGAAAAAACACAAAAGATAATGAGAAAAAAAAAAAAAAAAGTCAAATCGTTGATCATTTTACACAAAACTCCAAAAATGGGCCGGACAAAAGTATTGGCACCCTCAGCCTAATACTTGGTAGTACAACCTTTAGACAAAATAACTGTGAACAACCGCTTCCGGTAACCATCAATGAGTTTCTTACAATGCTCTGCTGGAATTTTAGATCATTCTTCTTTGGCAAACTGCTCCAGGTCCCTGAGATTTGAAGGCTGCCTCCTACAAACTGCCATTTTGAGATCTCTCCACAGGTGTTCTATGGGATTCAGGTCTGGACTCATTGCTGGCCACTTTAGAAGTCTCCAGTGCTTTCTCTCAAACCATTTTCTAGTGCTCTTTGAAGTGTGTTTTGGGTCATTGTCCTGCTGGAAGACCCATGACCTCTGAGGGAGACCCAGCTTTCTCACACTGGGCCCTACATTATGCTGCAAAATTTGTTGGTAGTCTTCAGACTTCATAATGCCATGCACACGGTCAAGCAGTCCAGTGCCAGAGGCAGCAAAGCAACCCCAAAACATCAGGGAACCTCCCCCATGTTTGACTGTAGGGACCGTGTTCTTTTCTTTGAAGGCCTCTTTTTTTCCTGTAAACTCTATGTTGATGCCTTTTCCCAAAACGCTCTACTTTTGTCTCATCTGACAAGAGAACATTCTTCCAAAACGTTTTTGGCTTTCTCAGGTAAGTTTTGGCAAACTCCAGCCTGGCTTTTTTTTATGTTTCTGGGTAAGAATTGGGGTCTTCCTGGGTATCCTACCATACAGTCCCTTTTCATTTAGACGCCGACGGATAGTACGGGTTGACACTGTTGTACCCTCGGACTGCAGGGCAGCTTGAACTTGTTTGGATGTTAGTCGAGGTTCTTTATCCACCATCCGCACAATCTTGCGTTGAAATCTCTCGTCAATTTTTCTTTTCCCTCCACATCTAGGGAGGTTAGCCACAGTGTCATGGGCTTTAAACTTCTTGATGACACTGCGCACGGTAGACACGGGAGCATTCAGGACTTTGGAGATGGACTTGTAGCCTTGAGATTGCTCATGCTTCCTCACAATTTTGCTTCTCAAGTCCTCAGACAGTTCTTTGGTCTTCTTTCTTTTCTCCATGCTCAATGTGGTACACACAAGGACACAGGACAGAGGTTGAGTCAACTTTAATCCATTTCAACTGGCTACAAGTGTGATTTAGTTATTGCCACCACCTGTTAGGTGCCTCAGGTAAGTAGCAGGTGCTGTTAATTATGCAAATTAGCGAAGCATCACATGATTTTTCAAACAGTGCCAATACTTTTGTCCACCCCCTTTTTTATGTTTGGTGTGGAATTATATCCAATTTGGCTTTTTGATAATTCTTTTTGTGGTTTTCCATTGAAGAAAATTAAATGAAGATAATACCAAAGAATTTGTGATTGCAATCATTTTCTGGAAGAGAATGAGTATTATCTGACAGAATTGCAGGGGTGCCAATACTTATGGCCAACACTGTATTAGTTACATGACATGGCTCATCACATGACCGTGGACCATAAATCACATGACCATGGTCAGAGTTTTATCCTCTAGAAATAACAGAATGAATGGCAGCAAGCCGAAATCTAGAAAACTGCGAGGAATTGATACAGAAAGTATATTGGAAAATTGTATATCTTTTTATCATACATTTGTTTGTCAATATTGGTCTGAAAGTGGCCAACCCCTTTAAAGGGGCTCTATGAGCAAAATCATGCTGATATAGCCCCACATATGCGTGAATAGCCTTTAAAAAGGCTATTCAGGCAACGCTAAAGTTATATTAAACTACCCCCCAGTTTTAAAATAAAACCCTAAAGCATAATGTGATCAACTTACCCATCGTGCACGGTGGGTGGGCATTCAGGGTCTGCTGTCTTCTTAATCCACACCTCCTCTTCCTGCGATGTCCTTGGGTCCTGTCTTCCTCTGGCGCTCGCGAACTGACATTGCTAAAAAAACATTGCCTAGGCGCATGCGCAGCAGCCATAGTAGAAGCAGTATGCTACTGCGCATGTGTCCAGGCCATTTTTTTTTTAGCAATGTCAGTTCGCGAGCTCCAGAGGAAGACAGGATCCAAGGACATCGCAGGAAGAGGAGGTGTGGATGAAGAAGACGGCAGACCCTGAATGCCCGCCCACCGTGCACGATGGGTAAGTTGATCACATTCTTTTTTAGGGTAATATTGTAAAACTGGGGGTAGTTTAATATAACTTTAGCGGTGCCTGAATAGCCTTTTTAAAGGCTATTCATGCATATGTAGGGCTCTATCAGCATGATTTTGCTGTTAGAGCCCCTTTAACTTCAGGCAAAAACAATAAAACAAAACCTGCTCACCAGAGCTGATAACTAAACACAGGAACAATATCTATACGTGTGGCTTGCTCCAGCCACACGAACAAAAAAAAAAAATGGCTGTGTTCACACAGATCTCTCACCAGAGGTCAGGTTGCTATGACAGGACCCAGGACCTCCTCTCCCCCCCAGGAACTGCACAGGACTGAGGTCTTGACAGGGTTTTATAGGCCTGTAATGAGCCCCAGCTCCCACCTGTGCATGAGAGCTCCTTCCTGCAGTAGGACAAGAAGTGGTTAATTGCACAGGTGAGGTTTTCATACAGCCCTGTGTTAACCTCACTCACCACACATACGTGAGGAATCTGGCGGAGATATAGCGTCCCTCCAGAACTTACCCTGTCTCACAACCCATATATACTGTACAATTTTCTTGTGGCCCCCGCCATGTGCAGTCGGCTCTGCCTGAGGCCCAATGGCAGAGCCGACTGCGCATACATAGAAGAATGAAACCCAGGACGGAAGAAGACACAGGGAGGGGGGGTTCCAGAAGAAGAGAAGCGGCACTGGAGATTTCTCTCGCAGCTTTGGGGACGCCCCCAGTGCTGCGAGAGAACTCATTTGTATACTGAAGAAAACCGGGATTTCTACCAAACGGCAGCATGGAGAAGAAATCTAAAGGTAAGAGAAGAATAACCTTTCTTAAGGCAATTTCTACGTGTTAGTCAACAAAAAAAGGGTTTCCAATGATAGGATCCCTTTAAAAGAGAAGAAAATGCCAGGGTGTGCAAAAATAATTTATGATTAAAAAAAAAACATCAAAAAATGCTAAGTAAGATTTTTAAGGCTTTTATGTTTTTAAGATAAAAAAAAAATGCCAGGATAAAGCTATATATGATAGAAGCTGCATAGAAATAAAATATTTTATATGACAACTATGAGCTGGAATAATCACTAGAGATGAGCGAACAGTGTTCTATCGAACACATGTTCGATCGGATATCAGGGTGTTCGCCATGTTCGAATCGAATCGAACACCGCGTGGTAAAGTGCGCCAAAATTCGATTCCCCTCCCACCTTCCCTGGCGCCTTTTTTGCACCAATAACAGTGCAGGGGAGGTGGGACAGGAACTACGACACCGGTGACGTTGAAAAAAGTAGGCAAAACCCATTGGCTGCCGAAATCAGGTGACCTCCATTTTAGACGAATAGTGGATTTCAAATCCGGGTCATATGAGAATGTGAACTTTGTGACTATGAGACAGGGATAGCTGTACAGGCAGGGATAGCTAGGGATAACCTTTATTTAGGGGGGAATGTTATTAAAAATAACTTTTTGGGGCTCTATCGGGTGTGTAATTGTGATTTTTGTGAGATAAACTTTTTCCCATAGGGATGCATTGGCCAGCGCTGATTGGCCAGAGTACGGAACTCGACCAATCAGCGCTGGCTCTGCTGGAGGAGGCAGAGTCTAAGATCGCTCCACACCAGTCTCCATTCAGGTCCGACCTTAGACTCCGCCTCCTCCAGCAGAGCCAGCGCTGATTGGCCGAATTCCGTACTCTGGCCAATCAGCACTGGCTAATGCATTGTATTGGCGTGATGAAGCAGTGCTGAATGTGTGTGCTTAGCACACACATTCAGCTCTACTTCATCGGGCTAATAGAATGCATTGGCCAATCAGCGCTGGCCAATGCATTCTATTAGCTTGATGAAGCAGAGTGTGCACAAGAGTTCAAGCGCACCCTCGGCTCTGATGTAGCAGAGCCGAGGCTGCACAAGGGTTCAAGCGCACCCTCGGCTCTGATGTAGCAGAGCCGAGGGTGCACTTGAACCCTTGTGCAGCCTCGGCTCTGCTACATCAGAGCCGAGGGTGCGCTTGAACCCTTGTGCACACTCTGCTTCATCAAGCTAATAGAATGCATTGGCCAGCGCTGATTGGCCAATGCATTCTATTAGCCCGATGAAGTAGAGCTGAATGTGTGTGCTAAGCACACACATTCAGCACTGCTTCATCACGCCAATACGATGCATTAGCCAGTGCTGATTGGCCAGAGTACGGAATTCGGCCAATCAGCGCTGGCTCTGCTGGAGGAGGCGGAGTCTAAGGTCGGACCTGAATGGAGACTGGTGTGGAGCGATCTTAGACTCCGCCTCCTCCAGCAGAGCCAGCGCTGATTGGTCGAGTTCCGTACTCTGGCCAATCAGCGCTGGCCAATGCATTATATTAGCCCGATGAAGTAGAGCTGAATGTGTGTGCTTAGCACACACATTCAGCTCTACTTCATCGGGCTAATAGAATGCATTGGCCAATCAGCGCTGGCCAATGCATTCTATTAGCGTGAACTGAGTTTGCACAGGGGTTCTAGTGCACCCTCGGCTCTGCTACATCAGATTGCTACATCTGATGTAGCAGTGCCGAGTGTGCATCAGATGTGTAGTTGAGCAAAACTGACTCAGCACTGCTAAGTCTCTGCATTCGCATAGGAATGCATTGGCCAGCCTTCGGCCAATCAGCGCTGGCTCTGCCGGAGGAGGCGGAGTCTAAGGTCGGACCTGAATGGAGACTGGTGTGGAGCGATCTTAGACTCCGCCTCCTCCAACAGAGCCAGCGCTGATTGGTCGAGTTCCGTACTCTGGCCAATCAGCACTGGCCAATGCATTTCTATGGGGAAAAGTTAGCTTGCGAAAATCGCAAACTGACAGGGATTTCCATGAAATAAAGTGACTTTTATGCCCCCAGACATGCTTCCCCTGCTGTCCCAGTGTCATTCCAGGGTGTTGGTATCATTTCCTGGGGTGTCATAGTGGACTTGGTGACCCTCCAGACACGAATTTGGGTTTCCCCCTTAACGAGTATATGTTCCCCATAGACTATAATGGGGTTCGAAACCCATTCGAACACTCGAACAGTGAGCGGCTGTTCGAATCGAATTTCGAACCTCGAACATTTTAGTGTTCGCTCATCTCTAATAATCACATTACTTTATTATACATGACTTTTATGTTTTGTTTTTATTTATTTTTTATTTTGTCTAATAGAACTGTAAGAGCAAAGGATATCATGTTCGTATGAGTCACCCAGAATCGCTTGGCAAGGTTATGATTCATGCCTCATGACAAAGTGTTCTGCACTTGTCCTGACACTCTTGACATTCCCATGTCCTGATGTGAGTACAGTCATCTGTCAGAAAGAGAGTATTGTGTTTGTCCATTACTCTTACGATTAGGAAATTGCACACATGACTCAGTGTTATGATAAGTGTAACTATGAAACAGAGTTGTGTTCATTGTTTCACCAGCAGTAAAATGTCCATGTTAGAGATGAGCGAATAAAAGCTGAAGAAGTGGAATTCGTTCTGAATTTCAGGAAAAATTTGATTCGCTGCGAATCCAGATTTCCTCACACTTCGTGGTAACGAGTCACATTTTTTCCTAAAATGGCTGCTGCACATGTTAGGACATGGGGCAAGGATCTCTGGGAATGCGGGATCACCCACAATGCCATGCATGTAGCCAATCAGCAGCCAGCCCTATGATGTCATGGCACTATAAATAGCCTCTTCAATTTTGGATTCAACAAAAAGGGGACACTGAGCCGATCCTTGTGTATTATCTCAAGGTATATAGCAATAAAGGACAGACAATTGTCTGCTCACCTTAATGGGTTGTCAGATGTCACAACAACGCAAAAACATCAACACATGTAGTCCTGGGGATGGTTATGCCTGGATGAAGGGCAGCTGCTGTTAGGACGTTTCAGGAACATGAAAGTAAACAAATGGATATGGACCAACCTGATCAGCGAATGCGGAATAGAATAAACCTTCTTTATTGGGGACAAGAATGTAGATACTTCACAACGCATTTCAGATCCATATGGTCCTTTTTCAAGTGCACAATTACTTAATAACAAACAACAAGTAACTGAATATTAATAAATAAAATATGACTTTGACAGTGGAAAGTGATATTAGAAACTCCATGTAATGACAGTGTAACATCTCTGCCTGTTCAGGTCACTGCGCCACCCTCTGCTCGCATGCGACGGTACAGGAGGCATGTGCAGTTTAGTTCCTTGCTTAGAGTTTTTGGTTGCACTGTGTGAACTCGGCTCTGGTTCTTTAATTGAATTTGCACCACACCCGTCTTCTGCCCTTGTCTGCCTCTGTACATGAAGTAGTTAAATTTGGTCTTGCCCTGTGATTGACAGCCTTTCTTCCTGTCAGGTTCAGGGCGGGTACATCCTCCCCTATTTAGTCTTGGCTCACATTCACACTGGTGCCTGTTATTGCCTCGTGCTTGGCTGGCTTGATCTTGCTGTTATTTTTCTTGTATTCTTAATCCTGACCTTGGCTTTTCCTATTGACTATTCTTTTGGCCTTCGATTTGGAACTGCATTGCTCGACTGTTACCGAACCCTGGCTTGCTGACCTCCCTTTGTTGTTGTTTGTCTTGTCTGCGTTTTGTATGTCACATATATAGGAAGGAATCGTCTCCAAGTTGCCGCCTATTACATAGGATAGGGCCTGGCAAGAGGAAGGGACAGTTGGGGGCTTCAGCTTAGGGCTCACTGTCTCTTGTGCCCCTTCCTCCAGGGTACTCCAGCAGCTACTGGAATTGTCATCTCAGCAATTCACTAACAGACAGGTTACATATGTATATAGATGATATAGAAAGGTATATTCTACATAAATTAAAACAATAATCCTTCAAGCAATACCATGGGTAGCGTGCGTTCCCACATGGATATATAAGTCATACTACAGTCCATAATGTATAAAAATATATGAAAATATGCTTGAGTAAAGAATTACAAATGTAGATTATTTTCAAAACAGCGGTTACATATAAAATACCAATATATAAAAAAGTAATATTCCACAACACCATAGTCTGTATAGTAATCTCTTGGACTGGCCATAGTTAATAAACAAATACATAATCAAAGATATACACAGGGGACTAGCCCCTATAGGACATAATATAAGTCAACTAGGGCTAAAAGCAAAAAGAGTAACCAGCATAGCTGACTTTCTAAATTAATGCCAATTGGGCCCATAGAGATCAAGACAGCTTCCCATGTGTGGATATATCCATATGAGAATATATATAGCCTGTGAAGCTTGCACGTGCCGGGGCAAGTCGGCATCCTAGTGAAGTCACCGCGCATGCACGAGGAGGAAAGATCCACACATGCACAGAAGGCTTCCAGACTCCGTCGGCAAAGCGCTGGCTTCCCCCGCCGCTGTTAAGAACAAAACAGACAGTGGAGGAGCATCGTACACAGCACCACAAGCAGAAGAGTAGGAGCAGAGCCCACTCCAATATATATAATAGAAACCAATGAGTACTTCCATATGCAAATTGCTAGTGTAAGCCAATAGATAAATGAATGGATAAATATAATAAATAGGATCAACTAAATCATAACAGAAAATTATGACTGATAAAAACAATCATAGTAAAAACAAAAACAGCAATATTAATAAAAGCAATATATCATAAAAGGGGAAAAAGCTCTATACCGTTACAAAAAAAGAGTGAACACCCATAAATGCTGTGTATTCTGTGATTTATAATACATAGCAGCACAAACAATGTATGAGAATGTCTCAAGATATGAATAATAAATAAATACATAAAAAACAAAGAGGGCGCCCCTTTAAAAAATAAGAATGAGAACAATTCCAGACACGAGTAAAAAACAAATATATAATAGCGAAAATAAGGCTCCAATATTTCCAGCTGGGGTACTTGATTTCTTAAAGGCAGAACTAACGTAAAACAGTATAAATAAATATATAAAAACAGAACTCAGATATAAACGGGTATAAACATTAAAAACTGGATCTAAACCCGCATTGGTCAAATTAAGATTTATTCAGGCCTTTTGGAGTGGGAGTATCAAACTTATATATCCAGAACATCTCTTTGCGCTTTAGTGATGCAAATCTGTTGTGAGTATCTGGAAGGACATTATCAACAGGGGTGACCGTGAACCCCTCAAAACTGCTGCTGTGAACCATAGCGGCGTGCCTTGAAACACTATGTTTCATATATCCATTGAGAACGTTTGATCTGTGCTTATTGATTCTCTCTCAAAGGCACATTTTAGTTCTCCCTATTAGAGATGAGCGAACAGTGTTCTATCGAACACATGTTCGATCGGATATCAGGGTGTTCGCCATGTTCGAATCGAATCGAACACCGCGTGGTAAAGTGCGCCAAAATTCGATTCCCCTCCCACCTTCCCTGGCGCCTTTTTTGCACCAATAACAGCGCAGGGGAGGTGGGACAGGAACTACGACACCGGGGGCATTGAAAAAAATTGGAAAAAGTCATTGGCTGCCGAAATCAGGTGACCTCCATTTTAGACGAATAGTGGATTTCAAATCCGGGTCATATGAGACTGTGAACTTTGTGACTATGAGACAGGGATAGCTGTACAGGCAGGGATAGCTAGGGATAACCTTTATTTAGGGGGGAATGTTATTAAAAATAACTTTTTGGGGCTCTATCGGGTGTGTAATTGTGATTTTTGTGAGATAAACTTTTTCCCATAGGGATGCATTGGCCAGCGCTGATTGGCCGAATTCCGTACTCTGGCCAATCAGTGCTGGCCAATGCATTCTATTAGCTTGATGAAGCAGAGTGTGCACAAGGGTTCAAGCGCACCCTCGGCTCTGATGTAGCAGAGCCGAGGCTGCACAAGGGTTCAAGCGCACCCTCGGCTCTGATGTAGGAGAGCCGAGGGTGCACTTGAACCCTTGTGCACCCTCAGCTCTGCTACATCAGAGCCGAGGGTGCGCTTGAACCCTTGTGCACACTCTGCTTCATCAAGCTAATAGAATGCATTGGCCAGCGCTGATTGGCCAGAGTACGGAATTCGGCCAATTAGAATGCAGAGAATAGAATGCAGAGACTTAGCAGTGCTGAGTCAGTTTTGCTCAACTACACATCTGATGCACACTCGGCACTGCTACATCAGATGTAGCAATCTGATGTAGCAGAGCCGAGGGTGCACTAGAACCCCTGTGCAAACTCAGTTCACGCTAATAGAATGCATTGGCCAGCGCTGATTGGCCAATGCATTCTATTAGCCCGATGAAGTAGAGCTGAATGTGTGTGCTAAGCACACACATTCAGCACTGCTTCATCACGCCAATACAATGCATTAGCCAGTGCTGATTGGCCAGAGTACGGAATTCGGCCAATCAGCGCTGGCCAATGCATTCTATTAGCCCGATGAAGTAGAGCTGAATGTGTGTGCTAAGCACACACATTCAGCACTGCTTCATCACGCCAATACAATGCATTAGCCAGTGTTGATTGGCCAGAGTACGGAATTCGGCCAATCAGCGCTGGCCAATGCATTCTATTAGCCCGATGAAGTAGAGCTGAATGTGTGTGCTAAGCACACACATTCAGCACTGCTTCATCACGCCAATACAATGCATTAGCCAGTGCTGATTGGCCGAATTCCGTACTCTGGCCAATCAGCGCTGGCTCTGCTGGAGGAGGCGGAGTCTAAGGTCGGACCTGAATGGAGACTGGTGTGGAGCGATCTTAGACTCCGCCTCCTCCAGCAGAGCCAGCGCTGATTGGCCGAATTCCGTACTCTGGCCAATCAGCACTGGCTAATGCATTGTATAGGCGTGATGAAGCAGTGCTGAATGTGTGTGCTTAGCACACACATTCAGCTCTACTTCATCGGGCTAATAGAATGCATTGGCCAGCGCTGATTGGCCGAATTCCGTACTCTGGCCAATCAGCACTGGCTAATGCATTGTATTGGCGTGATGAAGCAGTGCTGAATGTGTGTGCTTAGCACACACATTCAGCTCTGCTTCATCGGGCTAATAGAATGCATTGGCCAGCGCTGATTGGCCGAATTCCGTACTCTGGCCAATCAGCACTGGCTAATGCATTGTATTGGCGTGATGAAGCAGTGCTGAATGTGTGTGCTTAGCACACACATTCAGCTCTGCTTCATCGGGCTAATAGAATGCATTGGCCAGCGCTGATTGGCCGAATTCCGTACTCTGGCCAATCAGCACTGGCTAATGCATTGTATTGGCGTGATGAAGCAGTGCTGAATGTGTGTGCTTAGCACACACATTCAGCTCTGCTTCATCGGGCTAATAGAATGCATTGGCCAGCGCTGATTGGCCGAATTCCGTACTCTGGCCAATCAGCACTGGCTAATGCATTGTATTGGCGTGATGAAGCAGTGCTGAATGTGTGTGCTTAGCACACACATTCAGCTCTACTTCATCGGGCTAATAGAATGCATTGGCCAGCGCTGATTGGCCAGAGTACGGAATTCGGCCAATCAGCGCTGGCTCTGCTGGAGGAGGCGGAGTCTAAGATCGCTCCACACCAGTCTCCATTCAGGTCCGACCTTAGACTCCGCCTCCTCCAGCAGAGCCAGCGCTGATTGGCCGAATTCCGTACTCTGGCCAATCAGCACTGGCTAATGCATTGTATTGGCGTGATGAAGCAGTGCTGAATGTGTGTGCTTAGCACACACATTCAGCTCTACTTCATCGGGCTAATAGAATGCATTGGCCAGCGCTGATTGGCCAGAGTACGGAATTCGGCCAATCAGCGCTGGCTCTGCTGGAGGAGGCGGAGTCTAAGGTCGGACCTGAATGGAGACTGGTGTGGAGCGATCTTAGACTCCGCCTCCTCCAGCAGAGCCAGCGCTGATTGGTCGAGTTCCGTACTCTGGCCAATCAGCACTGGCCAATGCGTTTCTATGGGGAAAAGTTAGCTTGCGAAAATCGCAAACTGACAGGGATTTCCATGAAATAAAGTGACTTTTATGCCCCCAGACATGCTTCCCCTGCTGTCCCAGTGTCATTCCAGGGTGTTAGTATAATTTCCTGGGGTGTCATAGTGGACTTGGTGACCCTCCAGACACGAATTTGGGTTTCCCCCTTAACGAGTTTATGTTCCCCATAGACTATAATGGGGTTCGAAACCCATTCGAACACTCGAACAGTGAGCGGCTGTTCGAATCGAATTTCGAACCTCGAACATTTTAGTGTTCGCTCATCTCTACTCCCTATATATTGTAGCCCACATGGGCATTCTAACAGGTATACAACGTATGACGAGGAGCAATCAAAATGGAATTTCAAGTGAAAAGTCTCGTTCGTAGACCGACTGGTTACTTGGTCAACTTGTTGGGCAATATAATCACAGCACTTACATCTCTTTCTTCCACATCTATAGATCCCTTTCTGACGCTAGGTTCACACCTGTGTTCAGCTGTCCGTTCTGTGGTTTCCGTCTTCTACATGCCAGAAGACGGAAACCACAGACCAGGTCCAGCCGTGAGCGGCGGTGAGCGTTTTATGCTCTCCGCCGCGAAACCGTTTTTTTTAAATCCGGACACAGAGTACTGCATGTCCGACTCTGTGTCCGGATTATACAACCCGTTTTCGTGGCAGAGAGCATAAAACGCTCACCGCCGCTCACGGCCGGACAGCTTTCTAACCCATTCAAATGAATGGGTGAGAAAGCCTCCTGCATGTTTCCGTCTCCTACTCTGATTTATGCAGGAAACGGAAACCTGAAGTACGGACACCTGGGCGCAGATGTAAACGAGCCCTTACTCTGTGACTGCACTACAGATATTGAAGGGGTGCTTCTCTTTAACCTGCTAGGTGCAATTAAGCTTTTGAGGGTTTTGGCACGATGAAAGGTGAACCTTGGATGGATAGGGAGGGATTTTTTCAAGTGTGGATCATCAAGCAGAATATGCCAGTGTTTCTTGAGAGCCATCTGTATGGCATTATGTGCTCCATTATATGTAGCAAAAAAATTATGTTTGTACTCAGCCTGTGGGGTCCCGGGTCTAGGTAGCAAACAGTCACGTTGTGTTAATGAGCTGACTTTATGTTCTGCCGATTTAATAATATTCTTATTAGGTCCAAGTATTCTATACATTCCTTACTTGTTTTTCTTGAGAATGTGAAGCCCCATGGCGGTCCCCCGTTTCTGTAAAAAATTATGGTTTTCAAATTCAAAGGTATTATGTTCTAGGACTCCTTTTACAATAAAGTTTCTCTGACAGGGAAATTTAACATTTAAGATTTTAAAAATGAAACTGCGTCCTTAGTGTAGTTTAAGGCTAAGGCCCCACGTTGCTGAGACACTATACAGTAGCAGCAAAGTGACTGAGATTCTGGCTAATCCCATTTAAACATTGCGGAAAAAAAATGCTACAGAAAAGTTTTTGAAAACCCCAGCATGTCAAGTTTTCCTTTAGTTTTCCCTATAGATTTAATACTGCAAAGAAAAATGCAACGAAAAACGCTGCAGGAAAAAAATGTGATGTGCTTCTACTACATTTTTTGGCTGCGTTCCACAATATGGGGCTTTAGGCTTAGGCTGCTTGCTTGAGGGGTTAAAAGTTATGTACAATTATGAAAACTACATACAGGGGTGAGCCTGCTCCTTTCGCCGCCCGAGGCTAACAGCAGAAAGCCGCCCCCCGCCGGGAGGAGGGGGCGGATCGGGGGCGTGGCCGAGTGAAGGGGCGGGGCTTAGCCCCGTTTGCCGGCAGAGAGTAGGCCCGGAGACTGCCTGCTCTCTGCCTGAGCGTGAGGGGAGGCTGCTGGAGCAGCGCTGCTCCAGTGGCCTCCCCAAACCACCGCTCGGTGATAAGCCAGTCCAGGACAGCTTGTCCTGGACTGGCTTAGGTTAGCAAAAATGCCGCCCTCCCTGAGGCCCTGGCATAGCGCCGCCTGAAGCGCTCGCTTCAGGTCGCCTCATGGGAGGTGCGGCACTGACTACATAATGTAAAACTACCTCTAAAACATCTTAAGGTCGGGATGACACTGGCCAGAAACTGCAATTTGCCTGTGGTGGAAATGCCGTGGGAAAAATCATGGCGCTTTACAAAAACTGCAAAGTGGATGGGATTCTTGCAAATCCCATGTCCACTTTGCGGCAAAAACCGCAGAGCAGATATGTTGCGATTTCCAAAACCAGCGCAGTTTGGGAAATTACTAGAGATGAGCGTTCTATCGAGTAGATGTCCGATCGGACATCACGCTGTTCGCCATGCTCAATTCGATACGAACACCGCGTGGCAAATGTACTTAAAATTCGATTCCCCTCCCACCTTCCTTGGCACTTTTTCTGAACCAATAACAGCGCAGGGGAGGTGGGACAGGAACTACGACAACGGAGGCCTTGCAAAAAACTAGGAAAAAGCCATTGGCTGCCGAGGACATGTGACCTCTGATTCATAAGAACAGCGGCGGCCATCTTCGATTCATTTGCGGCTTGCACTTAGTTAGAGAAAGACATCTGCTGAGGGCTAGATAGGTTTTAGATTCTACTAGGCAGGAAATCAAAAGAAGAAGAAGAACAACAGCTCTTTTAAGAGCTACACTGCAGGGAGATGCTCAATCCAGCTTTGTGTACCCACAAACGCCAAAGTGGGATACACAGCAATTAAGCCAGGCTATATCCGCTCAACCCACCTTTCCACGGTGTGTTATAAACTAAGTAGGATACACTGAAATTGTCAGCCTATATACCCTATATACGCTTAATCCAGGGTTCGCCGGTGTGTATCCCCCAAAAAACTAAGTGGGATACACATCACATGTCAGCCTATATACCCTATATAAACTTAATCCAGGTTTCACCAGTGTGCATCCCCCCCCAAAAAAAAAAAACTAAGTGAGATACACTGAAATTGTCAGCCTATAAACCCTATATATGCTTAATCCAGGTTGTAACGGTGTGCACCCCCCCCCCCAAAACTAAGTGGGATACACTTAAATTGTCAGCCTATATACCCTATATACTCTTAATACAGGTTTCAACAGTGTGTATCCCCCAAAACTAAGTGGGAGAAACTTAAATTGTCAGCCTATATACCCTATATATACTTAATCCAGGTTGCAACGGTGTGTACCCCCCCAAAACTAAGTGGGATACACTGAAATTGTCAGCCTATATACCCTATATATGCTTAATCCAGGTTTCAACAGTGTGTACCCCCCCAAAACTAAGTGGGATACACTGAAATTGTCAGGCTATGTATGCTCAACCCAGCTTTCCATGCTGTGTACCCCCAAAACCTAATTGGGATACACAGCAATTGTCAAGCTATATACGCCCAACCCAGCTTTGCACGCTGTGTACCCCCAAACGCCAAAGTGGGATACACTGAAATTGTCATGCTATGTATGCTCAACCCAGCTTTCCATGCTGTGTACCCCCAAAACCTAACTGGGATACACAACAATTGTCAGGCTATGTACGCTCACCCCAAGGGCCACAGGTCCAACTTCTACACCCAATACGTGTAAGGTGCAGAGGGATCGGAGAGGACAGGGCTGTGGTTGTTCAGGTACTCACGCAACATGTGCCTATACTTTTCCCTCCTGGTGACACTAGGCCCCTCAGTGGCAGTAGTTTGGGCAGGGGGGGTGGGGGGCATTAACGTGTATAGACCTTGTACAGTGTTCCTCTGGTGGTTGTGGACCGGATGATAGTTGTTAGCCTCATGGGGGAAATCTTCTCTCTGCCGCCAAAGGGTTTATGGAAAGATTTCCATCATATTCTGCACCAGTTGCTTGTGCCAATCAATTTTAGTTTTTTTTCCTCTCCCAGAACAAAGGACCAGATTTTTTATTGATACTGGGGGTCGAGGATTTCAAAAATCCAGTATTGTTTGCTCTCCATGATGTGAAGCATGCCTTTGTTTCTTGAAAAGCAACCCAACATGAAGTCAGCCATGTGTGCCAGTGTGTTACTTGGCATGACTTTGCTGCCCCCAACTGTAAGGGTCACTCTCCATTTCCTCCATTTTACACTCCCTTTCACACCATCCATGCGGAAGAAATGGGATACACTGAACTTCCCCCTCAAGCCTCGGGTGGGACAGTGTCATGAAATACCACTTCATCCCCCTCGTCTTCCTCCGTCAGCCAATGGTGCGAAGATGACAGGAGTGTGCCCTGAATGTTTTCACCCTAGCAGAGGCTACTTTTCACTTAGGAAAATGACTGCACTTTCACCATTATATCAGGCACAATTGCACCAACTAGTTGAAAACGTGGACCATGTGTTGACCGTGTTTGAGTCTGGCAAGCTCCAGATCTGATACCAGGTTCCGGCCATTATCACATACACAAACATGCCTGGTCCCAGGTGCAGCGGCGAAAACCACATTGCCGTCACATCGAGGATGGCATCCCTAACCTCGGGGGAAGTGTGTTTTCTGTCAGCCAAGCTGAGGAGCTTCAGCACGACCTGCTGTCATCTCCACACCCCAGTGCTGAAGCACGTACAGGTTGCAGGTGTGGTCGAGGTTGCAGCAGAGTAGGCTTTCAGCCAACCCCTGCCATGAATTTTGAACTGGGAGAGGAGATAGGCCACCCCAGTTTGCACCCCGGGCCCGTCCTCAACTGCATTCACCCGGCCTGTCATTACAGAGAAGCAGTGTCCCTGACTGCAGGCGCTTGGCCATGCGTCGGTGGTCAAGTGGAACTTACAGTAAAGTGTGGATCTCAGAGCCCTACTGATGTTAGGGGACACGTGGTGGCGCAAAGTGGGGACAGGACACCAACAGAGGTAGTGACAGCTAGGGGCATCATAGCGAGGTGCCGCACCTGCCAGCAGGTCACAGAAGGCCTGAGTCTCCACAAGCTGGGACGGCTACATCTCCTGGGCCAGCAGTTTTAAGATGAGGCCGTTGAAGCCTTGGGCATGCAGGTGGGTTGCACTGTACTTCTGCCTGCGATGAAAGGCCTGGAAGATGGGGAGTTGCTGGGAAGAGGCGCATGATGGTGAAGGCGAGAGGAGCAGAGGCAGGAAAAGGTGCAGATGAGGGTGAACTCCCCAAAGTGTCAAAGGCAGAGGTGACTTAGCTGGTGATCTGGACTTCAGCGCCAGCACTGGAGTTACTGAGGACGGGTTGCTGGTCCACAACCACAAAATTGCCAGGAAATGTCAGAGGCTCCAGTGTTTGTGCATCAGGACACACAAAGTGGTGTGGTAGCTCCTGGGATTGGTGAAGTGGTTGGACAGAGTGAGGGACAGTTAAAGGATCTGAAACATCACCTGGGAGGGGGGAAATGTGGGATGACTGTCCTGGGAAGATTGGGCATGTTGGGGGAAGGTGAACCAGACTCTTGGCAAGGAAGAGGACTTGTGGTAGTGGCTGGTGGATAAAGAGCTGTAAGCATTATCCACTAGCCATTGTAACACCTGTTCCTGGTGCTTGGGCTTGGATAGTGTGGTGCCCTGCTTAACGCAGCTATCAAGTCAGGGATTGTGATGAGCACATGCTAATGTTTCTTTAGCTTAAAATTTGGGTTTCTGTCCATACTATTGGGGAAGAAAGAAGGTTTCCAGGTATTTTTGAACTTTCCATAGAGTTTGTATTGAGTGTGGAAAGTGTGTAGTTGTTAGGCTGTGATAGTGGGATAATACAGGGACTTTGGTGTGTTAGATACCCCCAGGTATTCTTCCCCTGCTGTCCCAGTTGCATTCCAGAGGTGTTGGCATCATTTCCTGAGGTGTCATAGTGGACTTGGTGACCCTCCTGAGTCGAATATTGGTTTCCCCCTAAACGAGTATTTTTTTTTACCATAGACTATAATGGGGTTCGATATTCGTTCGAACAGTCGAGTTTTGAGGGACTACTCAAATCGAATATCGCACTTCGAACATTTCACTGTTCGCTCATCTCTAGAAATTACATCATGTCAATTATATCTACGGAAATGCCAGCAGCTTCCCCGTTGATATAATTGTAACAGAAAGTCCACGGGAGAAAACTCTTTGAACTTTCTGTTTAAAATGCTGCGGGAAGAACCGCAATACGTTCCTGCCATGTTTTTTCCTGTGGCACTTTATAGCTGCGGGCAGTGGCATAACTAGGAATGGTGGGGCCCCGTGGCAAACTTTTGACATGGCCCCCCCCGCCCCCCCGACGCTGAAGACCCCAACCGACCCCCTCCTATGCATTCTGCGCACTCTATTATGCCCCATAGTGGCCCCTGCACACAGTATTATACCCCATAGTCAACCCTGCACACAGTACTATGTCCCATAGTGGCCCCTTGTTGCAGTTCTGTGTATTTATTAAAAAATAATAATTTTAAACAACAGAACCTCTAGTCTGCAAGACACTGCAGCGAGGTCCACAGGCCCAATGGTGGGTGGCTGTATGTCTGAACTATGTGCTACCAGTTAAAACTGCACTGGCAGACAAGTGACGCAATACTTAAAGTGAACAAGCTGCAAGAAAGCACTGCCAGTTAACCTCACTGGACAGGTGCACAGTACAGCTGAAACAGCAAGGCTGCCAAGGGTTAACAGTCACCCCAGGTCAGCAACTAAACTTGCTCCTGCAACAGCCAGGAGAGTAAAGGAAGTTTGACAGTATAGAGGGGCTATCTGAGAGACCAAACCTGCTGCAACTCTACAGGCTGTAGTGTAAAGCTGGAAGTTCAGGATTTACTGGTACTAAACTATAGAGCAGATAGAGGATAAGAAAAACCCCACACAGAGGCCTAGTCTGACACCTGCCTGAATACTGGAGCTAGCCCTAACCTACTGTCATGAACAAACTTCATTCAATCTGATTCAAATTGTGAGCGCCGGGCGGGCGTCGGCTCACACTATTTAAAGGCAAGTCCCTGCCCAGCAGGGGCGGCGGCCATGACATCACCGGTCATGCCCAGTATGGCCAAAATGGGACTTAGTCTGTGAGCGGCTCCAAAATGTCTGAGCATGCTCAGTAGGGAAAAAACTGGACTTATACTCCAGTCGCCTCACTGCATGAGGCTGAGGGCGAGAGTTGGATTGACCCGCAGGTGGTGCTGTGCACCGTGATGGAAACCTGCGAGACCCGATCCTAACACCCCTACACACAGTATTATGTCCTTTAGTAGCCCCAGTACACAGTATTATGTCCCTTAGTGGCTCCTGCACACAGTATTATGTCCCTTAGTGGCCCCTGCACACAGTATTATGTCCCTCAGTGGCCCCTCCACACAGTATTATACATATCATATCTAGTCATTGTATATGTGTGTCTTGATTATGTTTGTATTGACTGTGGTCAGCATTTGCTAAAATGACAATAGACCCATTTCAACACAACATATTCTCCGTAGACATTTAGCATTTCAGGTGCATGATTTTGATTTCTCTTATGGATTGTTATAGGACATTTTTTTCGTCCTGGGAGCTAATTCATTGCCTAATTATACTGCCCCCATGTGGTAAAAGTAATTCTTACAATTTTCAGATGAAGTTTTACTAGCATTTTTTTGTATATGATTTACATTAGCAATTTTATTAATCTGGCTGTGATATTGTATCTCTTTTATTGTAATACAGTATTGGTAATTATATGGAAATTGATTATCCACTTAGTGTCGACCCTTTGGGAAAATTTTCCTGTATTTATCTGTATGTATTCTTTTTAAATATTTTTCAATAAAAATTTTATAGACTTTTTTTCATTATTTTGAGTGTTGTGGTTACCTCAATTTGTTTTATCTCTGTTGTGCTATTATCCAATAGGTAAGCCTTAATCTGGGGTTCCATGAAATAACGTGGGATGCATTATGGCTAAATCTGCCCTTGTATAGATTTTAGTATTTATGTCTCATACTGATGGTATCTCACATATTGTAGAAATGCAGAAACTTACCTCTCCACGATCCGTGCAGACTTCGGCCTAGTCGTCTGACATCTCATGACGCCTGCCTGTGTCCCGGGTCATGTGACGTCTGACGTAATTGAAGATCGACTACTTCGGAGGCCGACAGCGTAGGAGATGGGAGATAGGTGAGTAACAAAATTTATTTTTATGTTTTTCTCCCCCTGGGTCTCTGATTATTATACTCTGGGGTCTAAAAGACCCCAGAGTATAATAATTGTTTATGGGTGTCCACAGTGGGACATAATACTGTGTGCAGGAGCCACTATGGGGTATAATACTGTGTGCAGGGGCCACTATGGGGTACAATACTGTGTGCAGGGGCCACTATGGGGTACAATACTGTGTGCAGGGGCCACTATGGGGTATAATACTGTGTGCAGGGGCCACTATGGGGTACAATACTGTGTGCAGGGGCCACTAAGGGACATAATACTGTATGCAGGGACCACTATGGGGTATAATACTGCGTGCAGGTGCCACTATGGGACATGATACTGTGTGCAGGGGCCACAATGGGACATAATACTGTGTGCAGGAGCCACTATGGGGGATTATACTGTGTTCATGGGCCACTATGGGACATAATACTGTGTGCAGGGGCCACTAATGGACATAATACTGTGTGCAGGGGCCACTATGGGGGATAATACTGTGTGCAGGGGCCACTAAGGGACATAATACTGTGTGCAGGGGCCACTATGGGAGATAATACTGTGTGCAGGGGCCACTAAGGGACATAATAATGTGTGCAGGAGCCACTGTGGGGGATAATACTGTGTGCAGGGGCCACTACGGGGAATAATACTGTGTGCAGGGGCAACTAAGGGACATAATGCTGTGTTCAGGGGCCACTATGGGGAATAATACTGTGTGCAGGGGCCACTATGGGGGATAATACTGTGTGCAGGGGCCACTAAGAGACATAATTCTGTGTGCAGGGACCACTATGGGGGATAATACTGTGTGCAGGGGCCACTATGGGGGATAATACTGTGTGCAGGGGCCACTAAGGGACATAATTCTGTGTGCAGGGGCCACTATGGGGGATAATACTGTGTGCAGGGGCCACTATGGGAGATAATACTGTGTGCAGGGGCCACTAAGGGACATAATAATGTGTGCAGGAGCCACTGTGGGGGATAATACTGTGTGCAGGGGCCACTAAGAGACATAATTCTGTGTGCAGGGACCACTATGGGGGATAATACTGTGTGCAGGGGCAACTATGGGGGATAATACTGTGTGCAGGGGCCACTAAGGGACATAATTCTGTGTGCAGGGACCACTATGGGGGATAATACTGTGTGCAGGGGCCACTAAGGGACATAATTCTGTGTGCAGGGGCCACTATGGGGGATAATACTGTGTGCAGGGGCCACTATGGGGCATAATAGAGCGCGCAGGAATGCGTAGGAGGGCCCATGTCAAAAGTTCGCCATGGGGCCCCGTCATTCCTATATTCAAAGGGATACAGGCTTAGACCTTATGTAGTGAAGCTAGGGTCCCACCCCGTCTCAGCACAACAAAGAGAAGCTTCACAAGAGTTGGTGTCCAACCAAACGTGTTTTATTAGTAGAGTTTCAGTGAACGTTTTCGGTCCTTCTGGACCTTCGTCAGACTCTGTCTTGCAGTAGAAACAGTAATGAATGAGACCAATGTCAAGGTAATGGAGGCTCACAAATACCTCCGCTGGAACCGAACCAAGCCCGCTGTAGATAGTTAAATGCTGCGCAAAAATGAACTAGGCAAATTGCCAGAAGGAAGCGCTTCCTGATAACGAGCTGTGCACCTGTGTCCATCACATGACCATGAATTGTACATCACATGCCAGGGACTGATTTCGATCCACTGGAAGTGAGCAGAATGAATGAAAGCAAGCAGAGATCTAGGACACCGAAAACCAAGGATTGAAAGTAAAAAAGTATATTGAAAAATTGTAGAACTTTACATTATACAAAGAACATTTGTCTCAATATTTGTCTGAACCTGGACATCCACTTTAAATTTGAAATAAGAACCAAACCCAGAACTGGCATGCTGTTCCATCCTTTCTGCTTGGATTATATAATTTTGGGAAAATGATCGCTCTCATTTTGAACAAACTGTTGCATGCCACTCTTAGGAGAGCGCTGCCTGGGATATTTTGTATTTAATTTTCTTTTCAACTGACTTCAATAAGTGCTCAGCTGCAGTGAAGGTGCTGGGCTGATGGATCTTTCTTCTGGCGTCCATCCTGTACACAGTACAGGGCTAGAAGCAACTCCATGCTGCTGATTGCTCTGAGAGCTAGGTGTTGGTCCTCATCAGTGTACCTGTCGGTTCTGTGGCCCCTCATTGCTTCGGGCGCACTGTTGTGATGTGTGCCCAGAGCAATGAGGGGCCACAGAACAGACATGTACACTGACGGGCAAAAGAGTAACAGTGTCCCTAGGTTTCTTCTACACGTTCCCAATGTACAGTAGGTGCATACTGGTTGATTCACTTGGATACAAATACAGTTTTTTTCTTCAACTATACCCACAAGTGTTTGATTGGGTTATGTTCTGGGGACTGTGGGGGCCAATCCAGCACCTCTACTTCATTGCCATTGAACCATTTCTTTGATAATCTCTACATAGACTTCTGGTTTTTGTCCTGCTGGAACACTGTGTCTTCCTTTTCATACCCATAGTACTTGACAGTATGAAGTAACTTGTCTTCTAGTATATATACATGAGTAGTGTAACAGACCCCCTTCTCGTCAAACTAAAAAGTGACAGGTGCCCCGCCCCTTTTTTGATGTAACCACGCCCCCTTTTATTATATGACCACGCCCCCTTTTATATGATTATTTTTGACGTCACTACGGCCATTTTATAATTAACACCCCCCACCCACCCACACACACACACACCCCCTCCCACCCCCCCACCCCCCAACCCCTTTATAAATATGATGCTACGCCCCTTTTTATATAAGCTCTCCTTTTGCGCTGGCATAAATGATATTTCTTTGATAGAAAGGAATATCGTTCATTTCAGCGCAAAAGTGTCAGCCCCCTTTTTATATATGCTTCTCCTTTTGCGCTGGCATAAATGATATTTCTTTGATAGAAAGGAATATCGTTCATTTCAGCGCAAAAGTGTCCGCCCCCCTTTTATATATATATGCTTCTCACCTTTTGCGCTGGCATAAACGATATTTCTTTGATAGAAAGGAATATCGTTCATTTCAGCGCAAAAGTGTCAGCCCCCTTTTTATATATGCTTCTCCTTTTGCACTAGCATGAATGATATTTCTTTAAGGAATATCACTCAGCCCATTGCAAAAGTGTCTATAGTTTTATTTAAGATAAATAATATACCTATTTATTGTTGATGTAACCAGCTATGCACTTCAGCACCGCTGCGTGGCGTCATGAGTCAAGCTCCTACACATCCACCCCAGAAGACGGCAAGACATATTGTGACATGGCCGTACAAAGTTCCCCTAATACAACTATGGACCGTGCTTCTGCGCAAGCGTGTAGCGCAAAAACATGTCTTGACATGTAGAGGACCTGACCACAATGAGCGATTGGCATGACCGCGCATGGCTTTTCAGCAGAACTTATGGTACATTCTGCGTACGAGCAAAAACCACAAACACACAGCATTTATTTTAAAAAATATATAATAATTTTATTCAGAATACCAAAAAAAAAAACAAAAAACAAAACAAACACAAACACATGAAATATTATTATTACAATGTTAACCACGCCTGCTGTAATAGTGGAAAAGTTCTCACTTTAGGTAATAAAGTCGCATGGGGCAGTCCCGAGGCTGTGGGTGATGAGGGAAAAATGTGGGTTCTGGACCGAGGTAGTTCTGAAGTTGAGGGATGAGTTAAATTCATTTTTAAAAGGTCCAGATTTTCCCTTCTGGTCGGATTACCCACTACACTGGAGGGTATATTTAATTCGGCCATCGAGCTGAAAAATACATCCCAGCCGGGAGGCGTATTCTTTTTCACCAAGCTGTGACTCTGCGTGGCGTGTTTAATGAGATCCAACATATTAGATCCGGGGATCGGTTCCCCTCTGTAAATAAATTCACCTTTGTCATTCCAGGCTGTGACATCTGATTTCTGATCCATTTTGCTCAGTATAATTTCTGCGCTCCTTTTAAAGCGCGGGCTGACACTGTCAACAATTTCACGGATTGAAGCATTTTTATCAGGTAGTGTATTTGACAATTGCTGGTGGTCGGTGAGAGGAGACGCAATAAGGTTCAAACTAGATAACTCGGTCGTCTCCTGTTTTACAAGATTCAAGTACCTCGCTAGCACCTCTGTGTATCTCTTAATTTTCACATCATCAGGGAGATCTCTGCGCTGTAAAATGTTGTTAAGCTCCTCCTCAAGAGTGTGCAGGGTATTTTGGCGCATAGTGGGTGCTGATGTAATAGTCTGTTTTAGTTTGTTAAGTTCACTTTTAGGAACCAGGTACATTTTCTCTGCGTGTTCCATTACTTATTAGCAATAAGACCAGCTATTAGCGGTATAGCAAAACTCAGCAGAGGTCCTATAAATCCGCCGCACTGGTTCACTATGCGCTTCTTTTTCTTTGCGTCTATATATTTATTCCCCAGCTGTCTTATAGACTTACGCCATTTCTTGAGTATATTCTTCTGTCTCTCTTTTAGAGGGATTCTACCTTTCAAAATATTTAAAGCAATTTCACCTATGGCCAGTATTAAATCTCTACTGGCATTGCGTAAAATTGATGTCCTGAGCGGCGGGGGTGCCTTCACCAGAGTTTTTAAGAGGTGCCAGTTACGGCGTATTCTCTCAGACATCTTGTCGATACTATGCGCAGGACATAGAATGTGACTAGATCTCTAAGTTTTTGTCTTATTAACCTTTGATTTTCTTTTGAACATAGGCAACTGGTAAATCTGGTGGAAACAAACCCGCTCTTAATCGCATATCCTCAGGAGTAGAACCTCTTAAGTCTACTAACAAATAACCGTAAGGGTTACGTGTCGCGTCTTCAAAAGCTTCTAAAAAGAAGCGTGTTTTCCCCGGGTACATCTGCCGTGCTAATGTCATAACTTGTAATTTATCACGAGGATTATTAAAGAGAACCATGTACTTTGTGTTTAAAGCTATTGTTCTACTCTTTTTACCCTGACAAAATATGTTCTGAACTAAATAGAAAATGCTTAGATTTCTGTGATGTACGTACTTGGTGAAAGCCTTCTCTATCTCGCCATTCTGGCTAGCGCTCTCCATGAGATCATCAACAATTGTCAAATTTACCTTGTCAGGGGGAAAAAGTTCATCGTCTATAAAAGTTGCCGGTAGACCTTCAATAAAACGTATGTTAGGAATGGTGCGAGACAGATCATCGTATAATTTTTGCCAACATGCATAAAACCAGACAATATTTTCGGGTTTGTGTGATAAATGAGTGTCAGCGTAATGTAACAATTGTTTTACAAAATAGCTTTTCCCTGAATTACTTGGTCCCGCTAAAATGCACGAGAAAGGGTGCTGTAACCGAGGATCCATAATAATGATGATGAGGGCGGCATCCAAAATGTTCCCAATTATATTCTAGGGCAAACCTGTATTCTAAGCGGTGCAACCGCCGTAAACTGCGCTGTAGATGCCCTATTTCTTCTCTTGATCCACGGCCGTGTATTTCAATGCTCATGTGTCTCACAAGAGCGTTCCACAAATCTAGTAAAAACACATAAAAAAATGGAGTGGAGTAATGTAACAAGACTAATACCCGAAAGGCAGTGTTGTAAAATCATCGAACAGATGACGTTTTGTGTAAACACATCTCTGTGTTTTACTCAGAGGCCGAGTCTCAATACACCAGTATTTCTTATTACGAACAATGCCAGGCTGTTGAACAAATAACGATTTCTGGGTGTGAGCGTCTGAATTGCGGGGGTAGTCCAAAACTAAATCTTTTAAACTGTCAAAATTAATAACCTGGCTATTGGCGACATTCAGTGTTATCCCCTTAACTTTCAAGACAGTCTTACCAGTGTTCAGTTTGTAGCCGTATGTTTTTGGGCCTGCAGATACAAACTCAGTTATGTAGGAGTCATCGGGTATTTCACTGGTCAATTCACCCAGATAGTCGCCTAAAGGCGGACACCACTCACCATCACGATGGATGAAGATGACAGAGTCTGTGTCGTGGTAGAGACACCGTTCCTGCAGTCTGTCCAGTAACTTGTACAGTTCAAGTCTGGCATAAGCGGTAGTAAAGCAAGCTATAAAGATGTTTGTGTTTCTGTTGACCGTGTAGTGATCTTTTGCATATTTCCAATTGACAGTGGCCGTTTCATCGTCTATAAAATTGAGTTCTGAGACTTCATAGTAGGGGAGGAAGACATAATTGAAGAGCTCGTCAGGGTCTGTGACCAAACTAGTTGTTGGTAAATTTGATTTTTGACCAAACTTCCCCCATAACGAATTTAGAAAAAGTTTGGAGATTTGTCTTTTTGCTGGGTTTACTTCAATTTCATCAGGTCTTAATCGTACACCTTCTTTTTCATAAAAGTCAGCTACGTATTGAGCCTTCTTTTCATCATCAGTGCATCTGCTAGGGTAACCCGAGGCCTCCTGTTTATCCCTGAGATGTAATTTAATGTATTTAGCAAATAATTTGTCACTTGAACGAGCAAAATCCCACACCTCATAGACCTCTGCTATTCTATACCCCTTTTCAATGGCCATTTCTAACTCTATGGTGCACCATGTCCCTGTGAGAGCTCGTTCCTCCTCAGTATGCGTGCAGGGGTCCGTCTGAGAGTTTGCAGCGCATGTATAACACAGAGGGAACATTAATTTTTTGTTAAGCTTCACAGGCAATACTGGAAAGAACAGATCGCGTGGAGGGTATACCTTAACTCTGGCAATGCCGAAGTATTTTTTCAGATGCCCGAAATTCTCATAAATGATCTTGGGGTGACCTACAGGATATCTTTTTGTTTTGTTGACAAAGGGGTAGAGGCTTGTGAAATCAAAGTACTTAATGGTCTCACCCTCAGACAACTTGTGATACAACTTAATCGCGTTAGTTCTACCGCCATAAAGGGCATCACGCGGCTCTAGAGGCTCGGGGAATTGCATCTCATCAAGAAAGGCACGGACACCCGCATCTTTTTCAACCATCTCTTTCCACTCATGTTCCCATAATTCACGTACTTTGAAACCACAGCTATGGAGGTAGCGTCTTTTACGCTGAGTATTGTAGTACAACTGACCAAAAGTGGTGGCAGTGACACTATTTTCATCTTCATCATTATAGCAGACACGACAACCGTGATAAAAACAACCCTGAAATTCAAATGCTGTCTCCTGGCCATTAACATTAGCATAACCGTCTAAAAAATATATCCCCACTTTCTTTTCGCCACCTCTCAAAGCGTGTTGTATCTCAATATTCTCATTGCGTGCTACATACATGAGCCACTGTATAGCAGGTGTTGAATAACGCTTTTTTGTCTTGTTGTAATTGTCAGCGGGCACGATAGCTATACGCCTTTTCGGCAAGAATTTAAACCTGTACATAGACATGCACACAGACGCCAAAGTAGTAAGCTGAAATGGATCAATATATACAGTTACCACAATATTCGCCCGCTGTTCCGGACAGTATCTGACAACCTCTTTCTCTGTCATTTCAATAACACGATCCCTATACCGGATACAAGCTTGACGCAACACTTCAACATCTTGTTTGCAATATGCTTTCAGCTCTGATTTAAAATCAAATTTCACATCTTTTTGTGTCTCATACCACGCCATGAACTCTTTCTTCTCACTATCCATCATGTACTGTACCCCGTAAGCCTCTGGTTGCGGTAAAGGTCCCACATAGTTTTGATTCTTTTCAGTATTAAAAAAGTGGGGAAAATGACCTTTTGTTTCAGAAAAACCCATGGCCTGCGGTAATTTACTCAACTTCATGGGTATAAAATTTAGAGAATCTATGAATCGTATCCCCAAGCCATCAACGGTTACACACAAGAGCTTGCCACCTTGAGTAAGCAATTTTACAGACAATTTCTCATTTATCAATTCTTTGACTATGAAATATGAATCATAACGACCGCCGTTGTGGGCAATAAATGTAAAGCCAGAAAAGGCACCAGATGTAAAAAACTGGACAAATTCACTAGCACATGTTTTTCCCTCAAACTCCCAGAACTTGTCACCCGCCAATGTTGTGGCGTATACGTAATTAGGAACATGGGGGCCATTCTCCTGCATGCATTCAAAGTCATAGAAAATATAAGCATCAGTCTCATCCATTTCTTTGCAGCGCCGCATATAACAGAGGTGATCATCAAATTTTTGAACACGTGCATAACATACACTACAGCGCAGCCCCTCACACTTATGATCACCGAATGTCTCATGGCGTACAAACCGACAGCACTGATCACAAAATCTTTTAGCTATACAAAACTCTCTGTCCTCTCTACTCAATAACATGTGACGATTCAAACAGTCTCTAGAACGAGCATATACACGGCAAATAGGACAACGCACATCAGCTTTCGGGTCCTCTTTACAGTCCTTGTTCCTGCAAGCTCTACACCAATACTGACATGAATGAGCGTATTTGTGATGGTACGCAGAATTGCAATTATCACAAAAGTATTTCGCACCGAAAAAACCTTTTATATTTTTGATGCCATAATAGTGGTCATCATGGTGGAGAATGAATAAGGTTTTATCTGAAGGGGCTTTTCCTGTCTGATAACAACGCCAATCACCACGACTGAAATACATGACTCTGATAGTAATGTTCAATACACGTTCAAATCCCGCAACATCGCTAAAACTGACTAATGTCTTATCACCAATCCCCAATTCGGCATGCAGCTGTTTAGCACGTTCCACTATTTCCCAGTCACTCACAGCACCTTCCTCCAGCAGCGCTATCAGGCTTGCAGCCATGCACAGGTTTGTGTCATGATTATTGAAATCATACAGCCATCTCTGTTTTCGCTTAATGATCTGCCTATATGAAATAGCCCTTATACGCTTTTTGATGCCACCTCTTCTATTTCTAATTATGGTGACCGTCAGTTTGAGGCAACCATCGGCTAAACACTCGGCGTTACTCTGTAAAGCATTCGCTACAGCATTTAAAAACTCCTCTGCATTGAAACTCTCACGGGACTGTTTTGTTGAGTAAACAGGATCTAGACTGCCCTCCCCTGAAAGTCTTAACTGCACAAAATCACCAGGCTCTATGTCACTAAGCAGATTGTCTAGTAAATTCTGAACGGCTGTATGGATCGCATCGATTGCCTCTACAAAAGAGTGTATACGGTCCAGATTGACAAAACGAAAATGCTCGCTGTACACAATACCGTTAAAACCCGCAAGCACTCTCTGGTGATGAAAAATGTGTTGTAAAAACACAGAGGGTCGGTTTGAACCCACCCCATCACTTTCACCAGTAGGTGGCTGTGGTGTATCAGATTGTACCTCATGACTTACACCAGTAGATTACTGAGGTGTGTCAGATATCTCGTCACCATGATTGTCCTGGACCTCATGAATTGAATTCGTTTGTAGAGGTAACTGATGCATCTCTGATTCTATACACCCCTCTATGGCATGCGTACGGCTCTGTCTGCGCCTCCTGGCCGCCAATGACCTCCTAGAACGTATCAACATGTTTATAGCTCGCTTAACATGCTTACGATTAGCAGCACCCGATGTGTGTGGTTTGGGCAGACACTTCATTCCATTACCAACCATGTCTAGTCATAAGCATGATCCTATCTGTGAATTCAGAACACTAATAGTTTCAGCGGTCACAGCATACATCTTGCTCAGTTTCTTTAGTTCTGCTAGATTGTGTGAGCTGAATGTGCGTGGATTTTTGGGATCTGAATGTATTTGGCTATACCGGGACAACATCATGGTGATGAGTTGACGTGCACGGTAAAGCTGCACATTATGCTTATACACGAGAGCTAGTTCATTCAAAACTTGCAGCTCTTCAGTGTGTTCCAATTTTGGTTTTTTCGCTTTAGTAAATACAGATTGTGATACCTTGGATTTACAGGCAGCGAAAATGGATTGTGGCGTCCTCGCTTCAGCTGAGCGACGGCGTCCACCCGTGGTTTTACTGGTAGGAGTAGATGTGTTTATGGCTACATTGCTCACTACAGCAGATCCGGACGGCAGTACCGTGGCTGTACCTGCAGGATGCATTGTAACGTATGTGCTTGTGTTTTCAGTGTCTGTGTTGTGACAAACCCGTATAATATTATCTGGTTTTATACAGATTGACTCACCATTGTGTGCTTTCTTGAGGGGTGCTGTAACAACTTCGCAAATTGGTGAGAGTGGTATGTGTCTTACGGCCGGATTACGCACAGCTGGGACCTCTACTGATGCTTGATGATGCTTTGTTGCGTGTTTTCTCTTGCTCCCTTCTTCATGTTTTTTTCCAGAATCCTTGACATTAATATCCAAAGGTAAGCGGTTGGGCCGAAAAGTCATAGCATTCGGTAGGCCCTGGTTACCCTGCTCCGTGTTGTCTGCTCCTGACACAACTCCTGACTGCACGGTCTCTGACACGACAGCTGCCGATGTGGTGTTCTGGTCGCGATTCTCACTCAATAATGTGTTGAATAGTCTACGTGGTCGACGTCTTCTTGCTGTGAAAAGAACGTAAATGTGTATCATTACAATGCCTATTAACGTTTTGCCGAGTAAATAGGAATCACACAGTTCAGTCATTATTCTACTTACAGACTCCGTATACAATGCTGGACATGGCGTCGATTTCATCCTGCGTCATTACAGATGCTATACGTGGTGTCGATACGTCAGGTTCAGTCACTTTAGTAAGCTGAACATTTTCTTTATTTTCCTTGTTTTTGGGCTTTTTAAATGTGTAGACTGAAAAAATCAAAAATTAAGTGTTGTTATTCATACTATATGTACAATAAACAGCATACATGTAGAGCACGTATTGTTAGTCTTCTTTTTGTTATTTTGTTTTTATTACGTATTAACCAAGATTAAATAAAATCATACCTTTCTTTCTGCTTAGGTCAACACGGCCGTTGACACTCAATGGCTTCTGTAATACGTTCTCCGACAGCAATTCATTGGTTACAGCTAATTAGACACAAAAGAAAATGTGTTTTAGCATTTTTTATACGTTGAAATAGAAAAAAATCTAAACCGAGATTAAATAAATAACATACCATCGCTTGCTTTCTTTAAATTCCGGTTTAGGCTATCATTGTATGTCATGTCCCCTTCTAATACACCCTCCGGTAGCACTTCAGAGATGTGAGCTAATTAGGTACAAAAGAAATAAATGTATTTTAGCAATTTTTTATACACTTAAATAGAACAAAGTTACTAGTCATACATGATATATTTACCTAATTGGGGGTCAGTAAAATTTTGATTTAAACTATCGCGGTATATCTCGGGGTCTTCTAATACATACTCCGGCAGCGATTCACAGATGTGAGCTAATTAGGGGCGATTGTTAAAAAATCTATATTTTTAGTATTTTTACACACTTAAATAGAGCAAAATTACTTAAATAGAGCAAAATTATTAGCCGTACACGGTATATTTACCTAATTGGGAATCAGTAACAAGATCGCTGTATTCGCTGACCTCACTACCATTATTTCTGTTCTCCATCTGATAACAAAAACAACGTGTTAATAAACTGATATGCTAGAATCAAACTTAATTTATCTAGTAGAAAATATCTCATACGTTATTAATGAATGCACAGTCTTTTTTAAAAAAAGCTAAATAAAAAGCGCAAGTCTTACCTTTTTTTTTCTATAGGCTTGAATGCTGAGGACTAGAGCGAGGCTCTCTGTCAGTGCAGACGAATGTACACAACACTGACCAGTGCTTCTAATAAATACCCTCACAGCTTTATGGTAGGGGGTGTGTGTCTCCGCCCCGTGAATGGTAGGAGGGTTGGAATACCCAGCCCCCTCAGGAAAATTTGTAATCTAACTACGTATCACTGAATTAAAATATATTGCTGTTCCTAAGTAGTGTACTGAAAAAAATGGCGTTATCGGATCGTTATTATAACCCCAGACTTCCTGGATCCTATGGAGGTATTGACGCTTTATATAGGAATTCAGCAAGCGCCTCTCGCAAAGAAGTTATTAAATACCTCAAGAATGAAGATAATTATACATTATTTAAACCAGTACGCAAATCTTTTCCCCGTAATAAAATCTTCGTGGCGAACGTTGACCATCAATGGCAGATGGACCTGGCATGTATGAATAATCTCTCATCACACAATGACGGCATTAATTATTTATTGATCTCGATAGACATTCTCTCCCGTTACGTATGGTGTGTAGCTCTGCATAATAAGTCGGGCAGCACGGTAGCAAAAGCGCTGAAATTGATTTTTGAAACTGACGGCCGTGTACCACGAAAAATACAGACGGATAGAGGCCGTGAGTTTATGAATGCACCCCTGAAGAAGCTATGCAAGATTTACGCGATAGAACAGATCTTTACTACAAATTCTGTAAAAGCGGCCATAGTTGAGAGATTTAATCGCACCCTTAAAACGCGAATGTGGAAATATCTTAGTCATCATAATACTTATAGATATATTAACATATTACCTGATTTGATATATAGTTACAACCACAGTTATCACAGAACGATAGGTTGTAGTCCTGCCGAAGTATCAAAGCATAACTCATTAACAATATGGAGAAGAATTTACGGACAGGAATCTAAGGCTAAAAAGGAAAAACCTACTTTAAAGGTAGGTGACCATGTAAGGATTTCACAGTATAAGCACGTGTTCGCCAAAGGTTATGAGCAGACATACACCGAGGAAATATTTATCATTACTGGAATCAACACAAGATTCAGAAGACCGCTGTACATGATCGCCGATTTGAGCGGTGAGCCTATAGAAGGATCATTTTATAAGGAAGAAATACAGAAAATAACATTCAATGAGAACCAAGTCTACAAGATTGAGAAAATAATAAGAAGGAAACGTAGTGGTGGACAAATTTTATGTTTTGTCAAGTGGCGCGGTTACCCTGATAAATTTAATACGTGGATACCTGCAAATCAGCTGATTGACGTGTAATCATGATGGAATCAGATTCATTCTATGTCACATTACCGAGCAACGCTTCACGACATATCTATAACGATAACACCATAGCAAGTTTCACAACGAAATTAGCGAAGCCTCTCCATTTTTCGGACTCCTTTGAGGTTGCCCTAACGGAAATACAGTACCCGCATACATGGGATAGTTTTGGCAAAATGGAGGCGAACTTTTTTATCGCTAGAGCCGGCGAAGAACTGGTCGAGCATTATTTAAACCCTGGCTATTTCTCGACAATTGCTGAATTAATTTCAACTCTGAATGATGAAATTAGAAATCTAAAGCTAAGTAGTGAAGACTTTAGACTCCGCTATGATTAAATAAGGGGTATTGTTCGTATACCCACATCACGTACAATACGATTCGAGCTAGGCCCTAAGCTGTCTAATATTTTAGGAATGCCTTGTTGTTTTGATGATTCAGCGCCTAAAAAGCCTTCAGGCAGGCGGAAACCGTATCCTGATATAAAAGACGGCTTTTATACGCTGTACGTCTACAGTGACATCATACAACACCAGTTGGTGGGCGACAGTTACGTACAGCTTTTAAGAACTGTAGAGATTGCTGGAAAAAACAACGAGATTGTTACGTTACGGTATACAACGCCGGATTATATTCCTCTCGCCAAACATCATTTTGATTCGATAACAATATCAATTCTAAACGATTTAGGAAAGCCTGTAAGGTTTAAGTACGGCAAAAGTATTGTGCGTCTGCATTTTAGGCCCCGCAAGGTGCTGAACGCATAAAATGTTATCCAGGAGGTCATTTGCGGACCCCGCTGTCTATTCGCGTTACTACATAGCGCAAGCTGGCCGCGGTTTGGAAGGCTTCCGCGGCGATGAGTACATGTATGGAGCAGGTCTCGCTGGTATATTTAGAGGACTTTTTAGAAGAGCTGTACCTTTATTTAGAAGAGGAATCGAGTTAGTAAAACCGCATGTAAAAACGGCTGTGAGAAACATCGCTAAAGACGCTGTTACATCTGTATCAGCGGCCATGATGAACAAAATCAACAACACGGCTGATGAGCAGAAGGGATCGGGTCTTGTATATACTGTAAACACATCCCGTAAAAGAAAAAGGCGTGCCCGATCACCACTACCCCCGCTACTCATGAATAAGAAACCTCAGCGTAAAAGAGGTCGGAGTCATAAACCTGTAAGGCGAACACGAGACGACATCTTCTAATCATCCGTCATGGCTTTCGTTCACGAGGCATCTGAGGAATGTACGAAATCTGAACTCGATATTTTCGATATACCACCTACTCAAACAAGTATTGAAAATTCTTTCTTTGTGGAAGCGCAGCCGATCGCTGCTCTGACGGACAACGCGCCTCTGGAGTTCTTCATCTCCGGCACATCGGATTTTTATTATGATCTTAACAACACTTTTTTATACATAAACTGTAGAATTGTGAAACAGGATAACACGGCCATCGCTGACGGCGCCCGTGTGGGCTTTATTAACTATCCTATAGCAACTCTTTTTAATCAGGTGGATGTTACCCTGGGTGATAGACTTATATCCCAATCTGATAATCTATATTCCTACCGCGCATATCTTGAGACCTTGCTGAGCTACTCCAATCAATCCCTCGAATCGCAATTTACAGCAGGCCTGTTCTATAAAGATACTGCGGGGCACCATAACACACGTACTTTGGATGGTGAAAATTTGGGGTTTATCAAAAGAGCTCGGGCAACCGCACGCTCGAGACCTGTGGAATTGCTGGGGCCGATTTTCGCAGACATATTTAATCAGCCCAAGCTGTTACTTAATGGTCTGGATCTGAAGATAAAACTCTCGAGGAATAAAGATGCAACACTCAGGAGGGCCAGGGTTGGTATCACGGTAATATATCAGATGTGGCCGGCTTGCAGGGAGTCCCTGGGTCCCGAATGTGCACAAAATTTCCCTTTTTGATGTCCCCGACTACCCTCCCCTGCGTGATATCTGACAATGACAACAGACAACCAGGCTTCGGGGGTAATCGTTGCTTTTCTTTTTACTAGCAGGACAAAGTAATACACATGTACATATGGAGGACTTCTTCACATACAATACAGCGATCTTTGCAGGTAGTGTCCAATTAGCGGAGGATGGGGCAGAATGCTTTGGATAGTGGTTGCTTGGCAGTTAACTTGTATATACTTGTAAAGATGGCCTGTATCCAGGGGGTTAGTCCTCAACAAACTGGGTACACGTATGTAGAAGAACAAATACAATTTTTCTTAGCAGCGGGAGATTCTCAATTTCTGCCAGACTAGCTATGGGCTTCTTTAAATATAGATTTGTCCCAAAGACTTACTTGGATAGAGATATACGTGGGGGGTCCCAGATGTATGGATAACCAAGTCCATCAACTTCAGCACTTGTAAGATTAGAGCTTCAGAGGAAAACACTCTCTGAGAAGGGCCTTGAAGATAGGGAAGAAGACATCTCTGCTTGGTGCACCCTGATAAGTCGGAAGCCATTATCCATGCTCCATGTGCTCTGTCTCACAGCTGTGTCTACACTTGTAGCCCCACACAAAAGACATCAGCCAAAAACGTCCCCAACCCCCTCTAGAGAGGGTGGTCACTCAACTCTCCCTCCAGGCCAGTCAAGGGAGCCTCATTGGTCCTGGAGGTCAGCTAATCATAATGGACACTCCCTTTACAGTTACAACTGAAATTACAATGGCAAAGTATAGGCAGGTGCAGTTCACAAAAACATCCACAAGATGGCGCATTAATAGACCCCCTGTGTGCTGGCTCTGGAAGAATAGAAATATATAGAAGTAATGAAGGGGGAGGAAAATATTTACCTTATATGAAAATGTCCATGCTATCTCGGTCTGCATTAGAGGGAATTGGACTAGCAGTACCGGGACATTACATACACCCCCACTAAGAAAAGAGCCGTCCTCGGCGACTAACTAGCGCGGAGGAACCTAGAGAGATGGGATGCGCACAGGTAGTAGGGCTGGATACCTGAGAAACAATAAACAGAATAATGGCAAACAACAATGTGACATGACTTATGTACAAGAACGATACTCCGTGATTATATGCAAAACCAAAACATAATAAACAGTAGAAACATAATGCCAATAGGTGGGTAGAGTCTCTTTCAGCAATAGGGCATTGTCCATGGAAAGGCTCAGGGTAGGCACTATGTGGCACAAATACAGTCCTCAGTAGTCCATAGGCTGTAGAGAAATATGTAATGCAAAACAAGAACATAACAAAATGCTTGGGATTACCCAGGTATGGAGGCTTAAACGGTTGCTAACTAACTAATTAATAAGAACATAGGTATATGAAAGAGGCAAAGTATATATATATATATATGAAAGGATATGGTTGCTCAGTCTCTATAGCGAGCTGGGGGAGTTCCCTTGGTACTTCGCTCTGATCGCCTCAGCACTTGGTCTTCTACTTGCGTAGGAACACTGGAAACTGGAACTCCATCTTGTGCTGGTTCAGGAGCAGCAATTGGAGCAGCAACACTGGAGTCCGGAATTTCATCTTGTGTTGATTCAGGAGCAGCAACACTGGAGTCCGGAATTCCATCTTGTGTTGGTTCAGGAGCAGCAACACTGGAGTCCGGAATTTCATCTTGTGTTGGTTCCGGGGCAACAATTGGAACCGGAACATGAGTCGGGATAGGAACTGGAACAGGAACAAACTGGTAACAGCTGGGGATAAGAAATTGAGATCTAAAGATCGATTCATCTACAGAAGGCAGTCTTGGAGGAGTTGCCATCACAGGAACTGGTTGGTAGACAGTTGTAGCTTGTGGTGGTGCTGACATCCTCAGTGAGTCCTCTCTGGTGCACAATTTGATGCGGTTCCGATGCACTGTTTGTGGAGCCATGCCTGGTTTCTTTACTTCATAAACATCGGACTCTGGATAGGGAATGGCTGTAATGGTGTAGGGCTCCGCTTCCCAAAGAGAATCAAGTTTTCCAGTTCTGTGGTACTTCTTTAACCATACTTTGTCACCAATGTGTAAAGGTGTAGCATTAGCTCTTTGGTTGTAGTTCTCTTCTTGTCGTCTGTGAGCTTCCTTCATGCGACAGTCGACTATCTCTTGCGCTTCTTGCATTCGGCGCTGATGTTCTAGAACCCAATCAGTCTTTGGCAGAGGGTTGATCACATCTGGTATCTGAATTCCTAAAGCACGGTCTTTTGGAAGTTGACCTTGTCTTCCAAACATTAAGAAGTATGGTGAATAGCCTGTAGAACAGTGGGTAGTGTTATTGTAGATCTCCACTAATTCATCAAGTAGTTGAGGCCATTCTGCTTGTTTGGTGAAAGATGCTGTTCTCAGCATGTTGATGAAGATCTGGTTAACCTTCTCACAAAGTCCATTCCCTTGGGGATGGTAGGCAGTTGTTCTCAGCTTTTTGCATTCATGGAACTGGCATAGTTCTTGGAAAAGCTGTGACTCGAATGCAGGTCCTCTGTCAGTTAGGACTGCTTCAGGACACCCGTAGTGTCTCACATATTCGCGGTAGAATGTGATGGCTGTGGTACGTGCGGTGAGGTCTTTAACTGGCACAACGACAACCCACTTGGAGTAGTGGTCCACCATGGTAAGGGCATATGAGTAGCCTGAACGAGTCGGGGCTAACTTCACATGGTCAAGAGCAACTAGTTCGTTTGGTCTCTGAGTATGGATGGGATGTAGTGGTGCTCTAGCATCCTTCTTACCAGTCTTTGTAAGGTTGCAGGCTGGACATTCACTACACCAACTCTCAATGTCAGCACGCATTCCAATCCAATAGAAGCGTTGGCGTATGGTGGCTTCCGTTTTCTGCACTCCAAAGTGTCCAGATTGATCATGGTAGGCATCAAGAATGATCTTGGCATCCCGCCTAGGAATGAGAATTTGGTGCAACCTCTCACCGGAAACAGGATCTAAGGTGTTGCGCAGAATCAAGCCTTTCTGGATGAAAAGTCTTTTGCGCTGCCTCCATAGGCGTTTGAGCTCAGTATCCGTATACCGTCTTCTGAGTCTGACAGGTATTCTTCCAGTGATTAGGTAATCATAGATTTCACCTATGACACGAGATTCTTTCTGGAGGGTTTGCCATCTAGATAGTTCTTGAAGTGGGTCAGATTTCTCTTGAGGACCTTCTTCAGGCTGTGTAGCAGCAATGACGTTCTGCGTAGCAAACTTCTGATAGAAGGGAGGCATCTCAACATCTTCCCACATGTCTTCTTCAGGAGGTTCTTCTCCTATAGGCAAACGGGATAAAGCATCAGCGTTTACGTTGGTCTTACCACTGCGGTATTTGAGGTCGAAACAATAGTTCGCCAATCTGGAAGCCCATCTCTGTTCGAGAGCACCTAGCCGTGCTGTGTTTAGGTGAGCTAGAGGATTGTTGTCTGTGTAAACGGTAAATGGTGTAGCCGCAAGGTAGTCTTTGAATTTCTCTGTGACGGCCCACACAACACCAAGCAGCTCTAACTTGAACGAACTGTAATTGTGATCGTTCTTCTCAGCACCTCTCAAGCTTCGGCTGGCATAAGCGATGACTCTCTCTTTGTTGTCCTGGACTTGTGACAGTACAGCTCCTAGGCCTTGATAGCTGGCATCTGTATAGAGACGGAAAGGATGGCTGTAGTCAGGATAAGCCAGAATTGGAGGAGAAGTCAATAAGGCTTTCAAAGTCTGGAATGCAGTTTCTTGTCTTTCAGACCAATCAATTAGGAGTCTTCTGTTTGAGTTTTCTTTAGGACAACCACGTAGCAATTCTGTCAGTGGTTCCGCTACCTGTGCAAAGTGAGGTATAAAGCGGCGGTAGTAGCCCGCGAATCCTAGAAAACTTCTGACTTCCTTTACTGTCTTTGGAGTTTCCCAGTCTTTGACAGCAGAGATCTTGTCAGGATCAGGCTGGATACCTTCAGCACTGACTACATGACCTAAGTAATTGACCTTTGGTTTTAGCAGGTGGCATTTTGAAGGTTTTATCTTCAGGCCGTGTTCAATAAGAACCTGGAACACTTCTGCTAGGTTGTTCAGATGGTCTTCATAAGTGCGAGAATACACAACAACATCATCGAGATACAGCAAAACACTCTGGAAGTTGAGGTGGCCAAGACATCTCTCCATGAGTCGCTGGAATGTTGCTGGGGCATTGCACAACCCAAAAGGCATGCTATTAAACTCATAAAGTCCCATCGGGGTGGTAAAAGCTGTCTTTTCTCTATCCTCAGGAGCCATGGGGACCTGCCAGTAGCCACTGGTTAGGTCGAGAGTTGAGAAGTATGCAGCTGAACCAAGAGCAGTGAGGGATTCTTCAATCCGTGGAAGAGGATAGGCATCTTTATGTGTGATGTCGTTCAGTCTTCTGTAGTCAACACAGAATCTGATGTTACCATCCTTCTTTCTTACCAAAACGATAGGTGCTGCCCAAGGACTTTGACTTTCTTGGATGACTTTGGTGTCTTTCATCTCCTTTATCAGCTTCTTTACTTGCTGGTAGTTAGCAGGAGGGATTGGACGGTATCTTTCCTTGAAAGGAGGATGATCACCTGTGTTGATTTTATGCTGGATCAAAGAGGTTTTCCCAAAATCAAGTGGATGCTTGCTGAAAGCTTGGCTGTGCCGTTTCGCAACTTTGATGACACCATTGATGTGTTCCCTAGGGGTATTCGCATCCCCAATGTTGAGTTCATTCCACCAGAAGGTAGTAGGTTTGTGAGTACCTCCGGCAGGGACATGAATTGACTTTTGATAAGCAAGTGCTTCATCATCTAGGATGTCTTCTGAATTGAGCTGATACAGTTGAGCAACTGACTTAAACTTGTGCAATTCAATAGGTGCATCACTTAGGTTGACTAGCCGTACTGGTACTTTACCGTTGGAGACGGTGACGATGCTTCTGGCGGCTTTCACCAGCGGCTGTCCTTCAATCTGAATAGGATCAAGAAGAGCTTCGTAATCTTCGTTGTTAATGCCTGGACGGACCCGGCACCAGATGAGAGTCTCACTGTTAGGAGTCAGAGTGACGGGTCTGGCATCCTGGATACGGACACGACAGATTTCACCATTACGGTTAGCAAACTTCTGCTGGGCACAGAGCACTTTGATGGTACGTTGTACAGCTTGCCTGTAAGAAAGAGTAGCAGTAGGGAGAGAAGCATGCAAAGCATCTAGCAATTCAGTGAATACATGACGCATAACATTCATGCCTAATACCACTGGTGTAGCCATTCCCTGAGACTCTGTAACAATTACACCTTGTCGTGGTAATTCACGATCACCAATACGAATGGTAGGTTCCCAGTAACCTAGTTGGGATATAGGCTGACCATTACTTGCAATCAAACGTAACTTCGCTTTGCCCACAGAATTTAGTATGTCAGAGTCCCAATATTTCTCAAAGGCTTGTTGCCCAATAGTTGTTACTTGTGACCCAGTGTCCACTAAAGCTTCTAATGGTACACCCTCAATCCAAATAGTTATGTACGGGCACTTGGAGACGAATCTGGATGTCCATGGCGATTGTCCCCCTGGGCCTTTGGATTCACCTCCCGAGGGGCGGCCCTTGGCCTCGGTGGTGTCCCGTTTAACTTAAAGCACTGGTATTTGTAATGCCCAACACGCTCACAGTAAGTACAATAAGGACGTTCACGTGGTGAAGACCGGTCAGGAGGAAGCCTATCAGGACTTGGGCGGCTAGAGTGAGGCTCTGCAGGCAATGTTCTAGATAAAGAGGGCTCACATGATGCAGACTGGCCTTTTAATTCCTTTAGGGCTTGGCAAAGAGATTCCACTACCTGAGCAAGAACATCGGTGGTAGAGGGCATAGTGGCAGGAGTAGGAGCCTGTACAGTCTGAGTGGCCTGCATGGGCACAATAGGAGGTAATGGAGATGCAGCGGAGATTCCACCAGCCAGGTCTGGGGAATATGTGGCAGAGTAATAATTAGCACAAGGTGAATCAGTTCCCACTATTCGTAGGGCCAAAGTCTTAAAATCTAGAAAAGACATGTCTGGATTTTGGGCTGATAGCATGCGGAGTTGACTCTGTATTAGTCGTGAGTCCACACCTTCTATGAACCTGTCTGTAATAATGCTTTCTGCAGCAGTAGGATCAATGTTGTCAACTTGGCGCAGAGCCCTATATGCTGACTGGAGGGCAAGTGCATAGTCTCTGAGGGTCTCACCTGGTCTCTGACGTCTGTCATAGAATTTAAGACGAACCTCAGTTGGTGATTGGACTTCGAATTCTTTTCTCAGACGCGTGAGGACCTGGTCAACGGTGGTCTTTTCTGTCGGTGGCCAGGAACGAACTTCCTCAGCAGCTGGACCTTCAAGTTGTCCTAAGAGAAGCTGTACCTGTTGCTTGGGAGAAAGTGATACAAGTTCAAGAGTACGCAATATCTTTTCCTGAAACTGAGCAAGGGTATGAGGATCCCCTCTGTAACTTGGAAGACTGGAGGGTCCTATAAAGAAAGGCAAGCCTGTCGCTATAACAGGAGTTGAAGCAGAGATGGTAGCTGTCTCCTGAGGTGCAGGAGAACTGGAGGATGAGGTTGTAGTGTTATCTGCGCCAGACAGGGCATCTCGAGGCGATGTAGACATTTTTGCAAAAATTAGGATACTGTCTCTTTAAGTAAAATAATAAGGCTTCTGTCTCTTTTATGAAATGCAAATCTCAGCAAATACAAAGTCACTTTATAAAATGCACTTATCTGTATCCCAGGAATGGCAGGTAACAGCAGACAATGGCAGTGGAGGTTCTGGCAGAAGTGATGAGCAGGAGCTGCAGGCAGGATGATCACTTTGATCCTTGAAGAGATAAGGAGTCTTTGCAAAAAGAATTGGGGGCAGGGAAGTTGGAGTCTTGTTACAGCTGGGATGGATTTGGATTCAGTGTTGGATAGAGATGGCGACACCCAGTTTTGGCACCTGGGGGAAGTTTGGTGGGGGGAGTTTACTCCTGCTGAATTGCTCAAGAAGCTAGTCAATCCAAAATGGTGGAATATGCAGTCACACAGCATGGCATACAACAACACAGTCTTTAGGCAGGCACAGAGGCAGAATGCTTTCACCCCCACTTTGTAGAGAGTATCGGTTAGTCTTGGAGCAGTAGTTCTCCAGAAGCAACATACAGTCTTTAGGCAGGCACAGAGGCACAATCCTGTTCGTGACGCCACAAAAAGGGGTTTGCAACACTCAGGAGGGCCAGGGTTGGTATCACGGTAATATATCAGATGTGGCCGGCTTGCAGGGAGTCCCTGGGTCCCGAAGGTGCACAAAATTTCCCTTTTTGATGTCCCCGACTACCCTCCCCTGCGTGATATCTGACAATGACAACAGACAACCAGGCTTCGGGGGTAATCGTTGCTTTTCTTTTTACTAGCAGGACAAAGTAATACACATGTACATATGGAGGACTTCTTCACATACAATACAGCGATCTTTGCAGGTAGTGTCCAATTAGCGGAGGATGGGGCAGAATGCTTTGGATAGTGGTTGCTTGGCAGTTAACTTGTATATACTTGTAAAGATGGCCTGTATCCAGGGGGTTAGTCCTCAACAAACTGGGTACACGTATGTAGAAGAACAAATACAATTTTTCTTAGCAGCGGGAGATTCTCAATTTCTGCCAGACTAGCTATGGGCTTCTTTAAATATAGATTTGTCCCAAAGACTTACTTGGATAGAGATATACGTGGGGGGTCCCAGATGTATGGATAACCAAGTCCATCAACTTCAGCACTTGTAAGATTAGAGCTTCAGAGGAAAACACTCTCTGAGAAGGGCCTTGAAGATAGGGAAGAAGACATCTCTGCTTGGTGCACCCTGATAAGTCGGAAGCCATTATCCATGCTCCATGTGCTCTGTCTCACAGCTGTGTCTACACTTGTAGCCCCACACAAAAGACATCAGCCAAAAACGTCCCCAACCCCCTCTAGAGAGGGTGGTCACTCAACTCTCCCTCCAGGCCAGTCAAGGGAGCCTCATTGGTCCTGGAGGTCAGCTAATCATAATGGACACTCCCTTTACAGTTACAACTGAAATTACAATGGCAAAGTATAGGCAGGTGCAGTTCACAAAAACATCCACAAGATGGCGCATTAATAGACCCCCTGTGTGCTGGCTCTGGAAGAATAGAAATATATAGAAGTAATGAAGGGGGAGGAAAATATTTACCTTATATGAAAATGTCCATGCTATCTCGGTCTGCATTAGAGGGAATTGGACTAGCAGTACCGGGACATTACAAAGACACTTTCTGTCTCATGTCATCTGATGCTGAACCGTACAAGGTGCAAATTCTCCATGCAGCGCTCTATGTTAAACGTGTTCAGGTCTCTCCTGCGGTCAGAATAGGCCACAGTCAAGCCCTTCTAACAAATCCCGCCAAGTACAGTATTGATAAGGCTTCTCTGAAAGTCTACAGCATACCTCAAGGCACCCGGGTTGCAAATCATGAGAACCTATTCCTAGGACAAATACCCAAAACTGTAATATTGGGGTTTGTTGACAATGAAGCGTTTTCTGGATCCGTTGCGAAGAACCCTTTATGCTTTGAGCATTTCAATATATCACTAGCATCACTTTATTATGATGGCCACCAAGTACCTTCGCGACCGTTTCAACCCGATTTCGCCTCTGAGCAGGCTGTAAGAGAGTATATGGCACTTGTGCACATCGCCGGCAAACAGAAATCGGACAGCGGGTTATCCATAGATCGTGAAGAATTCCTGAACGGGTATACATTATTTGCTTTTGATCTAACACCTGACCAAGAACCCGGAGGCCATTTCTCCCTAGTTAAAACGGGGAACCTGCGTGCTGAAATAAGGTTCGCAGTTCCAACGCCTCATACGCTAAACATGATTGTATACGCTGTGAACTCTGACATTCTTCAAATCTCCCATAAACGTGAAGTGATATTTTCATGATATTAGATTATTAAGAATAAAAAAAAACTGAAAAAACTGAAATCTGGCTTTTGCAAGAAAATTTGTTCCATCTATCAGAAGAAATTGTACAACAGCTACCGATGATGAATACTTTACAGATTACAAATATTCTGAATTCAGACCCCTACACACAGACAATATTTTACGGCGTATTTCCGTGCGACTTCTTACCACAATACAGAATACAAGACCACCCCGCTGCATTTGTTGTCAATACCGATGATTCTACTCGTCCGGGGACCCACTGGATCTTAATTGTACTATGTGACGGGAAAAAGGCGATATTCTTTGACAGTTATGGGATTGCTCCATCGAACGCTATATTTCCTAAAGAATTTATTTCTTTCTTACATCAGAATTCGGCCAGCTACGTTTATCAGGATCGGCAACTACAAAGTGTGGACTCAGCTTACTGTGCTCATTATTGCATATACATACTGTATTGGCTTAGCAGGGGCGTTCCATTTAGAGACATTTTAAATCATTTTAATTCAGATTTAAAAAGAAATGATTCTTTAGTCAGCAACTTCGTATCTGAAACATTGCGTTGTGTGCATGGGAAAAATTTGTTCGTATATAATCAAGTCTGTAGAGCCTGTTCATTTGACTAAGTTTATTGTGCTGTGACATTCTGAATAAACCTTTTTAAATAATTATTGTGTGTTTGTTAGTTTTCTCACATAATGTATGTATTTAAGAGTTCATGACACTCAGGCCATTCAATTGTTTTCATTGTCACATAAGGTTACATTAGATACTAGGTCTCTTAAATCCATTCAACTGTTTACCAGGCTCTAAAACCACTCAATTGTTTATCAGGTTTTTCAAACACCATTCAAATGTTTTCATTGTCACATAAGGTTACATTACATACTAGGTCTCTTAAACCCATTCAACTGTTTACCAGGCTCTAAAACCACTCAATTGTTTATCAGGTTTTTCAAACACCATTCAAATGTTTTCATTGTCACATAAGGTCACGTTAGATAACAGAGCCTCCCCGGTTGGAACATGTTTTTCAGCTCAATGGCCGAATTAAATATACCCTCCAGTGTAGTGGGTAATCCGAATGATAAATGCTGTGTGTTTGTGGTTTTTGCTCGTACGCAGAATGTACCATAAGTTCTGCTGAAAAGCCATGCGCGGTCATGCCAATCGCTCATTGTGGTCAGGTCCTCTACATGTCAAGACATGTTTTTGCGCTACACGCTTGCGCAGAAGCACGGTCCATAGTTGTATTAGGGGAACTTTGTACGGCCATGTCACAATATGTCTTGCCGTCTTCTGGGGTGGATGTGTAGGAGCTTGACTCATGACGCCACGCAGCGGTGCTGAAGTGCATAGCTGGTTACATCAACAATAAATAGGTATATTATTTATCTTAAATAAAACTATAGACACTTTTGCAATGGGCTGAGTGATATTCCTTAAAGAAATATCATTCATGCTAGTGAAAAAGGAGAAGCATATATAAAAAGGGGGCTGACACTTTTGCGCTGAAATGAACGATATTCCTTTCTATCAAAGAAATATCGTTTATGCCAGCGCAAAAGGTGAGAAGCATATATATATAAAAGGGGGGCGGACACTTTTGCGCTGAAATGAACGATATTCCTTTCTATCAAAGAAATATCATTTATGCCAGCGCAAAAGGAGAAGCATATATAAAAAGGGGGCTGACACTTTTGCGCTGAAATGAACGATATTCCTTTCTATCAAAGAAATATCATTTATGCCAGCGCAAAAGGAGAGCTTATATAAAAAGGGGCGTAGCATCATATTTATAAAGGGGTTGGGGGGGGGGGGTGGGAGGGGGTGTGTGTGTGTGTGGGTGGGTGGGGGGTGTTAATTATAAAATGGCCGTAGTGACGTCAAAAATAATCATATAAAAGGGGGCGTGGTCATATAATAAAAGGGGGCGTGGTTACATCAAAAAAGGGGCGGGGCACCTGTCACTTTTTAGTTTGACGAGAAGGGGGTCTGTTACACTACTTACATGTTGCTCAGCATTAAGGCCATCAATCATTGACCATCGATCCTAGTCAAGTAGCCAGCTCTTTTGGCGATGAAACAACCCCACATCATCAAATTCCTCCACCAAACTTGACAGGTCCTTCAATTTTTTAATCCATTAGCTCCCCTTTCTATTGTTTCTTCCAGGCCATTGTAACCAGGTTATTGACTTCTGTCTCATCCAAATCACCAGTGTTCAATCTTCTACTTTCCACTTGACTTGTACAGGGGAGCGTTCTTCACTGCTTAGCAGGTTTTTTTTTTCGAGTTTTACTACTTGTGTAATGTAAAAAACCTTTTTGCAACAATTTTTCTTTCCCTTGCTACTTTCCAAGACCATTAATGTAATTATTTATTGTTAATGGAATTGTGTGAGGGCGTATTTTTTGCTGGAAGACTTTGACATTTTTATTGATGCCATTTGGGGAAAAATACTTTTTATTATGCATTTTTGGCAAAAGATGGTAATTCTGATTTCATTTTTTTACTTTTTTTTTTTTTTTTTACACTGTTTAGCGAGTAAAAGTACCATTACAGATGTATTATTCGAATCCTTACAGACGTAGCAATTTCCAATATTTATGTTTTTAATTTTTATGTATTCTTATCTATTAAACATTTTGGAATGTGTTAATGTGATTGTAATGTTTTTTTACTTTTAAAGTTTATTTAGTTTTCTTTTTAATATTCTTGTAATGTACAAATCCAGTTACACTCAGCTTACAGGAACAGGTCACAAAACCAGGACTACTAACTGGCAAAAGCTACTGCCAGAGATACTGCACATCTAAGTTGATACAAAACCAGCCTCTAGACGTCTTCACCAGAGCTCCTGGTGGTGGAGTTGGAATTTCCAGGCTCCTTCAGTCTGAGTTGGCAACAATGGAGCAGTGCACCGTAACTTGGTGCACCACAGGTATAAGCAGACCTAGAATCTCAGACTCCTCACCGTCAGAGCATAGGGCCTGGCAGAGAATCGGAGGGTACGTCTTTTCAGATATGCAGAGGCTTTGTAGCAGACAAGGATAAGGTGAGTTCCGTTACAGCAGAGCAACTGTGAGAGCAGTAGGGCTCGGAGCAGTAATAAAGTAGGATGGTCATCTATGTGGTCAGCAGCAGAGATGACGGAAATGGACAAACGGGAGTATCAGTGGAGTAGTTGTCTGATCGTCAGGAAGATGGCAGCAAGGTACCAAAAATAAGGCAGAAGCAGCAAAAAATGGTCAAAACTAAACAGGTACGTAGTAGCCAAATCAGTTGGCAAAGCGAGGTCAAACCGCAAAGCCAGGGGTCAGAAACATAAGAGCAAGGTGCAGAGACAAAAGCCAAACTAATAGAGCAAAACTGAATAGCCAGCAACCAGGTAAAAAAAGGAGTGACTTTTTTAAAGACCGGCAAACAAACAGGTGATCAAGCCTAAAAGAGGAACACACACCAAGTAGAAAAAGACATTAGAGCAGGGGTGGGCAATTAATTTTCCCATGGGGCCGCATAAGAAATTGAAACTATTCTAGAGGGCTATGCACGCCGTGGAAAATGTAGCTCCACCCACTTCTACATTGACTCCACCCATTCTCAATCACCTTTCCATGCGCCCCCACAAAGTATAATCCTCCTACAGTCACCCATACATTATATGTCCCCACATTATAATGTTCCCTTCCAACTGCCCCACAGTATTAAAGGGGTTGGCTACTTTCAGACCAATATTGAGAAGCAAATGTTATTGTTTGTACAATAAAAAGATATACAATTTTGCGATATACTTTCTGTATCAATTCCTCACGGTTCTTTAGATCTCTGCTTGTTGTCATTTATTCTGTTACTTCTAGTGGATAAAAGTCTGACCATGGTCATGTGATTTACAGTCCATGGTCATGTGATTTACGGTCCATGGTCATGTGATGAAGACACAGGTGCACAGCTGATTACCAGGCAGATATCTGATTACTGGGCTGTGACTATAACGAGCAGCACCTGTGTGCTCATCACATGACCATGGTCAGAGTTTTATCCACTAGAGGTAACAGAATGAATGACATTAAGCAGAGATCTAGAAAACTATGAGGAATTGATACAGAAAGTATATTGGAAGATTATACAACTTTTTATTATACAAACCATAACATTTGTCTCTCAATTTTGGTCTTAGAGTGGCCAACCCCTTTAAGTCCCTCTCCTGGTGCCCCAGTTTAAACTGGTGGAAACTAGGGGGTAGTTGGAGGGGAACAATAAATTAATGGCAGATAAAGTAGGACATTAAACTGTGGGCAACAAGAGGGGGACATTAAACTCGGGCAGCTGGAAGCAGACATTAAACCGTAGGGGTAGCTGGAGGGTGACATTAAACTGGGGGCAACTAGAGGCAGACAGATCCTCCTCCAGCTACCTCCACGGTTTAATGCCCCCTCCAGTTTAAGTGCCCCCTTCATCTACTCCCAGTTTCATGTCCCCCTCCATTTCTCCCCCAGTTTCATGTCCCTCCATCCATCTGCCCCCAGTTTCATGTCCCCCCTCCATCTCTGCCCCAGTATAACATTCCCCTTCCATCTCTGCCCTTAGGTTACTGAGACACACACAGAGACACAGTAAGACAGACACACACACTCCACCCTGCATCTCACATTCCCCTCCCCTCTCAGTACCTTAGGACACACACCACACATGTCTCCATCTTCTTGCACTGTCCTGCCAGCACTAAGACACACCTACCTAGACATGCCTCCCTACTCAAGCTATGTGGGCCGGACTGAATCAGTCAGAGGGCCGGATATGGCCTGTGGCTGTACATTGCCCAGGTCTGCGTTAGAGGGAAGCTGGTACGCTCACAGCAGAAATTACTGAAGTCCCAACTCTGCTCCTAACAATTCTTTTGTCTTAAGATTCTTTAACTTGCAATCTTCGGATCACTTTTACAATGAATTGCACTAACTTCTGATTTTGGCATGTCCTAATTGGGTTATACTATACATAGGTAGCCCTGGAGATCTTCATTAGGCACCAGCTACAATGTAAAAACTTCAGACCTGTGAGATCTTGTTTGATTGGGTTCTAATGCCTCCAGGAGGGGACACCCTCCCTCCAAAACCCTTTAGCCCTAATCAATAGCGACCGTGGCATCTAAGGGGTTAAACGCCCAATTTGGGCAATTTGACAATTCCAGGCCTCACCTACCTCAATAGATCAAAATACAGAGGGAACTGCATTTTTTTCTGAAAACATGAGATTCTTCATTTTCTTAAGTGGGAGTCTGAACTGAAATGCTTGGAAGCACAGCCTAAATTGTTTTGTTTTCTTGGATGATCTTATTAGCCAATTGGTTAACATAAAAAAAGCTTGACCAGCCACAGTTGACCACAGTTTAATTTTTTCAAAATCATTAGGGAATGGATGCAAAGTGACATTCTTCCATTGATTCTCTTAGGTTTCTCAGTATACCTTCTGCTCACTGTAGCACTCATTGCTACCGTTGCTTTAAGGTTTCCATGCCAATACGTTAAGCTTTCACTGACTCTGCAGCTAATTGAAGCTCTGAGACACTGAATCAATCTTCATTTGATGAGGGATATTTAAAGTGTATTCACTTCCCATGTGCCTGCTATTAATAAATTGTTACTAGTTAGGTTCCTGTGCTCTGAACATATTTTTTGGTTTGATGTACTTCTGACTTTGACTTTTATAATGGATATCCATATACTTACTGATTTGGGTTTGACTGTTAACACTTGGACTTGACCTCCGTGTGGACATGTTTATTCCTGTGGTTCTGACTTGGATTATTTGTTACTTTTATGGTATGACCTGGCTTGTGAATTTTTTGCTGACTTTAGTCTGCAGTTGCACCTATCTTTTATACTATCTACTGTTCTTATAACCTTGGTTGAGATCCAACTAAGACCATCCGGCATTACGACAGCCTCTAGTGAAGATATGTGGATCATGTCAGACTCTAGCAGCGAGGACAGTGTGAGAGTTAGGTAACTTGTTCTACTGCTCTCTGTACAGTTTCTATATTTTTGGGAATTGCTTTAGAGGCATATTTATAACAAATTCTTGTGCCCAGTACTGCTATTGCAGTCATTTATCAGAGAAGGGAATGTTTAATTTCAGAAAATCACTGCAATGGAAAATAAACCAAATAATATGCAAAATGGCATGAAGTGCAATAGAAACCTCAACTTACAATGAAGTTAAGGTCCATAGTAACATTGCATTCTACAAAGATAAAACATTTAATAATCAAGATGTCGGCATTATACTTTTTGGAATGTGGTTGTACCCAAACTTTACTTATATGTAAATTACATATGAGTATATAACAGTTTTGTGAGTGCGAAAGATTGAAAAGTCTCAAGAGATAATAACATTTCATGTTTTACCTTCATGTTTTTTTTTTCTTGCTGTTTCTTGCTCTATATTCTTGTAATCTATGAGTGCCGTAATTGCCAAAGGCATACTTACAGCTTTTCATTGTTTTATATCACACTTAGACTGTCACGCTTAGAACCTTAGACTGTCGTATACAAAATTTACCTTAAAGGGGATACCCAGATTATAAGATTGATGGTCTATCCTTAGGATCTGGACATACGTGGAGCAGAGTGGTAACACATAGAGAATAGAAGTGGCATACTCAGGGGACAAAGTGGTTGCATCCAGGTGGCAGTGATGACATATTAGGGAACAGAGTTCTAGAGCCCATATTTTTTCTTACAATGGGCATTATTGCTCGTACAATCATGAAATGAAAGAATGCTGTTTTACTTTAAAATGAGGCATTTTTAATCGCCATGACAAAAACACAAATCTGACAGGTTTGGTGTAATTTTAACATCAAGTTTCATTGATAGATATATATACTGTATATATATACATATGTCTTCCTTGGTATTATATACAGTATCAAAGCCTTCCATACATGACTTAAATTTCTTGTGGGTGTAATGAATATTGAGCAATTATCTAAATTCATAGCGTATTAAATTATACTACAAATAGAAAAAATAATCTTTCCAGAGTCCAGAAATGAACACTAGTGGGTAATATCTATAAAAAAACTGTACAGACTCATGCAGTGTAAGAGAAGCTGAGAATTGTCACTTTTAGACACTTTTATGCCTACGCAATAACATACAAAACATTGTGATATGTAATGATTCAGTATGCAATGTGGAGTCAGGAAAGAAAAACACGTCACAACAGCCCAGGGTGTTTCATATTTGTTTTATAGAAACCAAATACCTCGATCAGAAAAGGATGAATTTGGTATTTTCTAATCTACATAATAGAATAGCATAAGATGTTGCAATATACGATGGCCTAGACACTACAATTATGAAGAATTTGGAACTATAGTCACATTTGAACACCATTTTACAATTATATAAAAACATAATGTACATAAAAAGTTAGTTGAATACAAACTTTTGTTTCAACAAACTTTGCATACATTGACGGATATAACAGTGATTTTCAAAGTGACTGGTTTAACAGAGGTAGGGGGAGCAGGGAAACAGTCTGATAAGAAATAGGCAGTTTATAATACATAGTTTCTATTTTACAAGGGATTCTAAAGCCTGGTTCACATCTGCATTCATGTTTCCATTTGGGGAGTCCACTTGGGGACCACCGAATGGAAATCTATATGCATTAAAAAGCGGTTAAATAAGGAAACCCACGGACCCCATAGACTATAATGAGGTCTGTGTGGTTTCCTATCGGTTTCCTTACGAAACATGTGGAGAGAAAAAGTGCTGCTTGCAGGACTTTTCTCCGCATGTTTATTGCGTAAACTGAGCGGAAACCACACGGACCCCATTATAGTCTATGGAGACCGAGGGTTTGACAGGTAACCAGTTTTTAATGTGTATAGGTTTCCATTCAGGGGTTCCCAAGAGGAGTCCCCGAATGGAAACCCGAACGCAGATGTAAACCGGGCCTATGAAACTCTATAATATAAACTGCCTCTTTCTGTTATTATCAGACTGTTTCCTTGCTCCCTCTGCTAAACCTTTCACTCCGAAAATCACGGTTATATTCATCTCAAGACACTTTACACACATCAGTACAGGACTGTATATACAGTACGTCCTGCTTGGTCCTGGGGCTCTTTCCGAGGAAATGAGGGAGAGAGGGAGAGAGAGAAAGATTGCAAGCTAGTCTCCACCTTCCAATGAAAACTTAAGATACAGACTGCAGATGGTAAACTGCTAAAAACTGAAAAATATCAGTCATATAATGACTATATATAGTGTTATTCCTTTTGTACATACATAACAAGCTGGTTTCTGAAATCATGTAATTCCAAACCAACCCAAAATCCCAAGGCTTGGGGAAAAAAGGACCTGGGTAGCAAGTAAGTTTAAAAAGGTCCCTGGATTACTCCTCCAGCAGGATGTTAGCTGTTATGGATTGTTACAATCACTACCTGATAATTAATGCAATGTATTTAAAGGGTGTTTTTTGTGGTAAACCCTGGGGGAAGTGGGGCGTGGAATCTAAAATAAATATGAAATAGTACTCACCTACTGCCAATTTTCCATTTCAGTATCAGGTTACCCTTTCCATCCAATGTCTGCACTGGTGACCACTATGGCTAATCATTGCCTTGGTGGTCACATGATGTGTACTGGCGCTGTCTCTGCTACTACATCACTGGTACCCAATATGTGACCGCAATGGCCTGAGCTGCTTAACGTCTTGTCCTGCCACTATAGAATGGAGCGGATGACCTGATGCTAGAATGGAGGACCATTTATGTACAAATCTATATGGAAACTGTTAAGTGGTGTTCAAAAGTGGATAAACATAGAGATCATTCAGGTGACAGTTGCCTTGTCATACTTTCTGTTTGACAATTTACACAATTATTTACACAATTCAAATACAAATTAATTTTAGACATTTTATAAAGGCATAACAGTATCTCACAAAAGTGACTACACCCCTCACATTTTTGTAATTATATCATGATATACATTCATGGCACAACACTGAAGATATAACACATAGATACAATCTAAAGCTGTCAGTATACAGCTTGTATAGTAGTGTAAATTTGGTGTGCCATCAAAATAACTCAATGCACAGCCATTACTGTCTAAACACCTGGCAACAAAAGTGAGTACACCCATAAGTAAAAATGGACAAATTGTGCCCCAAGTGTCAATATTTTGTGTGGCCACCATTTTCCCTTAACCATCTTGGGCTTGGAGTTCACTAGAGCGACACAGGTTGCCACTAGAATCCTCTTCCACTCCTCCATGATGACATCACATTGCTGGTGGATGTTAGAGACCGTTCGGACTTCCACCTTCCCGTTTGAGGGTGACCCACAGGTGCTCAATAGGGTTTAGATCTGGAGACATGGTTGGCCAGTTCAGTACCTTTAGCCTCAGTTTCTTTAGCAAAGCAGTGGTCATCTTGGAAGTGTGTTTGGGGTCATTATCATGTTGGGATAATGCCCAGTGGCCCAGTTTCTGAAGGGAGGGGATCATGCTCTGCTTCAGTATGTGTTTCAGTACATATTGGCATTCCTGGTTCCCTCAATGAACTGTAGCTCCCCAGAGCCAGCTGTACTCATGTAGCCCCATAACACTCCCACCACTATGCTTGACTGTAGGCAAGACACACTTGTCTTTGTACTCATTGACTAGTTGCTGCCATTCAGTAATCCATGTCCTTAGTCTGCTTGTCTTCAGCAAACAGTTTCCAGGCTTTCTTGTGCATAATCTTTAGAAAAAGCTTCCTTCTGGAATGACAGCCATGCAGACCTATTTGATTCAGTGTGCAACGAATGGTCCGAGCACTGACAGTCTGGCCCCCCACACCTTTAACCTCTATAGAAATGCTGGCCGCACTCATACGTCTATTTTGCAAAGACAACCTCTGGATATGACACTGAGCACGAACACTCAACTTCTTTGGGTTACCATGGAGAGTCCTGTCCAGAGTGGAACCTGTCTTGTTGAATTGCTGTAAGGTCTTGGCCGAAGTGCTACAGCTTAGTTTCAGGGTGTTGGCATTCTTCTTATAGCATAGGCCATCTTTATGTAGAGCAATGATTCTTTCTTTCAGATCCTCAGAGAGTTCATTGTCATGAGCAATAACACCAAATCTAAGACATCTGCTCCCTATTTAGACCTGATACTTTGTAACACTAACAAGTCACATGACACTTAGGAGGGAAAATGGTTAATTGGGCACAATTTGTCCATTTCACTTAGGGGTGCACTCACTTTTGTATCCAGGGATTTAAACATTAATGTCTGTGCGTTGAGTGATTTTCAGGGCACAACAAATTTTCTCTAGTAAACAAGCTGTACACTGACTGCTTTAGATTGTATCAAAATGTCATATCTTCGATGTGTCCCATGAAAATGTATAATTAAATAATGGCAAAAATGTTAAGGGTGTACTCACTTTTATAAGATACTGTTTCATACATTAGAAGCTATGAGGATAAAGTTTTTTTTATTAGTCCTTACAAAACACATTTTAATTATAACAGTCCTTGACTTTCTTTTTTATTTTAATATACTGAACTTGGCATTTGTGTTCTTTCAAATATTGAATGGACACAAACCCTTCCATTGAGTGGAAAAACCACTTTCATCACCAAATAGAGATGAACGAGTGCTCAATACCTCTCTTCACTGGTGTTTCCCTGAGACGTGAATCAGCCTCATTTGTTGTGAATCCTTCCCTTTCATTTCTTCTGTGACTATTTACAAAATTCTATCAACAGTTTCATTGAAATGCTTCTTTTAGGTCTTTAATACATAAAACATATTTTTTGTATTTTTTTCATTTCAACTTCAATGTGATGGATTCCTCAAACTTCTATACATGCATGAGGGAAACGCTCTACGTGTTCAAAAACTGAAACGCATTAACATGTTTATTCGCTATACAGGCAAGGAAAACCAAAACGGCATCTGTAAGACTGCATATAAATCACAGAAATAAATTAACAATTCACTAAATTTGATATTTGAAAAACATTTTTTGAATTGAACAAAAAGGTTTTGAAGGCGAAAATCCAGACAAAGCTTCAATAACAATTTAAGGATGGTTTCATGGTAAAGAGGTGCACCCAAGTCATCTTGATTGCAAGACTTCATTTACAAGATAGAGCTTCAGCCTGTGGAATGCTAGAATAAAGGAGTTCAATAATGATTTTTGGTGAAAGTAATAATTTACATATAATCCAATCTACATGTAAGGAATAATCTACCTACACTGATCACCTAGGATATTAAAAACGTTAAATGGTCTTTGTTCAGACAACTTGCCATATATACTCGAGTATAAGCCGAATTTTTCAGCCCAGTTTTTGTGCTGAAAAAGCCCCCCTCGGCTCATACTCGAGTCAGCAAAAAAAAAAAAAAAAATTTTTTATTTTTTAGGAGGGGGAGTCTATGACCAGCCACAATATTAATGTATAGAATCTCCCATAAAATTGTGCAAAAAAAAAAAAATAGATTAAAAAAAAATAAAAACATAAAAGTTCTAAATCCCTCCTTTCCCTAGAATACATGTAAAAGTAGAAAATTACTAGGTGACCCTGTGTCTGAAAGTGCCCAGTCGACTGAATATAGGGTATATGCACTGCTCCTGGTCCGTCAGGAAGGGGTTAATAGGAGCACTGCAGATACCGTATATTCAGCCAGGCTGAATTCCAAGTGGGGGAAGAAAAAAACAGTCCTCAAGCTCAGGGAAGGGGCAGACAGACAACCAAAATACCCCCTCCCATTCCCCAGCATCTACTGCACCCAAAAACACCGACCATTTTAATTTTTGAAATTTTCCAGTAGCTGCTGCATTTCCTCCCCTCGGCTTATACTCGAATAAGTTTTCCCAGTTTTTTTGTAGTTAAATTAGGGGCCTCAGCTTATATTTCGGTTGGCTTATACTCGAGTATATACAGTAGTTGCATTTCAAAAAGCATGTGATTCTGAACCAAAATGTAATGTACTTTAAAGGGAGTCTATCATTGGCTAAATTGTTTTTTTTAATAAGCATATCTTTACATAGCATTTAGAAAGGCTATTCTAGGCATACCATTCATTCATTGATCCTCACAGCTGTTTTTTGACCCCTTCTCGCTGGGGGCATTTTCAATTTTCAGTTTTGGTTTTTGACTACCCCCTTTCAAAGCTCATAACTTTTTTTTATTTTTCTACTCTCAGAGCCATATGAGATCTTAATTTCTGCCACAAGGTGTTCCCCTTTCTAGCTTTTTTGCAATTAACTCTTTTGCTAGGATAGTTCTGTCTCCATAGATGCAAATGTAAAATGTTCTGCAGCCATATAACGTAATTAATGATTAGCAATAGATTATTACAATTAATAGCACATCATATTTGAAGGCTTATACAGTCATAGAACAGACTGCCAGCAAGACACATGTTTCAACTTTTCATGAAAACTCAGGTGCCCTTTAAATATAATTCCTACCTTGTTGCTTCCACATTATTTTCCTTTTCTTCTGCCCTGAAATAGAACAAATATCAGAATTAACCAAATACTTCTAGGAGTCACTCAGACTGGTGAATTTAGTGTTAACCTTGATTTTGCAGGCATCGGGCTAATGCAGGAGGATGCCAAGGACTGCAATGGTGTTTTAATTCACCCATGTGTAGTAGTATACCCTCTCCCCCTGCCTTGCCCCTTTCACAGTCATGTGTAATTCCTTCCCCTCTCCTTTACCTTTAGTAATATGGCTGCCACAGGTTTCTTCCCAGTTTCCTCCCCCTTTTCCCGGCCACAGTGGTATCTTCCAGTTGCCTTCCGCTCCTTCCTCCCCCCTGGTGGAGGTGGGCGGTCCCATAAGATCTGGCCCATTTATAGGCTGGGTGCAGAAGCAGCCATTCCTCTTCTGGCTGCCTCCATCATCTAGGATATTTCTTATTAAGGATATCTGTTTCCTTCACCACTTCTGTTCCCCTGCTCCTTATCTTCAGTCTGACTGTTTACATTATGTTTGTCTCTGTATTCAGCTGCACATACAGACCTCTTTGGAGAAGGGAGGGGTGGAGTATGAGGTTGCTGATGGCTAGATACCCCTTGTTCACATCTGCTTTCAGTATTCCGTTGGGGGGAGTCTGCATGGGGACCCCTGAACGGACTACCGAACACATTTGCAAGCGGTGGGCAGTGAAAGCACACGGACCCCATAAACTATAATGGGGTTCGTGTGCTTGCCGCAAGATCTCCGCATGGAACATGGAACATACAGACATGAAAGTAGATTGTGAATTGATAAAAGAGTGTAAAGAACGATAGTTAGGAATGTCTTTTCTATCTCCCTCCCTTCTTCAAAGACTAATATGTAGAAAGTAACTCAGTCTGAAAGTGAAGAAGAAACATATTTCTTTAATATACAGGTAGTCCTCGGGTTACGACGGTCTCGGGTTACGACATTTCGTGATTACAATTAGAGAGAGAGTAGGTCCTTGCTAGTCGGGAGTGCTGGAAGCTTGCGTTTATGCGGGAGCTGACTTTCTCATAGGAATGCATTGGCCAGTGTACAGAATTCGGCCGATCAACGCTGGTTCTACCGGAGGCTCGTCTGTGAGGAGGCGCAGTCTAAAATCGGACCACAATGGAGACTGCTGTGGTCCAATCTTAGACTCCGCCTCCTCAATCTGCCTCCGGCAGAACCACCGTTGATTGGCCGAATGCTGTACACTGGCCAATCAACGCTGGCCAATGCATTCCTATGAGAAAAAGTCAGCTCCCGCATAAACGCAAGCTGCCAGCTCTCCCTGTACAGTACGTGATTTAGTGTGCAGCGGCTCGGACCTGAGGAAGACTTTACTGTACTGTATATGGTACAGTCTTCCTCAGTTCTGAGCCGCTGCACATTAAATCACATTGATCCGTTCCTACGCGGCGTCGTATGGTACATGTTTCCGACTTACGTCGAAATTCGGTTTACTATGCCGTGTAAGAACGGATCAGAGTTGTAAGTCGAGGACTACCTGTATATAGCAAAGTTTCATATATTAACATGCACTTTATGAAAAGTGGAGTTACGCTTTAAAGGGGCTCTGTCATTGGGAAAAAGTCATTTTTAGATAGGCTATTTCACACCTACCTTTTGTATGTAAATTGCCTCAGTAGTCTTTGAATAAGTCCATTTTTATTCATATGCTAATTAGCCTTCTGCGTGCACCGGAAGTCTCACTGTGCACTGTCTGCTCTATGTGTATGCACAGCAGAGGCTGCTGTGCTGATGAGTCATCTCCCTGCTAGCGTACACAGAGAATAGCAGACACAGACGCTTCCGGAGCACACAGAAAGCTAATTAGCATATGAATAAAAACGGACTTATCCAAAGACTACTGAGGCAATTTACATACAAAAGGTATGTGTGGAATAGCCTTTCTAAAGGCTATGCAAGGATGTGCTTATCTAAAAACGAAGTTTCCCAATGATAGAGCCCCTTTAATTTATGATTTCTTCTTTGTGATAGAGACCACTTTTTAATGCCTATTAGAGATGAGCGAGTACTGTTCGGATCAGCCGATCCGAACAGCACGCTTGCATAGAAATGAATGGACGTAGCCGGCACGCGGGGGGTTAAGCGGCCGGCCGCCGTCAAAGCGGAAGTACCAGGTGCATCCATTCATTTCTATGGAGCGTGCTGTTCGGATCGGCTGATCCGAACAGTACTCGCTCATCTCTAATGCCTATCTTTCTTTTAATTGTTTGAATCTTGAATAGTTCATTTACTCATTATCTTTGCATCTTTGGTGAACAGTGCCCATATAGCTCCTAGGTGGACGGCATCACCAATGCTCAAAGTTAATGTTTAACATTTATGTACTTACCTTTCTCTTCTAGCTTTAATTCTTTCTTCATCATACCTACAAAAACATAGTAAATGGTAAATGTTCATGTATCAGATTAATACATGATATGTAAATATAATAAACACTTCTATGTCTCAAATAACATGAATTGTCATAATATTCTGTTAAATGTAAATACCTTTAAGGGATACGTAAACTTTTAAAACAAACAGAGAGGAATTGGGTGTCAATGATGAGTGTAGATGCAGTCATTCAGTAAACCGTGTAGTTTATATATTGCAACGCTAATTGACAGCTTTCCCCATTTGTATAGTAATACACAAAAAGCTGACAATCACTGGGTGGCTGAAGGGAGGTTGACAGCTCATGAATACATCGGGCTACCAGTTGATGGCATCATGTTGCAATGACTAAACCAGGGGTCTCAAACTCGCGGCCCGCGGGCTGCATGCCGCCCCCCGAACAATTTTGTGCGGCCCGCACAAGCCTAGGGACGCCGGATCCAAGTTGAATCCGGACGTTTCACCATTTTGACCACAGGCAGTTTTATATACTGCTGGAAAGCTGACAGTGCGCTGAGTTCAGCACACTGTCGGCTTTCCCGATGTGGGCCCAGTGTGAAGAGCTTACGGTCCGGTACCGTAGCTCTTCTATGGTCAGAAGGGAGTTTCTGCCACTCAGTCAGAGACGTCCTTCTTCACAGCACAGCCAATCGCGCTGTGCTGTGAGAGTCGGGAGGAACGCCCCCCTCCCTCTGCTCGCAGTACTCGTCCATAGATGAGCATTATCAGGGAGGGAGGGGGGAGTTCCTCCCGGCTCTCACAGCACAGCGCGATTGGCTGTGCTGTGAAGAAGGACGTCTCTGACTGAGTGTCAGAGACGCTCTTCTGACCATAGAAGAGCTACGGTACCGGGCCGTAAGCTCTTCACACTGGGCCCACATCGGGAAAGCCGACAGTGTGCTGAACTCAGCGCACTGTCAGCTTTCCGGCAGTATATAGAACTGCCTGTGGGCAAAATGGTGGAAGGTCCTCTTTAAACATTGAGGTGGAATGAAGGGGCTCATGACACTGGGGGCAGACGAAGGGAGGGGGGAGAACGGCATGACACTGGGGGCAGAGATGGGGGGACATGAATCTGGGGCAGAGATGGGGGGACATGAATCTGAGGGCAGAGATGGGGGGACATGAATCTGAGGGCAGATGAAGGGTGTATATGTAACTGGGGGAAAGATGGAGGGGGGACATATAGTTTACGGGTGACTGTAGGAGGATTATACAGTGTGGGGGTACATGAAAAATGAACGGGCGGAGTCAACATAAAAGTGGGTGGAGCTAAATTTGCCGCGGTGCGGCCCGCCGACTGGCTGGGATCTTGCTCTGCGGCCCACATGCTGAGTTGAGTTTGAGACCCCTGGACTAAACTGTTCTACAAAGCTACTGAATCTTGCCACAGACAATGGCCCACATTTACTAATGCTGTCTAAAAGCTAGACAGTGCAGATTCAGACTAGATAATCTTAAATTGATGCTTGATGCGGTTTGATAAATATGGTGTAATCCCAGACTTTCTAGCCTAAATTTACACCTCCTATTGGTTGGTTTAAAAGCTCTTGCCACATTTGTGGCACATTTTTGTCACACAGAGGCGCAAGTTTGACACCACTTTCCCATGAAGCCATGACAATTTCCCATCAGGCCACACCCCCTTTTGAGTCAAGTCAAAAAAAGTGTCAAATTCTGGTGCATTTTGCTTAATAAATCACCCCCAATATGTGGATGGAGTCTATTTCTCACCTAGATTCATGGCTTCATCTATGTAAGAGCAACCAGGCAGAGACTGCATTTATTTATAGGTCAAAACCAATAACAGGACTTGAGTGTAGACAGCAGGATGGAGCAAGGATGCCCAGGAAAGGGGAGTATGATTGTTAGTTGTTTTTAATCACCTTCTGTGGGCCAACAATTATTATACTCTGGGGTCTGAGGAGATCCAAGAGTATAATAATAGCACAGAAGCAGTGGGGGCTGTTGAGAGCATATAATACTATGTGTGGGCCACTGTGGAGCATATAATACTGGGTGGGGGCCACTGTAGAACATATAATACTGGATGGGGCCCACTGTATCCCTACAGTGGGCTCCATCCAGTATATAATACTGGGTGGGGCCAATGTGTGCATATTATACTGTGTGTGCTGCCACTGTGGAGCATATTATAATGTGTGTGTGGGGCACTGTGGAGCATATAATGCTGTGTCTGGAGCCACTGTGGAGCATATAATACTATCTAGGGGCCATTATGGAGCATATTATAATGTGTGGGGCCCGTCACTATCAAGAATTTTCTGTAGGGAGGGGGTAGGGTGCCCCAGACAAAAGTTTTCATCAGGGCCCACAAGACTTTAGTTACGTGACCAATCATAAGGAACTAATCTCTAAAATCGACTAGCTTTCTCATTTATCGGGGATTCCCTGCAGCAAAGACCCACTCAGAGCACGCTATATAAAATAGCGATTAATAGTTGATAAAAAGCACCTCAAGCCCAGGGCAAATGGTGAACTTCTGACCCCAGTGTATAATAAGTGAAGACCCAGGGGAAATGATTAAACATAACAAACTGTATTAATCATCTTCCCTGGGTTCCGATGCTGGTCTTCAGGCATTTTCTTGTCTCATAGACATCAGAATGGGCCCTATGTTTGGGTTTTCAGCAGTCGTGTTGGCGGAAGAGGCTGCAGCTGTGAATATCCTAATTCTGACTGTGTTTTCAACCAGGCATATCTCTGGAATCCTTACAGGTAGAAGTGCATCTTTCGTGTCCTATGAGATAATAATTTCCTCTTTCATATGACACCAAAAGCAAATGTCTCTGTTTCATAATGTCAGAGATGTAACCATTTGAAGTGATTCTCCCCAACCTCATTATTTCTTCACATCAAACAGCCCGTGCAGTCAGGAACGGCTCCCAATACAGGCACAAGGGAAAGAGTGAAAAAATTCATGATTTCACATAAAGGATCCAAATTTTGTTAATTAAAATAAATAAAAGTCTGAAAGTTTAGTTACACTTTAATATATGAAAAAAAATCAACATAAATCAAATCAAATCAACTATAACAAAACTTACAAAATATTCTTAACTTACTGTAAGACGCATTCAGGGATATGTACATTCTCCATAGGAATTATTTGCTCCAGTTCCTCCAGACTATGCACATATTGAATCTTACTGATAAATTTCACACTGCCAAAGACAATAGTAAATAGTACATGTAATGTGTCTGATTTGTGGCAGGTAATAATTTCTTGAGTTTTACTTCATAGTGTTTAAATTGCTACAAAAAAATCTTGTTAATCCAATGAGAAAGGTATTGGCATAGTGTGACCGCTGCCAAGGAGCACATTCCTAGCAACTACTCTTTTGTTATGACAGCATTGTCTTAAAACTCAGACGATATGGGAAAATGAGGCTTACCCCTCGTTCACAGCTGCGTTTGGTAATCCATTCAGGGAGTTCACATAGGGACCCCCCGAACGGACTACCGAACACATTTTCAAGTGCCGTGCCACGAGATCTCCGCACAAGTCACGCGGTGAGGAAAGTAGATTTAAAAGTACTTTCTTCTCCGCATGCTCCCTGCGGAGATCTTGCGGCAAGCACACAGACCCCATTATAGTCTATGGGGTCCGTGTGCTTTTACTGCATAGCACTTGAAAATGTGTTCGGTAGTTCGTTTGGGGGGTCCCCATGCGGACTCCCTTAAAGGATTACCAAACGCAGATGTGAACAAGGGGTTAGAAGGTCTTAAACCAGGTGTTTCACTATCATCATAGACAAAGCTAAAGAGACCGCAGATGTAGCCGTTGTAGCTGATGACTAAAATACACCAGCATAAGAAATGAAACATAGTAGGGAGGGGCCCAGATTTTGCACTGCCACCCAGATGATGCAAGTTACACCCCTTATTGTAAACCCCAAATGAATTTTTCATACTGGGATAGATAGATAGATAGATAGATAGATAGATAGATAGGGTATATTGATCTGATCACACAACACATAGGCGCATGAAACAAGATAAAACAAATGCTGTGAAGTTAATGCTTACCAGTAGAAACTAAATTTTAATTTGATGCCTTAGCTACAGTTTGCCTAAACTTGGGCTAAAATTAAACTAAAATTGAGCATACTTGGGGGGAGTCTACATAGATGGGAAATAATTGTGTACGCATCTTTGCTGCTAGAAAAGGCCCATGCACCAAAAATGCTGCTACCCTCTTGCCACATTTTATAAAAGGGGAGGAGCAGGATGGTACCAGAAAACTTGTTTCAGACTGGGGTAGATTTCCATACTGGCGCACAGGAGTGAACCAGAATTATTCAGAGCCTCTTGATAATTGGGGCACATTGATAAATATGGCACAGGGCAAAGGCACATAAGATAGTGTTTTGGTGCAAATTATGCCAGAATCCTGGTGCACTGTGCTTGCTTTGCTTCTATGCTATTTCTATCACACCTAAGTATTCATTACTAAAATATCAAACTGCTTTTGTGAAGATAGGTGAAAAATATCCTACCTTATGAATGGTCTGGAGATTGCCAATACAGTCCGGATGAACCAGGAAGGGTGGACAATAATTAAAGATTTTAAATTTTTCCTCAGTCTGTAGGAGAACAAAAATCCGATTGTTCAGTCACACACAGCAGATCCAGAAACAACCTGGCAGTGTGCATTCATACTACAAGCGACAAGACAAAGAAGTAGATATTTCCATGCAGGTCTAGTTTATCTATTGCACTTTACTGCCATCTGCTGGCATGCATGCTAACACATATTTGGTGAAGGAAATAATTTAAAGTTGAAATCCCACAAAAAAATTATTCTTTCGCCCATTAAAAGGGCACATGATGTAAATGATAGCGTATGTAATCTTCTAAATGGTGGATGTACATGAGAGTTATCTACTCTTTCCTGGTTCACCGCTGGGTCAGGTGACCAACAATTAGACTATGCAACTGATGGAATCCATTTCCTGGACAATCTACTGTAACATATGGAGGATACATAGACAGTTACAGAATTGCAAACACAATCATTTCTTCTTACTGGACAGAATATGAGAATTCTTTACAGTTGTGTGTGATATTTTTTACAAATTGGAAAACATGATATACTGTCTGCTATTGTGCTCTTGTGCCGAGAAGTGTTTATCTGCAAAAATTTGTGTTGTACTGTGTAGTCTCTCTACATGGTCAATAAATATCAATATCAAATCAATAAACATAGGGCTCAATATTGATCTCTGTGGTGATCAAATAATTAGAAAATGCAACTTCTATTGTCAGAGATATATCTAAATATTGTTATTGTTATTTTCTGAGTCATTCAAGCCATGGAACATGTGACGCAAATGGGCACATAATAGAGAAAGAATGGAAAAAGTGGCTATCCCAGATAAATGTTTGATTTGATGTAAAGCCAATTTTTCCCCACTGAATTGTGTTAGGGGCCATTCACACAGAGTAAAATGGGGAGGAATTTGGTGTGGAATTTCAGCGCTGAAAGAAAAGCCTCCCATTGACTTCAATGGATTCATTTTTCTGCTCCCATTGACTTTTCTGCTAGCAGAAAAAGGAACCTATTGATGTCACTGGGAGGCTTTTTTTTCAGTGTTGAAATTCCTCACCATTTTCCTCCGTCTGAATAGCCCCTTATCCTATCGTCTTGTCTCAACATACACTGTGAAACTCAGTCGTGCGAATGTGAGGTTATTTTTAGGCCCTGCTAAGTTACACTAGGCTGTATTAAACTGCACTAGATGTTCCATACTGTCTAATGCTGTTTGATAAATCTGGCACACTGTTACACTGTCTAATCTAACTATACACCTATTAGTTGGCTTTGGCTTAGTTCACATCTCTGCCATAGAAACTACTAAGAATTGGCTGAGAAAAAAATCCTGCATAGAGGACTATTGTCACCTGGCAGACCCCATTATAGTCTATGGGGTTCCCCGGCATACCTGAACAAGGGAGAGCTCAGCACAAGTGTGAACCAAGCCTTAGCTTCTGGCCAAGTTTTGATGCAATTTATGACTCAGTTTTATAAATTGAGTCAAACCCTCTTCTCAACAAGCCCAACCCACATGTTGTACAAGGCATAGAAAGTATTAGGTTAAGTTCACACAGGGTTTTTTGGTCCTAAATAGGAGGCCGCCTCCGGTTCCGGACCAAAATACAGGTAGCTGCGACTGGATGTCAGTGCAGTGGTCCGCTCTGGATAATGAATGGGCCTAGTCGGGAGGGAGTGTCTTCAGGCAGATGTCACGAAACGAATCCGCCTGAAAAAAAATGAGTATCTCGCTTCTTTTTCCGGGAGCCAGAACAAACAGCTCCCGGAAAAAAGAACTGACTGGATCCCATTGATTTCAATGGGAGCTGTCTCTTTGGTCAGGAATTTGAGGCGGATACAGCCTCTAAATCCTGACCAAAAAACACTGTGTGAACTTACCCTTAGAAAATGTCTAAAATACATAGAAAATGGTAAAGCATGTATACAACGTTTTTTTTTGGCACAAATTATGCCACAAATCTCTTGCATGTTTATTGGTCACAAATAATAACTCATACTATGCTATACATTAAACACACTGGGGCGGATTAACTAACAGTAAATAGGCTCATCCTTGTTTGTTCAAGTTATAGTCATTATAAGCACAATGCTAAAGCTAAAAATGTGAATATATCAAAGCGTGAAAATCTCTAGGTATCCATATACACTTACCTCCTATCTATCATTTGATAGCACTTCTTCAACCATCCTAACCCGGGCATTCTACGTCGAGGTGTGGCACCATTCAGGTAAACAATCATGTAATCCTCAGCCACTAGCAACTCCAAACTGCTTATAACATACCTGTTAAAACCAGTCAAACAGTAACACATGAGTTATATTGGTCGACAAAACATATTTACAACTATCTATTTCTCAATAACATGTAACATAAAAAAAGATTCTTCTATTGTCTGGTGTCTACAGCCCTTGGCAAGTTAAATGTCTTCATGGTTACAAAATATAAGCAAACACTAAATAGAAAAGCGCAAAATTGCAGAATTAGTCTATCAGTACCTTAATTTCCGCTAACTTGCATATGGTAAGTTATCGAGAAATAGTGGACAGATGGATGGGAGAATTATTGCAGGATCAAACTACATGTCAACTACACACAAAGTAGAAAGGGAGGACATTAGGCCAAGTGCCCCAGGGCCTTTACCATTGAACTGGTAGAAGGAGCTTTCATCACTTTATGCATGCCAGGTCATTAAGAAGTTGGCGCAGTCGCTGCAACAGCCATCGCTCATGCCCATGCAATGGAGCTCCTCTGCCACCTACATGTCTGCCCAGTGTTAATGACTTCAGATATGAAGAAGCCTCCAACATGTGAAGTGGCCAAAGAGGAGGCTGCAGCACCTTCTAAATGATGTACAACATCCCCATGTTCAAATTAGTCTATTCAGAGACAGCGACTTCAGTCTTGAATTCTTGTATCATTGATTCTCGACGTGCAAAATGTAGGACAGGACATTTACAATGTGATCTGCAACAGCATAAACTTTTGGCCCCTTGTTCCTTATGGCAATCTTTTTAGCATAATAGTATACTCAGACTATTGCCACAGCTACCACAAAACTGTAAAACTGTTGCATTTAGTTTAATCTGGTTTGGATAATATGATTAGAAACCTACAAGTTTTTTAATCTAGTAAATATTTGCCAAGTTTACCCCCACACTCACCAAAGGGGCATGTTTTGTGTACAGATAAAGCATGCATGACTTGACAACATTTGACATATAAAGTGCCTTAAGGATGCCAGCTACTCACATCCACTTAGGGAGGGTTCATACATGGTATGATTTTACACCACAGGTCAAAAATGTCTTATTTGCAGAAAACACCAGTATTTGGTCAACGCGGGAAAGCTGTGCTACTCACTTTCCGTACAAACTGTATCAACGGGTGTAGGTACTTCAGAGCTATCCCACTGAAGTCTGTGGGTGATCTGCGAGATTCCTGGGTGTCGGAGCCCCGCAGTACTAATATTCATGGCTTATCATAAGTGCAGATGGACTTATTTCTGCTGATTGTCATAGGGTATTAATTGCTCATTGATAACCTATCTTAGTGTAAGACACATGAGTTCTGCACTTTTTGGGAACTCAAGAATTTGAAAGGTCACTTGTCCATAAACTGAAAAGTAATTGGCGCATGTGTATTTTTTTCAGAGCAGTTGTCCCATCAAAACAATGTGTTCCCTATCCACGATTCAGTGAGGGTCCCAGCAGCTGGATATAGCACGCCATTTATTATACAGTGATAAATTGCCAAACATGTCCAAGCTGAAGTAAACTATCATGTTGGTAATAGTTGATGATATTCATCTACCCTATATTTAAGATCACAAAATTGTCAACTTCACGTACAGAAAAAGATTCTCCATGATGTAATGGTAATCTGGACAGCTGCTGTCTGGTAGACAACAGGCAGCAAATACAATGATGGCATTTAGTCCCTCACCGTAGTACCCTGAAAGAGAAGAATCAGAAGGAGAGAAATTAGCAAAATGGAAACACCAATATAATGCATGTTTCGACATAATAAAATATTTGATAAGATTGCAAAATAATACAGGTCCATAAAATCCGGCCTGTAATACTAGATTTTTGTATAAAAATAAATCTCTAGATCAACAATCTTCCCAGAAACTCAGAGACCCTTGCCCCCTGTTGGCCCTGCTCAATGAACCATTATAACATCATGTGGCACAATTTCCTATAGTGTCACTGCTCTTCATGTAAAGAAGTCCTATAATCTATCATGATGGTGAAATCATTTTTTTTCTTCCAAATGTACCGTATGTATGTGTGTATAGTATATATCTTCTATTAATGTATATATAATGTTTACATATGCATGTTCTTCAACTGGTAAAACTGAAAATATACCATTAGATAAGTATACCGGTAATAGCCGTAACCCCTCACCTCCGTGTGTAACCACCTTCATGTATGGTTTGATCATTTGCAGGTCAATGCGATGTTCCTGTTCCCCAATTATCACAGTCCTCCACAGGCGTCCATTTGTAGTCCCCCCTTCCTCCACAGCTCCATCACCAAACAAGTCAGCGCTGTCTCCAGGCATATTCTTGGCACTTGCAACAGGCGTGTCATCTATAGATAAAATTATTATACTTGTAACTGTCTTTAATTGAAGATCATATAATATTGCAGTATTCAGACACAGTATTAAACGTACTATACTATCTGTCCTAAACCCATATCACATAGCTGGAAAAATGTCTAAGATATTTTATAGTAAAAACAAAAATAATAGAAAAAAACGGTTGTGTTGCTCCAATTGTGTACAGTGCTTGGCAGCTGAAGGTAGTACGAGTTTACATTGCCACTCTTTTCTTAGGGTATGTTATGTCATAGATATCTTTATCACCGCATACAGAGTGTGTGTTTAAAAAGAAAAAAAAAAAAAGAACAATGTTAATGCATGCTCATGGTGATCTTGCAACTGGCACACACAGGACAACCAGATTGAAGAATTTAAGAGGAAATGGAAAAAGCAATATGTAACCTGCCCTCGAAATCCATCAAGATATCCAATAGATACCAGACAATATTGTTCGTTCTCCTGCTTTAAAATATTTCTTTACTTTAGGGCTGTGAACAATCTAAATCTGTAAATTCTATTTTATAATTATGAATAGCCCCAGTGGCTAGTAGTGTGGAGATATCATTGGTAGCGGAGGCCCAGGTTGGCAGATGCTCTCTCCTTCTCTGGTCAAGATGACACAAATCCCTTTAGAGGCACTGAGGCGGCACTGTGATGAGGAGGTCGCACTTGAGTGATGGTAAAAAAATCCCCTCCTGTACTCCTTGTTGTGTGTCTCCGATGTGATGGTGTTTTGGGGTGCCCTTGATGGTGGGTATGAATGAAGCATAAGAGATAAGGTGGCAGATAAATAGATGATGCTAGCGGAGCAGGTCTTCTCCCAATCACAAAGCTACGTGGAGACACATTCACCTACACTAAGCAGTAGCCACTCATTTGCTACTTTACCAACATGGACAGTAGCAGTATCTACTCTTCACTCCTGTGTCAAGTCCTCTGACCCTTCTCAATGTGGCAATCTGGGGTGACCCATAGGACCTAGTCCTCACTTTTCAGCCAGTCTTGGGGAAATGCAGGACACATTTTATCTGTAGACACCACTGGTTCAACAGTGGTGATATTCCGTTACAAAGCAAATAGAAGAAGGCATATTCTGCAAACAGTGGCTCCTGTGACATGGAACTGATTACTGTAGCCCTAACTACCACTAACTAAACTGGAAAGCTGAAGATTATTTCCCACAAGTTAGTGCCCTCAACTCAGACTGACTGACAAACCCAAACGTTGGCTAAAGGCTGGAGTGATGTAGCTGCGACTAAATGTCTCTCACGTTCTAGAAACCTCAGAGTAGAAGTGACTCCCATTTACACAGCCACATAGGAATAGCTCAGCTAAGTCCCGAGAAACAGCATAAAGCTGGTGAAAATTCAGCATTTACAAAAAGACTATAGGTAATTTGAACCAAACCAGTCAAATCAGTGGCAATATTATACAAGATCTTCAGTAACAGAAATCTGAGCAGTTCTGTCCTAAATAACAATATGAACATTACCATCTTACCTTCCCATTCCAATTCATTTCCATTGCCCAAGAACTCTAATGAATCAGTTTCATCTGGAGTCTCAATATCATCCACATTGATGTCCAGATCATCTGGTGTATCTAGAAAGTCATCAGAAAGTACAGAGCCCTCACTCTGGTCTAATGAGATATTAATCTCTGGAGCTACTAGTGTTTTACGCTTGCGATGAGATCCACTGATATTTAACGTACTCGGCGGGGCTAAATAAAAAGACAAAGAGAAATATAAAAATTTGTGCAACGTTTAACAACTTCAGAAAGTTCTCATTTAGCTAGGTACCTACAAGATGTAATGTCGTCTGTGGGAGATCCAAGAGTGTCCATTCCTGTGTCTTCAGGAAGAGGCCTGTAAAACAGCAGTATGTCTATAAAAAATATTGTGAAAGCTGCCTCACACTGTTTTAATTTTTATTTTTCTCTCTATATCTTCCACATTGGCTGTATTATTGAGGTGTTTTACATTGTCCTGCTTTGTGAGGAACATCTCCTCTACCCCTCATCCTTTGTTACCAGTTGTTATTTTGGGTGTTCTCCACTCTTTTTACTATTTATAATTTGTGTTTTGATTGATCTTTTTGGAAAACTCTTAATAAAACTTTTTGATGGAAAAAATATACTGCAAAACCTAAGACAACCACTAAAAATTGTATTAAAAAGTTGTCTTCTAGGAGGTGGTCTTCGCAAAGAATATGGCTGGGATGCCTAATACATGGCGGAACTTAAGATCTACTACAAGCCATCTGGTCTTCTCAAGAAGTGGTCTTTCTGAGAGGTTTCACTGTACTGATGTAGTAGCTTTAACATTACTTTTGGTACATTAAGTGAACACTTGCTGATCGCCTTAACATTCCATTTCCATCACAGTGCATCCAGTTATCAGATTTGAGTATGTCTGTATATATAAAACATTATATATTATATATGGATAATATATACAGATAGAAATGTATCTTCATGTATCTCCCCAGGAATATTTGATCACATATTCTGGGTGCTAGACGTATGCATGCAAATTGCACTTTTTATCACTCAACAAGTCTCTAGCACACATATCAATGAGCAGTCTTACAGTCACCAGTAAGTAATACACTGACTCATCCTCTATAAACATGCACACAGACATCACTTGATGCAGCTTGCCAAGCAAGAATTATCAGAGAGCAGCACAATTTAATAACTGTTCATGGTGTCCTAATGTTGGTTTAATACCAACATTTTAGATTTGGGGGGGGGGGGTTGTTCTTTTTTTAAAGCAGCATTTTGCTGCTGCATTTTTAACCCCTTCTCGCCGATGGCATTTTTTGATTTTCGTTTTTGACTCCCTTCTTTCCAAACCCCATAACTTTTTTATTTCTCCGCTCAGAGCCATATGAGGTCTTAATGTTTGCGGTACAAATTTTTCCTCATGTTGCTACCATTAATTATTCTGAGCAATGTACTAGGAAGCTGGAACAAAATTCAGAATGGGGTGGATTTGAAGAAAAAGTGCATTTGTGCGACTTTCTTACGGGCTTCGTTTTTTACGGCGTTCACTGTGCAGTCAAAATGACATGTACCCTGTATTTTGTGTTTCAGTACGATTCTGGGGATACCAGATATATATGGTTTTATTTACATTTTAACCCCTTAATAAAAATCCAAAACTGTGCCAAATTTTTTTTTTTTCTAAAACGGCTAATCATTGCAATGCATTGCAAAAACCCGGCTCTTCTATTGCAGGCTGCATAGAGTAGCGGGCACCGACCGTGGGCATTAGCACTGGGTGTCTAGAGTATAAAAGAGTACACACCTGGAGTCTATGGCAGCCGCCTGGTTTTTGTAATCACAGCATGTCTGCTGCCAATATTTTTCTGCAATGTGTGGAGGAGATTAGCCAGAATCCCATCCACATTGTAAAACACTGTGGTTTTTAGGCTGGGGCCCTAGTCTAAAGCTAAGGCCACACATTGCGAAAATGCAGCTTTTTTTGTTTCAGATTTTGCTTCTCCTGGTGCAGGTCTGAACCTAGCCTAAGACTGCCACTGAAAGAACTTGAGGAATTTAGTGGTTGGTAAATTTACCTTTAGTGACCAGTGCCAGGCAGCTGCTGCCAAGGCAAATAAAAATATTTGATACATTAACAGAAGGATAGATTCTCATGACGAGAACATAGTTGTGCCTCTACACAAATCACTTGCACCACGACACAGACTATTGGGCGCGATTTTGGGCCCTGGTGCACAAGAAAGACGTAACTGAACTAGAGAGAGTGCAGAGAAGGGTGACCAAGATCAATAGGGGAATGGTAGGATTAGAATCCAATGACAGGTTAACAAACTTCGGGTTATTCAGTTTAGAAAAAAGATGACAATGGGGAGTCCTATGAACTATGTAATGATCCTAGGGGGGGTAACTGTGACAAGGGGACATGCTTTATTCCTAAAGGGAAAAACTTTTCACCAGCATCATAGATGGAGACTCTTTACCGTAACAGCAGTGAGGCTAGGGAACTCACTGCCACAGGATGTTGTAAGGGTGAAATCATTGAGCAAGTTCAAAAAGGGCCTAGATGCCTTTCTTAAACAGAAAAAATATTACGGGTTATGGGTTATAGATTTTGGTAAAGACAAGTTGATCCAGTGGTTTACACTGATTGCTGGATTTGGAGTCGGTAAGGGATTTTTGCCTCTGACATGGGGCAATTGGCATCAGCCTCATAGGGATTTTTTTTTTACCTTCCTCTGGATCAACACTGTACTGCTGCTAACTAAGAATTATTATAAACTGCCTAGAATCAATGTTATGGAAACAATAGATGAGTATATTGACATTTGTTGTCATTTTGAGGTTTTTTCCACAGTTTTTGATGTAATATAGACATAAGCAAAATTTGCTTAAGAATTGCTGCCAATAAAGCTGACTAAGCAATAAGCTGCCATGCGTCCTACTTATAAAAACCCTGATGATCGGCTTATGGCCAGCTGTGCCAGAGAAATGTAGTATTACACGGCAGTCACGTAAATGATGGTGCACAGTGGTACTCCAGAACATAGAGGAACATATCTAACCCTGAACATAGAACATATCTAACCCTGCTCTATGATGTCTGAGTGCCCTAATAGTGCATACGGAATGAGGTTGTCTCAGCGAGAACCCCTTTACCTCTCTGAGGGTGATGTTTTAAAGTAGTCATGGAGTTGATAGATAAAATAGAGATGGGTTAATGTTACCATCTTTGGTGGTTAGAAGAGTGAAGATGGTACCGGTTAAATCTCTTCAGTGTTGTGGCTTATTGGATACCTTTATTCTTGGTGTCCTTTTTTAAGTTTACTAAAAATGCAAACAGTAAAGTAGCACATTTTCCATGCTTAAATCCTATTACACATTGCAAAAATGACATGTCTTACAGTACCTGCAAAGCAGATAGGATTCCAGCTAATTCCATTCACACATTGCAGAAAAAAACTCAAAATCAAGCAAAAAAAATGTTTTTGTAAAACGCAGCATTTGAGTTATACCTATAGAAACGCTGGTGTTTTCCATATAGGTATAACTGAAGTAGAAAGTCTGCTTTCACTTTCTGTGAAAAACACTGTGGAAAAAAACGCAAATCGTATCCGCCGCAGTCTTCTCCACAGTGTGTTTCGGCTGCCGCTTGCTGCGTAGGGCCTTTCAGAAACACAGCCATTTAGCAAATACTCAGCTGCTCTCCCTCCTACTTACAAGTTACTGTAGACCAGACATTGCAGCAGATGTATGTAGATTTCACTGAAGCAGAAACATTAGACGGCAGCTGTCCGCCCTTACATTTTAATTTACAGTATGAACTGCCATTTAATCCTTAGTGGGATTAGACTACAGTTTGACAAAGTTTGTATCTTTTGTATTTATGACTCTTTTATGTATGAAAGGATGTTATTTCATCTTGCAGTCATATTTTGGGATGGGTATAAGGATCCACATAATGTCCTCTGGATACTGCTGAACTACCAGAGGTTAAGTAGTATTATCATGGAAATAATGGAACCTGTAAATTTGGACACTGATGATACAACAAAGAAGAAAAATATACAAATGTATTTTTTTACAGGGCTCTTTAGGCAACACTTTCCTACAAATACAAATAGCTCTTGTTTAGATTTCACAATATCTCAAGATGTGAACAAAAAATAAAAATGGATCACAGATTCACTGATGTGGACTCCAGATTTCATTGATTTGATTTAGTGTTTTTTGTTTTTTTTTTAAATCAGATCTCTTTTTCTACTATTGAAAACACCAACCTATTTTCCATTTTCACACAGAAAATACATAAAGTGAATAAATGCTAAGGAATATTTCCACCCTGACCCCTGAGAGAGAAGTCTACCAGTTATCTCAACCATCTCTTCTCAGGCCCAATCTGTAATTGTGAGGCCTTGCAATAGCATTTGGAACAGCAAGACCTCCTCCATTTCTCTATCTCTCTCTTATGTTTTGGGGGTGTTTCTCTGCTAAGGGCACAGGACTACTTCACTGTATCAATGGGAGAATGGATGGAGCCATGTGCTGTAAAATCCTGAGTGACAACCTCCTTCCCTCCGCCGGGACATTAAAAATGGGTCATGGGTGGGACTTCCAGCAGGACAATGGCCCAAAACATACAGCCAAAGCAACAAAGGAGTGGGTCAGAAAGAAGCACATTAAGGTCATGGAGTGGCCTAGTGGACCTAATCCCATAGAAAACTTATGGAGGGAGATGAAGATCTGAGTTGCCAAGCGACAGCCTCAAAATCTTAATGATTTAGAGATGATCTGCAAAAAGGAGTGGACCAAAATTCCTCCTGACATGTGCACAAACCTCATCAACTACAAAAACATCTGACTGCTGTTCTTGCCGACAAGGATTTTGCCACAAAGTATTAAGTATTTTTTCCCAGAGGGATCAAATACTTTACAAATAAATATAGAAAATTTATACAATGTGATTTTCTGGATTTTATTTTTTATATTCTGTCTCTCACTGTTAAAATTAACCTATCCTTAAATTTATAGACTGTTTATGTCTTTGTCAATGGGGAAACTTACAAAATCAGTAAGGGATCAAATAATTATTTCCTTCACTTTACCTTCCCAAACTTTACATTTTCCCAAACTTTTCACTGAACTTCCTGTGTAGATTGCCTTCTTAGAAATTACCTTTCGTAGCATCTCCCACATACCATATGAAAGCAGACCCCTTGTACATAGTAAAGTATTTAACACTATTAGCAGTGAATGTGCCCCTATCAGTTGTACCCCAAAAGGACTCAGCTGCCAAAGTCATTTTGTAATGTATTTAAGATCACCTGTTTCTGTACTCATACAAGAGAGTGGTCTGAAACACTTTTTACCAGATACTCAATAGTCCTAATAAAAGGGAGCAAAACATCATTACCAACTGTTTGGTCAATTCTAGACCGAGACACCCATGTGTTTTATAGCGAATCAGATTTACATCTAAGCCCTAATCAGTAGAATTGTAAAGAACTGGGTATTGCAACCAAATTATGGCCATCTGAAATCAGTCTTTGGCACAATTTCTATGTACAGTGTGTGCTACATGTCACACATTATGACATCCCTAGTATCAAAAATGCTATTTATGATCATGATCAATCATGATGCATATTATTTTATAGAATTTTACTGGTAGTTCTGATGAACAGTGCTGACAAAGTGTCATTCTGACTTATTTCATGTCTATCGGTTTGCAGCTGTAAGATTGCATCTGTTGCATAAATAGACATTAGACAAAGTGTCTCCTGTTGTAGACACTAAGCCATTATGTACTATTAAAAAGAAAGACCATCACTACATTGCAGCTGCAGCTAGAAAGACATGGCAAGCTGACCATAAAACTAAGGTTTGGGTTCTTTTTACAGTCTGTAGAGAAACCCCTGATTTTATTGGCCAACTTGCTTTAATCTTTTAGATTTTTTTTGCATAGAATTTCAGACTATCAGAATATTGAGAGACAAATGTTATTGTTTGTATAATAAAAAGTTGTACAATTTTACGATATACTCACGGTTTTCTAGATCTTTACTTTCCGTCACTCATTCTGTTACTTCTAAGAGATAAAACGCTGACCATGGTCATGTGATTTAAGGTCCAAGATCATGTGATGAACACAGGTGCACAGCTCATTGTGGTCACAGTACAATAAGCTGTGCACCTGTGTGTTCATCACATGACCATGGACCGTAAATCACATGACCATGGTCAGCGTTTTATCTCCTAGAAGTAACAGAATGAGTGACGGAAAGCCGAAATCTAGAAAACCGTGAGGAACTGATACAGAAAGTATATTGGAAAATTGCATAACTTTTTAATATACAAACAATAACATTTGTTTCTCAATATTGGTCTGAAAGAGGCCAACCCCTTTAACTGAAGAAATGGAGGATGAGGTCATACATATTGTAAGGGTAGCTAACTATAACTGCTGTGATGTTCAGTAACCTTAGACTTTCACAAGTGGAATGGATTTCTACCATTCTAACTACAGTGTTTCTCTAAGATTTGCAGTGCCAAAGGTTGAAACATCCTGTTCATACCATAGACATTTTTTTTTGCAAAATACGATCATAGTAAACTGATAAACTTACAGAGAACCCTACATGTAAATTAACGCTATATACTATATCTCATTACACAGAGAACTGTATGTTGTCAGCGGCTCGAATGAGAGCCAACAATGACAGTTTTGAAACACAAAAACTAGACTCAGCATAAACACTGGAAAATTCATGTTATGCCGATGACTTAAATTTACTTTGTAAGATTTTCATGTCATGGTTTGAAGTGTATTGACGTGGCTTAAGGCATGGGTTGTCCTCCTGAACACCCTTAGAAAAAATCCAGAAAACACATAACCAGACAGATCAACACTTTTTACCTAGGTAGTTCCAGGTACCTTTTCTACTACAGTATATAAGATACCATGATCCTGTACAAAATCAATTCCAGAGGGTGAATTTCCATTCACAAATAGAACAAAACTTTCAGAGTTGAGGGACATACTAAATAAAATAAAACCTTTATGGAATGAGATTAAAAAAATAGTAGTGTCCCTAGTCCTATATACATATATATAGGACATATATACATATATACATATTGTACTGTCACCAGTAAGTTAACTGAAATCAATGGCCAATATATGTCCACACATTATTAGTCATGCCTTCAAATGCCCCATATAGCTAAAAGTCTATGCTAAGATACACCATGTTTACATCATTGTCACATCCACAATAGTAAATTTGGGCCAATGTCTGAAATTTTGGTTCGATTTGAAATGTATTGGTGCAATTTCTGGATCCGAATTTTGCATCTTAAGCCTTGCACCCTTTACAACAAGACCTGCCAACCTGTCATACAAGCCGCAGAACTGTTAGGGAGTGTGTAAAAAACATAGAAAGTGAAATATATATATATATATATATATATATATCAGAGGTTCTCAAACTTATTTTGTCTACCGCCCACTTTGAGAATTAATTATTTTCTAGCCCCCCCCCCCCAAAAAATTTTTTTACTTTACTTAGTCCCCTAGATGGCGTTACACGAGGAAACGCACGTTAAGTGTAAAGGAGCGGTAAAGTTTGTGTTAAAAGCAAAAAAACAATTTTAAATTGGTTGCCTCATGAAGCTTGATCTGCCTTCTAAGCTGCCTAAAAATCTTCTTTCTTCCTGTTTGCTCGCGTCAATTAGCCCCACCCCCAAATTAGCGTGTAGCTCTGCCCACCACATAGCGTGATCCTATGGGATGACTGAAGGGCCTGTGATGTCATCAAAAGGTCCTGTAGACTTGGATTTACCTTGTATGGAGTTTCCTAAAGGACCTGGCTCCTCTGCCCACTAGCAGCCTGCTCTATATAATAAAGCTTTATCCTAGTGAACAGACAGACCAGGTCCTTTAGCCCAGTAGGATTTAGACTGCTTTATATAAGAAAGCAGCACTTATTCCACACCCCCCCCTCTATCTCACAGCAGGGAGCTAGGTGATGTGTATGTGATGTGTATGTGTGGTGCAGACACAGGCTGGCTCTGTACACTCAGCCCCCCCCCTCTCTCCCCCCACACAGCAGGGAGCTACATCATGTGGCTCCCTCAGCAATGAGCAGGGGGCCAGGTGCTAGTGTCCATAATGAAGTGAATAAAGTAAGATAGTGGACAGACAAAGCAGCTTTGCTGAAGCAGTGTATTTAGGAAAAATCTTAAATCCACATTAACAAGCAGTATAGATAGAATCATTGTTATGATACCACCCCTTTAAATTAGCCATGTCCCCCCTAAACCGCTTCAACGCCCCCCAATCTTCTCTGTGCCCTTTACTGCCCCCCTATAGGCCTCCAGCGCCCACAAGGGGGCGTTATCGCCCACTTTGAGAAAGACTGGTATATAATATATATATATATATATATATATAGTGGGGAATCGCTCAGGTAGATGCTCGTAGCAGTGCAGGAAACAGACACTGGATTGCACACAAGTTCAGGCTTTATTCACATGTAGCGCATACACTGCTTTTGCAAAGCCACAGGATAAACAAAACAAAATCCTTCTCGGCTGAGAAAACTATTTTAAACGTAAGGAATAGAGATGAGCGAACACTGTTCAGATCAGCCGATCCGAACAGCACACACCCATCTCTAGTAAGGAAGCTTTTCCCTGACTATACAGGAGACTGGCTACCAGTCTCCCACCTTGGCAACAACAATGGGTGGCACAGTACCTGCTTTGAAGGTCCGATCTGGACAGTTCAACTCTGTCAGTGTGGTGCCACCCTGTTAGTCTTCACACACAGACTGTTATTAGGGCCTGATTAGTCAGCTGACCTCCCTAGTGTGAATCTTTACCAAACACCCTTTAGCTACCTGGCTGGAACATACCTGTCTTCCCAGACCACACCCTTAACTCTCTCACATACCACCCCCCCTCAGTTCTGACCCCTCGGGGGGAACTCCAGACACCAAACAATAAGCCCGGGACAAGGCATCTGCATTGCCTTGCAGTTTCCCGGCTCTGTGCTCCACTGTGAACTTAAAATTCTGAAGTGACAAGAACCACCTAGTCACCCTGGCATTCTTGTCTTTCGTCCTGCTCATCCAAGTGAGGGGTGAGTCGTCGGTCACTAGGCGGAACTGCCTCCCCAGCAAGTAGTACCTAAGGGACTCTAATGCCCATTTTACGGCCAGGCACTCTTTCTCCACTATGCTGTAGTTCTTTTCTGCTGGCGTGAGTTTCCTGCTCTACTCCATTCACCTCTTGAGACAGGACAGCTCCCAGCCCTGCATCTGATGCGTCCGTCTGAACCACAAACTCCCTCCTAAAGTTGGACATAATGAGGACAAGAGATCCACAAAGGGCCACCTTTAGCGCCTGAAAATCACTTTCAGCCTGGTCATTCTACTGCACCATATCGGACTTCTTACCCTTTAGAAGGTTCATCAGGGGAGCAGATACCATGGCAAAGTTGGGTATAAACCGCCTGTAATACCCAACTATGCCCAGGAATGAACTAACTTGTTTGGTGCTCAGAGGTAGAGGCCATTCCCGGATAGTGTCGACCTTGTTGACCTGGGGTTTGATTATACCACGGCCTATCACATACCCCAAATATCGTGTCTCTTTCATCCCCAAAGCACACTTTTTGGGGTTGTCAGTCAGGCTGGCTGCTCTCAAAGAATCCACTACCGCTTGTACCTTGGCCAAACGACTCTCCCAGTCATTGCTGAAAATGATGATGTCATCCAGATATACTGAGGCGTATTTTCTATGAGGTTTCAACACTATGTCCATTGACCGTTGGAATGTAGCTGGGGCCCCATGGAGCCCGAACGGTAACACGACATAGTGAAAAAGTCCCTCGGGGGTGATAAAGGCAGTCTTTTCTTTGGCGCTATCTGTCAGGGGTACCTGCCAATATCCCTTAGTGAGATCAAGCATAGAGAAGTACTGGGCCCCTCCCAGCCTCTCAATAAGTTCATCTACCCGAGGCATGGGGTAGGCATCAAACTTAGAAACCTTGTTCAACTTCCTGTAGTCATTGCAGAAACGCAATGTCCCATCTGGTTTGGGAACTAGAACAATGGGACTGGACCATTCACTTTTGGACTCTTCAATGACTCTCAATTTCATTATTTTCTGCACCTCCCCTGAAATGGTTTGTCGGCGAGCCTCGGGGACCCGGTACAGACTCATCCGTACTTTCACATGGGGCTCAATAACAATATCATGTTTAATTAGGCATGTACGCCCTGGTTGCTCAGAGAACACATCTGTATTCCTAGCTGCAAACTCTTTGCACTCTTGTTGCTGGCTTTTTGTGAGAGTCTCTGATATTCCTACCCCTGCTGCTACCTCTGTAGTCCCAACTACAGCCTGTGGGGATTTCACGGGAGACAGTTTAGCTGGAAACCTTTCTGTAAGCAGACTTTCTCTGTCTTTCATCTTTAGCAGGTTTACATGATAAACCTGTTCAGGTTTTCTCCTACATGGCTGATGAACCTTGTAGTTCACTTCCCCTATCTTTTCTATTACTTCATAGGGGCCTTGCCAAGTACTCGGTCACTGGGTTTAAAGGTCCTTACTAGAGATGAGCAAACACTGTTCGGATCAGCCGATCCGAACAGCATGCTCCCATAGAAATGAATGGAAGCACCCGTGACGCTGACTTTGCCGGCCGGTGTCACAGGTGCTTCCATTCATTTCTATGGGAGCGTGCTGTTCGGATCGGCTGATCTGAACAATGTTTGCTCATCTCTAGTCCTTACCCTCACTGACCTATTGTAAACATGGCTTTGAGCCTTTTGGGCCTACTGCAGATGCTCTCTAACCATGGGCATGACTGCCGCTATCCTGTCCTGCATACAAGCAATATGTTCAATCAGGGCCGGAGTCAGCGCACGACATAGTCAAGCAAGTGCCGGGGCCCGCAGAGCCTCTGGGGGCCCCCTGGCACTTGCCCACCCCAGCACTTGCCTGTCCCGATTTCAGCTCATTTCTACTTTTCAAACATTGGGAGGTATGGCGTAGGTGACGCCACACTCCTGCGTGACGTCACTCACTTCGTCCGCCCCGCAGCAGCATCCCGTGTCCCAACTCCCACCTCCTCCACAAGGGGCCCCACTGAGGCTCTGTCACCCAAGAGCCCATAAAAACCTGGAGCCGGCCCTATGTTCAATAACACTTTTGTGGGGTGTGGGTTCTTGCTCCCACGTCTCTTTGGCAATGTCCAAGAGACCCCTAGGATGTCTGCCGTAAACTAACTCAAAAGGGGAAACCCCAGTGGAAGGCTGCGGTACCTAACGGATGGCAAACATCAAATAGGGTAACAGAACATCCCAGTCTTTTCCCATCCTTGCTTACCACCTTTTTCAGCATATTTTTTAAGGTTTTGTTAAACCGTTCTACCAACCCGTCTGTCTGGGAATAGTAAACAGATGTACGCAACTGTTTGATATTAAAAAGTTTACACAATTCCCTGGTCACTTTAGACATGAATAGGGTACCCTAATCTCTCCTTTGGTAGTCCCACTCGGCAAAACATGGCGAACAACTCTTTGGCTATCAATTTTGCTGACGTGTGCCGTAGAGGGATGGCTTCAGGATATCGGGTAGCATAGTCCATGACTACCAGAATATGCTGATGCCCTCGAGCGGACTTAACTACAGGACCTACCAAGTCCATGGCAATCTTTTCAAAGGGCACCTCAATAATGGGCAGAGGTACCAGGGGGCTTCGAAAATGTGCCATGGGGGCATGCAACTGACACTCTGGAATGTTTCACAAAACAGTTTAACCTCATGATATGCCCCCGGGCCAATAAAAATGCTGCAATATGCGGTCCAGCGTTTTTGTGGCACCTAGGTGACCCCCTAGCACATGTTTATGTGCCAACTCCAGCACTGTCTGGTGATAAGACTGGGGTACCAGTAATTGCTCTAAGGTCTCGCCTCGCACCCTGTCAACTCGGTATAACAACTCCTGGTTGACAAACATGCGGGGGAACACCTCATCAGTGCCTGGGCGCTGAGACACACCATTGATAACAATCACATTTTCCCAGGCCCTTTGCAGAGTGGGATCCTGGTGTTGTGCAGTACCAAAGTTATCTTGAGACACTTTCAAATCTGACATCTGAAGTTCAGTACCAGCCTCCTCGGCTTCACCTGCCATTACCTCTACGGGAGACATAGAGCCACAATCCTCTTTTAACATGGTCACCCTTACGGCAGGAACCCTAGAGTCCTGGTCACTAGGTTCAGGCTCAAGGACCTGACCAGACAACACTTGTGGTATTCTTGGGGTTGAATCCTCTGACCCTTGCTTTCCCCACCACAGAGTCCAAAATAGGGAAAAGTCCCGTCCCAGAATGAGGTCATGGGGCAAGTTCTTAACAACCCCTACCTCATGTCGGCTCTCTCCACAGGGGGTCTGGATGGAGACAATCATGGTTGGGTAGTCCCTTATATCTCCATGTATGCACAGGACCTCGACTGTGCGTCCAGTGACAGTCCCGTGGTCAACATAGTTCCCATAAACAAGGGTCACTCGACTGCTAGAATCCAGTAGTGCCACCACTAAGCACCCAGCCACGGTCACCTGGCACAGGTGGCACTCATCAATAGTGTCTGGGGTGGCAGCAGTGTATACAGGTGCAGCATAGAGGGACACCCTCCAACCCAGGATGCAGTCCATGGGTTCAGTGGCATGGGGCAATTAGCCGCAATATGGCCCGGCTCGTGACAGTCCTTCTCCCCTGGGTCACTACCTTATCCTGGGGAGCCCAAGATAAATTGGCCCTCTGGGCCTTGGGAGTTTGTAGGATTTGGGGGCACCCCTTCCCTAGGGACTGTGCAGTATCGCTCCACCAACCCCACCAATGCATTGGCGTTTCTTGGGTCACCATGCCCCACCCACCTCTGGATCTTACCCGGTAAAGACCTCAGATAACGGTCTACGACAACCCCCTGACCGTTGAGCCCAGAGATTCTGGTCCACACCCAGTCAGGCCAGAATCTCCACCTTCACACGCTGGTAATCACAATGCATCCTGTTCACTCAGGTCAAAATAAGCTTGCTGGGGCTCAGCAAATAAGAAAGGAGCCAACACCTCTGCCCAGAGCTGCGGTGGAAGCCTCTCACGGGTGGCCACTCTTTCAAACCCAGTCAGATAGGCCTTTACGTCGTCCTCTGACGTCATCTTGGTCAACGCTTTACGGACCTCTTTGCTGGCATCCCACTCTAGCTTTGCTGGATCGGCCTTTTGCTGAGCAGCCAGCAACATGGACATCTGCTTGGCCAAAAGACAGTTGGTCTTCTATTGTGCTGCATTAACTTGCTGCTGCTGCAGACAGGCCTCTGCATGTCTCTGCTGCAACAGCCTGTTAGCCTCTTGTTGCGCTGCAATAGCCTCTGCTTGTCTCTGCTGCAACAGCCTGTTAGTCTCTTGTTGCACTTCACTGGCCTCTGCATGTCTCTGCTGCAACAGCTTGTTAGTCTCTTGCTGCTGCTGATTAGCCAGTATCAGCTGTTTCACAATCTCCTCCATAGCTGTGGCTTTCTATCTCAGCTTGTGTATGTCTCACTGCACTTATGCCCGCATCCGAAGCACCATATGTGAGGAATCGCTCAGGTAGATGCTTGTAGCAGTGCAGGAAACAGGGACACAGACACTGGATTGCACACGAGTTCAGGCTGTATTAACATGTAACGCATACACCGCTTTTGTAAAGCCACAGAATAAACAAAACAAAATCCTTCTCGGCTGAGAAACTAACTTAAACGTAAGGAAACTTTTCCCTGACTATACAGGAGACTGGCTACCAGTCTCCCACCTTGGCAACAACAATGGGTGGCACAGTACCTGCTTTGGAGGTCCGGTCTGGACAGTTCAACTCTGTCAGTGTGGTGCCACCCTGCTAGTCTTCACACACAGACTGTTATAAGGGCCTGATTAGTCAGCTGACCTCCCTGGTGCGGGCCATTACCAAACACCCTTTAGCTGCCTGGCTGGGACATACCCGTCTTCCCAGACCACACCCTTCACTCTCTCACTATATATATATATATATATATATATATATATATATATATATATATATATATATATTTTATCTGCCCCAATATCACTGTGACTAGAGAGCATCTATATGTCACTCCTACCACAACCTGCTGACGTACAGCAAGGTCAGGACCTTTATAAAAAAAAAAAAAACCCCTCCCTGGACACCTGATTTATCTGGTTTTGGTTTGGAGTCAAATAGTTCAGGTATTTGTATGCCTATAGAGAGGTGTGATTCAACTTGGCACTTCAGACATATCTACCTGGCACAGGGCTCTATCAGCTGTGCTAGGAGGGGAGGTTTTAAGGAGCGCATGAAGGGGGGAGCATGAGGTGTGACATTGTGGACATGAGCTAGCTTGGATAGAAGGCAGCAATAGTTTATATACCTTGAAATAAGTGTGAAAGTATAATATGGCAGCAGAACTTGCTTTAATCAAGGCTGGGAGGGTTTATATGAATTTATTTATTTACAGAAGCGGGAAAATGGCTTACATGGTTCAATTAAAAAAAAAAAAATCAGTAGCGTAAACTGACCAGTGATCCAAATTTTAGACCTACAGCATGTCAATTTATGCAAAGGCTTAAAATAATTAAAAAAAACATACTCAGATGCTGTAAGTCCCATCATCCTAGCCAACCCGCAGTCCTCAGCACTGGTCTTCTTCATGCATTGGCCCTCACATGGCTACTGCACTCAATCACTGGACTCAACGGTCATGTGCAGGTGGTCAGATACGTCATCACTGAAAGAGTTCCGTGGCATTGATGATATACCCAACCATCCGCTGAAACTAGTGATTGGCTGCAGTGACCACGTGGACCTAAGCCATAGACCAGGTAGCTGCGGCTGGGACGGTGGGATATAGGACAGGTGAGTACTAGAGATGAGCGAACAGTGTTCTATCGAACTCATGTTCGATCGGATATTAGGCTGTTCGGCATGTTCGAATCAAATCGAACACCGCGTGGTAAAGTGCGCCATTACTCGATTCCCCTCCCACCTTCCCTGGCGCCTTTTTTGCTCCAATAACAGCGCAGGGTAGGTGGGACAGGAACTCCGACACCGGTGACGTTGAGAAAAGTAGGCAAAACCCATTGGCTGCCGAAAACATGTGACCTCTAATTTAAAAGAACAGCGCCGCCCAGGTTCGCGTCATTCTGAGCTTGCAATTCACCGAGGACGGAGGTTTCCGTCCAGCTAGCTAGGGCTTAGATTCTGGGTAGGCAGGGACAGGCTAGGATAGGAAGGAGAAGACAACCACAACAGCTCTTGTAAGAGCTAAATTCCAGGGAGAAGCTTGTCAGTGTAACGTGGCACTGACGGGCTCAATCGCCGCAACCCAGCTTTCCCAGGATCCTGAATGGAATACACTGTCAGTGTATTCCCGTATACCCGATATATACCCCCGATACCCGATCCAACGGTGTGCCCCCCCACCTTCACCCCAGAAATACCCTGCAAGTCCCCTAGCAATAGAATTGGGGCTATATACACCCACTATTTTTGCTACTGCCATATAGTGCCATTGTCTCACTGGGAATTCAAAGAATATATTGGGCTTACATATAACTTCAATTCCAGGGAGAAGCTTGTCAGTGTAACGTGGCACTGACGGGCTCAATCGCCGCAACCCAGCTTTCCCAGGATCCTGAATGGAACACACTGACAGTGTATTCCCGTATACCCCATATATACACCCCAAATCACCGTTCCAACGGTGTGCCCCCCCACCTTCACCTCAGAAATACCCTGCAAGTCCCCTAGCAATAGAATTGGGGCTATATACACCCACAATTTTTGCTACTGGTATATAGTGCCATTGTCTGACTGGGAATTCAAAGAATATATTGGGGTTACGTGCACCCACAATTTTTACTACTGGTATACAGTGCCAGTTTCTGACTGGGAATTCAAAGAATATATTGGGGTTACAAATACCCTCATTTCTTGCTACTGCCATATAGTGCCAGTTTCTGACTGGTAATTCAAAGAATATATTGGGGTTACGTGCACCCACAATTTTTACTACTGGTATACAGTGCCAGTTTCTGACTGGGAATTCAAAGAATATATTGGGGTTACAAATACCCTCATTTCTTGCTACTGCCATATAGTGCCAGTTTCTGACTGGTAATTCAAAGAATATATTGGGGTTACGTGCACCCACAATTTTTACTACTGGTATACAGTGCCATTGTCTGACTGGGAATTCAAAGAATATATTGGGGTTATAAATACCCTCATTTCTTGCTACTGCCATATAGTGCCAGTTTCTGACTGGGAATTCAAAGAATATATTGGGGTTACGTGCACCCACAATTTTTACTACTGGTATACAGTGCCATTGTCTGACTGGGAATTCAAAGAATATATTGGGGTTATAAATACCCTCATTTCTTGCTACTGGTATATAGTGCCATTGTCTGACTGGGAATTCAAAGAATATATTGGGGTTACGTGCACCCACAATTTTTACTACTGGTATACAGTGCCAGTTTCTGACTGGGAATTCAAAGAATATATTGGGGTTACAAATACCCTCATTTCTTGCTACTGCCATATAGTGCCAGTTTCTGACTGGTAATTCAAAGAATATATTGGGGTTACGTGCACCCACAATTTTTACTACTGGTATACAGTGCCATTGTCTGACTGGGAATTCAAAGAATATATTGGGGTTATAAATACCCTCATTTCTTGCTACTGCCATATAGTGCCAGTTTCTGACTGGGAATTCAAAGAATATATTGGGGTTACGTGCACCCACAATTTTTACTACTGGTATACAGTGCCATTGTCTGACTGGGAATTCAAAGAATATATTGGGGTTACAAATACCCTCATTTCTTGCTACTGCCATATAGTGCCAGTTTCTGACTGGTAATTCAAAGAATATATTGGGGTTACGTGCACCCACTATTTTTACTACTGGTATACAGTGCCATTGTCTGACTGGGAATTCAAAGAATATATTGGGGTTATAAATACCCTCATTTCTTGCTACTGCCATATAGTGCCAGTTTCTGACTGGGAATTCAAAGAATATATTGGGGTTACGTGCACCCACAATTTTTACTACTGGTATACAGTGCCATTGTCTGACTGGGAATTCAAAGAATATATTGGGGTTATAAATACCCTCATTTCTTGCTACTGGTATATAGTGCCATTGTCTGACTGGGAATTCAAAGAATATATTGGGGTTACGTGCACCCACAATTTTTACTACTGGTATACAGTGCCATTGTCTGACTGGGAATTCAAAGAATATATTGGGGTTACGTGCACCCACAATTTTTACTACTGGTATATAGTGCCATTGTCTGACTGGGAATTCAAAGAATATATTGGGGTTACGTGCACCCACAATTTTTGCTACTGGTATATAGTGCCAATTTCTAACTGGGAATTCAAAATGCGCAAGGCTCCCGGAAAGGGACGTGGACGAGGCCGTGGGCGAGGTCGGGGGAATGGTTCTGGGGAGCAAGGTAGCAGTGAAGCCACAGGGCGTCCCGTGCCTACTCCTGTGGGGCAGCAAGCATTGCGCCACTCCACAGTGCCAGGGTTGCTTGCCACATTAACTAAACTGCAGGGTACAAACCTTAGTAGGCCCGAGAACCAGGAACAGGTCTTGCAATGGCTGTCAGAGAACGCTTACAGCACATTGTCCAGCAGCCAGTCAGACTCTGCCTCCTCTCCTCCTATTACCCAACAGTCTTGTCCTCCTTCCTCCCAAAATTCCCAAGCTTCACAGAACAATAACCCCAACTGTCCCTGCTCCCCAGAGCTGTTCTCCGCTCCTTTCATTGTCCCTCAACCTGCCTCTCCACGTCACGATTCCACGAACCTAACAGAGGAGCATCTGTGTCCAGATGCTCAAACACTAGAGTCTCCTCCATCTCCGTTCGATTTGGTGGTGGATGACCAGCAACCCACCCTCATCGACGATGATGTGACGCAGTTGCCGTCAGGGCATCCAGTTGACCGGCGCATTGTGCGGGAGGAGGAGATGAGACAGGAGTTGGAAGAGGAAGTGGTGGATGATGAGGACACTGACCCGACCTGGACAGGGGGGATGTCAAGCGGGGAAAGTAGTGTGGATGTTGAGGCAAGTGCAGCACCAAAAAGGGTAGCTAGAGGCAGAGGCAGAGGTCAGCAGCTTAGGCGAAGCCAGGCCACACCCGGAATCTCCCAAGATGTTCCAGTTCGTACCCAGCCCCGAAAAACTCCCACCTCGAGGGCACGTTTCTCGAAGGTGTGGAGTTTTTTCAAGGAATGCGCCGAGGACAGATATAGTGTTGTCTGCACAATTTGCCTCTCGAAATTGATTAGGGGCTCTGAGAAGAGCAACCTGTCCACCACTTCAATGCGCCGTCATTTGGAATCCAAGCACTGGAATCAGTGGCAGGCAGCAACGGCAGGACAAAGGCCGCCTGCCGTTCACGCCACTGCCACTGCCTCTGCCACTGCCTCTGCCTCTGCCACTGCCACTGCTGACTGTGCTGGCGATGTACTCCAGAGGACGAGCCAGGACACCACTTCATCTGCCTCTGCCACTTTGTTGACTTCTCCCTCATCCTCCCCTGTTCCTGTCTTATCTCCTTCTCCTGCACCATCAAAGGCACCATCAGGCGCTTCTTTACAACAACCCACCATCTCTCAGACATTGGAGCGGCGGCAGAAATACACTGCTAACCACCCACACGCGCAAGCCTTGAACGCCAACATCGCTAAACCGCTGGCCCAGGAGATGTTGGCGTTCCGGCTTGTTGAAACTCCTGCCTTCCTGGACCTGATGGCAACTGCGGCACCTCGCTATGCCGTCCCTAGCCGTCACTACTTCTCCCGGTGTGCCGTCCCCGCCTTGCACCAGCACGTGTCACTCAACATCAGGCGGGCCCTTAGTTCCGCGCTTTGCACAAAGGTCCACTTGACCACCGACGCGTGGACAAGTGCATGCGGACAGGGACGCTACATTTCACTGACGGCACACTGGGTGAATGTAGTTGAGGCTGGGACTGCTTCCCAAACTGGCCCGGTGTACCTCGTCTCCCCGCCTAACATTCCTGGCAGGGACACGAGAAGAACACCCCCCTCCTCCTCCTCCTCCTCCTCTACCGCCTCCTCCTCCGCCACCGCCTCCTCCTCCGCCACCGCCTCCTCCTCCGCTGTTAGATTGACCCCAGCTACGAGTTGGAAACGTTGCAGCACTGGCGTTGGTAGACGTCAGCAGGCTGTGCTGAAGCTGATCAGCTTGGGGGACAGACAGCACACTGCCTCCGAGGTGAGGGATGCCCTCCTCGATGAGACGGCAATATGGTTTGAGCCGCTGCACCTGGGCCCAGGCATGGTCGTTTGTGATAACGGCCGGAACCTGGTAGCAGCTCTGGAGCTTGCCGGACTCCAACATGTTCCATGCCTGGCCCACGTCTTCAACCTAGTGGTGCAACGTTTCCTAAAGAGCTACCCCAATGTTCCAGAGCTACTGGTGAAAGTGCGGCGCATGTGCGCCCACTTTCGCAAGTCGACAGTAGCCGCTGCTAGCTTAAAATCTCTCCAGCAACGCCTGCATGTGCCACAACACCGGCTTTTGTGCGACGTCCCCACACGCTGGAACTCAACGTTTCAGATGTTGAATAGAGTGGTTGAGCAGCAGAGACCTTTGATGGAATACCAGCTACAAAACCCTAGGGTGCCACAAAGTCAGCTGCCTCAGTTTCTCATCCATGAGTGGCCATGGATGAGAGACCTTTGTGACATCCTACGGGTGTTTGAGGAGTCCACAAGGAGGGTGAGCTCTGAGGATGCGATGGTGAGCCTTACAATCCCGCTCTTGTGTGTTCTGAGAGAATCCCTGATTGACATCAAGGATAACTCAGATCACACAGAGGAGTTAGGGATAGCATCCGATCCGTCACAGCTGGAGAGTAGGTCCACACATCTGTCCGCTTCACTGCGTTTAATGGAGGAGGAGGAGGAGGAGGAGGAGGAGGAAGAAGAGTTGTCCGATGATGTGATGGTGATACAGGAGGCTTCCGGGCAACTTCGAATCGTCCCATTGTTGCAGCGCGGATGGGTAGACATGGAGGATGAGGAGGAAATGGAGATTGAACTTTCCGGTGGGGCCAGAGGAGTCATGCCAACTAACACTGTGGCAGACATGGCTGAGTTCATGTTGGGGTGCTTTACAACCGACAAGCGTATTGTCAAAACCATGGAGGACAACCAGTACTGGATCTTTGCTATCCTTGACCCCCGGTATAAAAACAACATCTCGTCTTTTATTCCGGTAGAGGGGAGGGCCAATCGCATCAATGCTTGCCACAGGCAATTGGTGCAGAATATGATGGAGATGTTTCCAGCATGTGACGTTGGCGGCAGGGAGGGCAGTTCCTCCAGTAGGCAACCAAGTTCTCACCGGTCCACACAAACGAGGGGCACACTGTCTAAGGTCTGGGACACCTTGATGGCACCCCCTCGCCAAAGTGCCGCCACGGAGGGTCCTAGTGTCACCAGGCGTGAGAAGTATAGGCGCATGTTGCGGGAATACCTTTCCGACCACAGCCCTGTCCTCTCCGACCCCTCTGCGCCCTACACGTATTGGGTGTCGAAGTTGGACCTGTGGCTTGAACTTGCCCTATATGCCTTGGAGGTGCTGTCCTGTCCTGCCGCCAGCGTCCTATCTGAGAGGGTGTTCAGTGCAGCCGGTGGCATCATCACTGACAAGTGCACCCGTCTGTCAGCTGAGAGTGCCGACCGGCTCACTTTGATAAAAATGAACCACCACTGGATAGAGCCTTCATTTTTGGGCCCACCTGTGTAAAGCACCCCAACATGAAACTCCATGTCTGTACTCAACCTCTCCAATTCCTCCGCATCCTCATACTCATCCACCATAAGCGTTGCACAATTCTGCTAATACTAGGCTCCCTCCACCCTGATTTCCCCCAACTCTGCTGGTTAGAGGCTCCCTCCACCCTGCTTTCCCACAACTCTGCTGGTTAGAGGCTCCCTCCACCCTGATTTCCACCAACTCTGCTGGTTAGAGGCTCCCTCCACCATGAATTGGTCCAAACTGGGCTGTTTAGCGGCTCCCTCCACCATGAATTGGTCCAAACTGGGGTTTTTAGAGGCTCCCTCCACCATGAATTGGTCCAAACTGGGCTGTTTAGAGGCTCCCTCCACCATGAATTGGTCCAAACTGGGGTTTTTAGAGGCTCCCTCCACCATGAATTGGTCCAAACTGGGCTGGTTAGAGGCTCCCTCCACCATGAATTTGCCCAAACTGGCCTGTTTAGAGGCTCCCTCCACCATGAATTTGCCCAAACTGGCCTGTTTAGAGGCTCCCTCCACCATGAATTGGTCCAAACTGGGGTTTTTAGAGGCTCTCTCCACCATGAATTGGTCCAAACTGGGCTGTTTAGAGGCTCCCTCCATCATGAATTGGTCCAAACTGGGGTTTTTAGAGGCTCCCTCCACCATGAATTGGTCCAAACTGGGGTTTTTAGAGGCTCCCTCCACCATGAATTGGTCCAAACTGGGGTTTTTAGAGGCTCCCTCCACCATGAATTTGCCCAAACTGGGCTGTTTAGAGGCTCCCTCCACCATGAATTTGCCCAAACTGGGCTGTTTAGAGGCTCCCTCCACCATGAATTGGTCCAAACTGGGGTTTTTAGAGGCTCCCTCCACCATGAATTGGTCCAAACTGGGGTTTTTAGAGGCTCCCTCCACCATGAATTGGTCCAAACTGGGCTGTTTAGAGGCTCCCTCCACCATGAATTGGTCCAAACTGGGGTTTTTAGAGGCTCCCTCCACCATGAATTGGTCCAAACTGGGCTGTTTAGAGGCTCCCTCCACCATGAATTGGTCCAAACTGGGGTTTTTAGAGGCTCCCTCCACCATGAATTGGTCCAAACTGGGGTTTTTAGAGGCTCCCTCCACCATGAATTTGCCCAAACTGGGCTGTTTAGAGGCTCCCTCCACCATGAATTTGCCCAAACTGGGCTGTTTAGAGGCTCCCTCCACCATGAATTGGTCCAAACTGGGGTTTTTAGAGGCTCCCTCCACCATGAATTGGTCCAAACTGGGGGTTTTTAGAGGCTCCCTCCACCATGAATTTGCCCAAACTGGGCTGTTTAGAGGCTCCCTCCACCATGAATTTGCCCAAACTGGGCTGTTTAGAGGCTCCCTCCACCATGAATTGGTCCAAACTGGTGTTTTTAGAGGCTCCCTCCACCATGAATTGGTCCAAACTGGGGGTTTTTAGAGGCTCCCTCCACCATGAATTTGCCCAAACTGGGCTGTTTAGAGGCTCCCTCCACCATGAATTGGTCCAAACTGGGGTTTTTAGAGGCTCCCTCCACCATGAATTGGTCCAAACTGGGGGTTTTTAGAGGCTCCCTCCACCATGAATTTGCCCAAACTGGGCTGTTTAGAGGCTCCCTCCACCATGAATTGGTCCAAACTGGGGTTTTTAGAGGCTCCCTCCACCATGAATTGGTCCAAACTGGGGTTTTTAGAGGCTCCCTCCACTATGAATTGGTCCAAACTGGGGTTTTTAGAGGCTCCCTCCACCATGAATTTGCCCAAACTGAGCTGTTTAGAGGCTCCCTCCACCATGAATTGGTCCAAACTGGGGTTTTTAGAGGCTCCCTCCACCATGAATTGGTCCAAACTGGGGGTTTTTAGAGGCTCCCTCCACCATGAATTTGCCCAAACTGGGCTGTTTAGAGGCTCCCTCCACCATGAATTGGTCCAAAGTGGGGTTTTTAGAGGCTCCCTCCACCATGAATTGGTCCAAACTGGGGGTTTTTAGAGGCTCCCTCCACCATGAATTTGCCCAAACTGGGCTGTTTAGAGGCTCCCTCCATCATGAATTGGTCCAAACTGGGGTTTTTAGAGGCTCCCTCCACCATGAATTGGTCCAAACTGGGGTTTTTAGAGGCTCCCTCCACCATGAATTGGTCCAAACTGGGCTGTTTAGAGGCTCCCTCCACCATGAATTGGTCCAAACTGGGGTTTTTAGAGGCTCCCTCCACCATGAATTGGTCCAAACTGGGCTGTTTAGAGGCTCCCTCCACCATGAATTGGTCCAAACTGGGTTTTTTAGAGGCTCCCTCCACCATGAATTGGTCCAAACTGGGTTTTTTAGAGGCTCCCTCCACCATGAATTTGCCCACACTGGGCTGGTTAGAGGCTCCCTCCACCATGAATTGGTCCAAACTGGGGTTTTTAGAGGCTCCCTCCACCATGAATTGGTCCAAACTGGGGTTTTTAGAGGCTCCCTCCACCATGAATTTGCCCAAACTCTGCTGGTTAGAGGCTCAATCCACACTGATTTTCAAAACAAATGTTGGTGCCAACCTCAACTTACTACAAGGGCCAAATTCACTGCTGGTGACAAGCTCTCCTCACTGCAAGTGCCAAATACACATGTTTCAAGGTGTTTTCCTACTGTCAGAGAGGTGGTATTGAGTGTGTAAAGTGTGTAGTTGTTAGGCTGTGATGTTGGGGTAATAGAGGGTCTTTGGTGTGTTAGATGCCCCCAGACATGCTTCCCCTGCTGTCCCAGTGTCATTCCAGAGGTGTTGGCATCATTTCCTGGGGTGTCATAGTGGACTTGGTGACCCTCCAGACACGGATTTGGGTTTCCCCCTTAACGAGTATCTGTTCCCCATAGACTATAATGGGGTTCGAAACCCGTTCGAACACACGAATATTGAGCGGCTGTTCGAATCGAATTTCGAACCTCGAACATTTTAGTGTTCGCTCATCTCTAGTGAGTACGCCTTTTTTCATTATTTTAACTCCTTCATTAAATTTTGTCTGGTGGACAGAAAACTCCTTTAATTTAGCTACTTAAATGTACAGGCACTTACCCCGGAAAGTCCTCATCCTGCCATTCTTCTTTAACATCCACATCCACATTTTCCATACGCAATGTAGCTTCTGTAGTTCCCATCACTTTGTACTGTTTAGAAGGTATTTTAAGAATATACGACCAGCTTAGACCCCTAAACAAACATTAAACAGCTTTAATGTCATTTGTTATAAGTGAATTTGTTTTCAGTAATGAAGAAAAATAGACACAAAACAGCATCCATCAACTTGTTATCCCACAGTGATGATCTAGGGAAAGGGCAGCATCATAAGAGGCATTTGTCACTTGCCTTATATTAGTGGGGAAGACTTTAAATATAGGACAGGATAAAACTCTGCAACAGTGACCAACCTACAATAATATTATTTGGGATATTTTACACAGCAGAAAGGCATCTAGTCCCTTATTTAATGAATGACCATTGCAATATCCTCTGGCAGGAAGTTCCATAGTCTCTCACAGTAAAGAAACCCTTTCTGTGGGTGAAGAAACGTTCTTTCCTCTAGCCTTATGAATGTGCCCCTTGTTAAAGTTACAGCCCTGGTATTAACAGATCATGGGAAAGACCTCTGTACCGTCTCTTTATATAGTTACACACAATGGTTAGGTTATGTCTAAGCCATCACTTTGCAACTGAAATAATATACAGACTTTTGCGTCAAACATAATAAGGTTCTTATTACACATATATGTGGCCCAATTAGAAATTGTACATGACACCGAATGATACATATATTAGCACATTAAATATTCCACATAGCAGATATACTAAACCTCTTTAGCATCTAAATCTAAATCTAATCTGGTAGGAATGTCTTATCCAAATATCACTTTTGTAGAAAAGAAATGCTGGGCCTTACATTAGGGAATGTGCTTGTGTAAACCATGTTATGGCAAGGAGCAGGTACATGTAGAACAAGCATAGTCATGAACAATTGGAGACCTACCTGTCTTCCCGGAGGAAGTTTCAGAAGATTTTAATGTAAATAATCATGGAAAATGGCTACGCAGAAACGTCTTTCACCTCGGCCCTCATCTGCCAGAACATCTCTGAAATGGTTCATTCAAATCCTGGAGAATACAAGACTTTTTCTGTGCACTGAAAGGCCTGAGAAGATGCTGCAATCCTTCATCTTTGGGATGTATGACGTGGGTTAGTCCTCAGCCCAGTGCTCATGCCTATAGAATACGTACATGGCTCTGTATCATCCACTCACAGCTGGTCCAGGCTCAGCAGCTGATGCACCAGCTATTGTGAATGTGCAATGGAGGAGACAGGAAGAAAAGGAGGAGGAGGGGGATTGATTCTCCATTAGCTACCACCCCTCCCTTTTCACGTGAAGTCTGGTGTTCATTGGATAGAGCTTGGCAGCATCCTGGCAATCCAGAAGCCGCCTATCAAATAGAGGAAAGGCAAGCTTTTAGTGACATAGTGATGACTTAACTCCTATGTTGCTGGATATACTGATGGACAGTGAATGAAATGCTATATGGAAGGTTACACGCTGAGCCATATATTGGAGTATTAGGTAGACTGGCACTAGATGTCATATGCCCATGGAGTGACCTATTTTATATTGTTCAATAGTGAAATATTCTAGTCATAATATATTTTATCTTTTACATCATATATATTTTATTACAGTGAAGGTTTCACTGTTTATGTCTTAGTCTATGAAATATTCCCTATTTGTCAGAAGACCTGTGAAACTCTCTCATAGAACAAAATTGAATCCAATATCAATATTTCAGGGTTAGTTTCTAAGAAATGTGCCTAATTTATCATTAGGTGTCTGTCCCTTAGTAAATATGGTGCATTTGCAATAATCTGAATTCTTTAACCTTTGCTTTTGAGAAATGAGTCCATTTTCAGATTTGTCTACATTTCTTAACTGATTTGAAGTCAGGAGACAAATGCCACAAATTTGGCACTATATTGGTTGAATTGTACATGAGACTTTGTAACCTATGCCAAAATGTGGGTCTCACCTTTGTAAAAAATGGGGGTCCTAATGTTTTTGTTGTTCAAATTGGTATTTAGAGGATACAGCAGATATAGAAATAATACAAAATCATACCCCCCACCTTACCAGATTCAGCAGGACAGTCTCGGTCGGTGGTATGTCCTGGATTCAACTCATCTGCATCTGGAGAGGAGGCAGATGAGTTCAATACAGTGGAGTAAGAGCGGACAGCTCCTGCCTCAGCACTGTACCCCCTATGCGTTCCGACTCCAGGAGCTGTAACTCATGCAGCTCCCTAAACAATCTGGGACAAGAGACTGCAGACTGTGCAGCAGGAGAGTGAGGAGAGGTGAGTATGAGTGTTTTTTTTACGTAAAGTTTTGACAGATGAAGAGGGAAATTAAATATCCTAAGATGGATGGCGGATAATAAGCTGGGGGTATATGAGGGGGACATTAAACTGAGGGGGCATATGAAGAGGGACATTAAACTGGAGGGCATATGAGGGGGACTATAAACTGGAGGGCATATTAGGGGGACTTTAAACTTTGGGGGCAGATAGAGGGGCATTAAACTGTGGGGGCAGATGAAGAAGGATATTAAACTGGTGCTAGATCTAGGGGGCATTAAACTGGGGCAATTGGATTGGACATTAAACTGGGAGCAGCTGGAGAACAATAAAGTGAGGGCAACTGGAGGAGGATATTAAACTGGTTGCAGCTGGAGGGGAACATTAATGTCCTCCTCTAGTTGTTCATAGTTAAAATTTGCTGCAGTGTGCATAGCATGGTGCACATTTTGTCACTCTTTCTGTCCTTTGAAAGTTTGGAGGTATGCAAATTCCTTTGGTCAGTTAAAATATATAAAAAAAAAACTTGATAGTCTTCAGTAGCTGATACATTTTTTAATGGCTAACTAATAATGATGACAGATTACAACGTTTCGGAACACTCGGTTACTTTCTCAAGTAAGTTTTATAAACCATTTCTGAAGGATGCTGTAACATCTCTGCCTGTTCAGGTCTCTGCTCCACCCTCTGCTCGCGTGCTGCGGCGCAGGAGGCGGGTGCAGTTTGATAATTTGCTTGAAGTTTTTAGTTGCCCTGTGTGAACACGGCTCTAGTTCTGTAATTGGATTTGCACCACACCCGTCTTCTGCCCTTGTTGCCTCTGTCCATTCAGTGGTTTGATTTTGTCTTGCCTGTGATTGACAGCTTTTCTTCCTGTCAGGTTCTGGGCGGGTTCTTCCTCCCCTATTTAGTCTTGGCTCACAGTCACACTGGTGCCGGTTATTGCCTCTTGCTTGCTGGTTTCCCTTGCTGTTTATTTACTTGTATTCTCATCCTTGACCTTTGGCTTTCCCTACTGACTATTCTTTTGGACTCTGATTTGGCACTGCATCGCTCGACTGTTACCGTACCCTGGCTAGCTGACCTTCCTTTGTTGTTGTTCGTCTTGTCTGCGTTTTTTGTGTCACGTATTCAGGGAGGGACTGCCTTCATGGTTGCCGCCTATTACATAGGATAGGGCCTGGCAATAGGAAGGGTCAGTTGGGGGCTTCAGCTTAGGGCTCACTGTCCCTTGTGCCCCTTCCTCCAGGGTTCACCAGCAGCTTATGGGGAATTATCATCTGACTATTCCCTAACAGATGCATTTTTATATACAAAAAAGGACACATAGGGATAGAATTCCAGGAGGAAGGGGGGGTAAAGGGTTATTACTAATTGGTAAAGCCGCAACGGCTTTGCAAATCGCAGCGTGTCTGCGCTGCAATCTGTTCCGCAAAGTGGGGAAATGAATCCCATCCACTTTGCCTGCACTGTACAACGCGATTTTTCCCACAGCGTCTCCGCAGGCAAATCGTGGCGTTTACGTCCCGTGGGACCCCACATGTAGCAGAAAAGCTGCTTTTTAATTGCAGATTTTGCTGTTTTTTTCTCCTTTTTTTTTTTGGGGGGGGGGGGGAGGGGGGGTTTTGCCTAAGCCAAGAATAGCTACCAAAGCAATGGGAAATATATGGGAGATGCTTATACTTCTACCTTCTGTTCAATCTACTGCTGACTTTGGCTCAAAAAGATGCAGCAAAATCTGCATAAAAAGCTGGGTTTCTGCAATGTGGGGCCTCAGACTAAATGCAGATAGTGTTCTCCCATAGTTACAGGGCAGTGTCTGCACAGGGGTCATAGCACTAAGTTTAAAAAAGAAAAGGCTTATGGCAAGTGGATAATGTGAGCTGAGACGATATAAATGCATTTCTGTAACTCAGGATGATGAATGATTTCGTGATTTAGAATGTCATGATTTTTAGGCTAAAGCCCCACGTTGCGGAAACGGTATGACGTGGGGGGGGTGTTCGGTGGGCTAATTTACATAAAGTAATTAACCAAAATTACAATTAAATGGCAGGGAGAATCGAAAAAAAGAAGGTAGTAGTAGAATAGCCGTTTTTTTTTTTGCAATTTTCTAAAAAGCCACATTTGAGAAATTTGGTGTATAGACATGTAGACATGCTAACCATGCCCACTTTTGAGTGAAAATGCAAAGTGTTCTGCAGTACAGGGAATGAGAAATGTCTCCTAACGGAGGATTAGCATTGCTGTGAGTGAGCCTTCATCTCATAATAACTTTGGCACATCTCAGCTGAAATCCATGCAAACTAGGAGTGCCACAAATAATGGGAAATTTTCTGGTGTAAATAATGTTAAATTTGTCAGGTCTATATTTGCAAAAGCGAATATTGACAAAATTGGGTTTTACCAGACATTTTACTTAATTTGGGGCACATTTATCAACGTGTTTTTGTGCTTGAACTTGGCGAGTGCTGCACCTTTCTTGCACCTTTTTCGCTGTTACGCCTGATTTATGAAATGTTTGCAACTTTTTTCTACGTAAAAATTCCATATCCACCACTTTGTGATTTTTGCAAGAAAAGTAAGCCAAATTTACAGGACGATACAAATTAATGCTTAGGCGGCGCTAGCGGACCAGATAGGTAAACTGCATTGCAAGCGGCTTCATTGGGGACGACGACACCCCTTTGAGGACTTTGGACCGCGTGTGAAATGTGGCCATAACTGCATGTAACCTTCACAACCCAGTGGCCCAGTGGTTAGCACTGCAGCGCTGGCGTCCTGAGTTTGAATCTTGCCAGGAACAACATCTGCAAGGAGTTTGTATGTTCTCCCCATGTTTGTGTGGATTTCCTCCCATTCTACAAAGACATACTGGTAGAAAAAAAAAAAAAGTACATTGTGATCCCTATATGGGGCTCACAATCTACATTTTAAAGAAAGAAAATTCCTCTTTATATATCAGGTCATCATCTTTGGCCGCCACCGACAGCTCTCTTATTTGTTGTCGGAAGATCAATACATACCTCAGATGATGATCTCATAACAGGATCTATCTAAGAATATTACATTACACATATCAACATATTTATGTCTATCAAGGAGGACAGTATTGCTCCCCTGTTCGGAAGGCTTAAAGGGGTTTTCTGGGTAAAAAATGTTTGTTTTTTTTAAAGTTTCGGTTAGTGCCATTAATGGGTTAATAAATGCAGCCATATACCTTTTAGTATTTTAGATTTCTGGATGTCTCTGGGAGCTCCTGGTATCTCCTGCTTTTGTTTATAAGCTTCTGCTTCCTGCTATGTAACTTCCTCACTCTCCCCTCCTTCCTCACTCCCCCCTCCCATACATCCCCTCCCTGTCTCTCTATCTATCCCGCTCTTCTTATCTACACATCCCAACCACGCTTCTTCCTGTTAGATGGCCCCTCCCTCCTCCCTCCCTGATTTAGTCTTCTCTTCCAGCGACGATCCACCTCTATTGTGCATGCATAGATGCCCAGTATAGGTGGGGTGGATGGGAAGGAGTAGTAATGATGATCCATTTCTGGAGATCGTGGGGGGGGGGGGAGGGTGTTTCTCTGCTGTTTACTCTTCCTAGTCTTCTAAGCACATGCACACTAAGAGCCGGAGAATGCTCTGTTGGAATCAAGGCTATAGCTTGTAGTAATCATGGCATCTTTGTTCCATTTACTAGGTAGCATAATGCAGGTATCCTCAGCGCTGGCAGGGAGCCAAGAGGAAGTCCCCATCCAGCGCTGAGGTGTACATTGAAAAGGGCGCCCCATCCCCTCCTATGATACGCCAACCAGTGGTGCCCAGAGGAGGGAGGGAGGAGGAGCCCACGGCTCGCCCCACGGCTTTTCAAGAGCCATCAGGCTTATACAGCCCGACGGATCTCAGTCTGTCATTGCCTTAATTGATTTTTTAACTAAGCATATCTTCAAATAGCCTTTAGAAAGGCTATTCTAGTATACTTGTCATTCCTTGTTTTTGAAAAAATCTGCTTTTCTTGATACGCAAGTTAATCTTCAGGGAGCATAGGAAGCATATTCCCTGTGCTCTGAGCACCCCTGCATCATCAGCTGCCTTGTTGCATAATGCCCCCTTTTTGAAAGATGATTTACACCTCTTTACTTCTTCCAGAGCAGCTAGTCACATCAGCATGATTAAAATCTTGAGCATGTGCTATGCACTCAATCACTTCGGGATTGAGGTGAGTTTTATTCCCTACAGCTGGGGTCCTATAGATTATATGGGTTGTTTTATTAGTTACATGTATTTTTAATGAATAATTAAATCCGCACACTACTGTTTTTATACTCAATAATATGAATTATTATTATTATTATTATTATTATTATTATTGTTTATTTATACAGAACCATTAATTCCATGGTGCTTTACATTTGGATGGATTTTGCACTTTAGTATATTATGAATTATATAATATGTTGTACTTGATATTTACACCTTAATTGATGTAATTAACCGGTTAAGGACCGGGCCCAAAAGTATGTTAAAGACCAGGCCTATTTTTTCAAAACTGACATGTGTCACTTTAAATGTCAATAACTTTGAGACGCTTTAACTTACACAAGTGATTTTGAGATTGTTTTTTTCATAACACATTATACTTCATGTTAGTGGTAAACACTAATCAATATTTTTGTATTTATTTATAAAAAAAAACTAGGAAATTTGATGGAAATTTGAAAAAAATTGCAATTTTCAAAATGTGAAATTTTCTACTTTTCAGGCAGATGGTTATACCATCCAAATACATAAATAAATATTATCTACCATATCTCTGCTTTATATTGGAATCATCTTTTGATTGTCTTTTAATTTATTTTGGACGTCACAAGGCTTACAAGTGTAACAGCGATTTTCCAGATTTACAAGAAAATTCCCCAAACCAATTTTTTAGGGACCACTTCAGTTCTGAAAGTAATTATATATATAATTACCTATATAATAGAAACCCCCATAAATCACCCCATTTTCAAAACTGCACCCCTCAAATTATTCAAAACAGCATTTGGGATGTTTTTTTTAACCCTTTAAGCATTTCATAAGAATAAAAATAATATGGCAGTGAAATTTAGACATTTCATTTTTTTCACTAATACATTCATTTAGACCTAAAATTGACACATTCAAAAAGGGTTAAAGGAGAAAATGCATCTGACAGTTTATTGTGCAATTTCTCCCGTGCACAGAAATACCCCACATGTGGGTGTAAACTGAATTTTTGGGCACACAGCAGTGCATGGAAGGGAAGGAGCGACACTGGGTGTTTGAACAGCAGATTTTGCTGGAATAATTTTCAGCGCCATGCCTCATTTGCAGAGACCCTAGAGTACCAAAACAATGGAAACCCCCCAAACGTGACCCCATTTTAGAATCCACACCCCTCAAAGAATTCATCAAGGGGTATACTGAGCATTTTGACCCTACAGTTGTTTCACAGATTTTACTAACATTGGGATGTGTAAATGAAAAATTACTAAAATGTCACTTTATCTCCAAAGTTTTCATTTTCACAAGGGGTTAAAGGAGTAAAAGCCCCCCACAGTTTGTTAAACAATTTCTCCTGAACACGGCAATACCCGATATGTGGCCATAGTATGCTGTATGGGTACATGGCGGGGCTCAGAATGGAAGGAGCGCTATTTGGCTTTTGGATGGCAGATTTTGCTGGAATTATTTTTAGGTGCCATGTCGCATTAGCAGAGCCCCTAGAGTACCAATACAGTGGAAACCCCCTAAAAGTGACCCCATTTGGGAAACTAAACCCCCACAGAACATATCAAAGGGTAGAATGAGCATTTTGACCCTACAGCTGTTTCACAGATTTTATTAACATTGGGCCATGAAAATGAAAAATTACTTTTTTACCAATAAACTGTCAATTTAGCCCCAAATTTTTAATTTTCACAAGAGGATAAAGGAGAAAAAGCTCCCTAAAGTTTGTTACACAATTTCTCCTGAACACGGCAATACCCCATATGTGGCCATAATCTGCTGTATGGGAACATGGTGGGGCTCAGAATGGAAAGAGCGCTGTTTGGCTTTTGAAGGGCAGATTTTGCTGGAATATTTTTCAGGTCCCATGTCGCATTTGCAGAGCCCCTAAAGTACCAATACAGTGGAAACCCCCTAAAAGTGACCCCATTTTGGAAACTACACCCCTCATAGAATTTATCTAGGGGTAGAGTGAGTATTTTGGCCTCACAGGTGTTTCACAGATTTTATTAACATTGGGATATGAAAATGAAAAATTACTTTTTTTCCCAATAAATCGTCCATTTAGCGCCATAGTTTTAATTTTGCAAATAGTTTAAGAATTAAAAGCCCCCCCCACAGTTTGTTACACAATTTCTTCTGAACACGGCAATACCCCATATGTGGCCAAAATCTGCTGTATGGGTAAATGGTGGGGCTCAGAATGGAAAGAGTGCTATTTGGATTTTGGAGGGCAGATGTTGCTGGAATAGTTTTCTGGTGCCATGTCGCATTTGCTGAGCCCCTAAAGTACCAATACAATGGAAATCCCTCAAAAGTGACCCCATTTTAGAAACTACACCTGTCAAGGAATGTATCAAGGGGTATTATCATTTTGAGCCTAAAATGCTTCCCAAAAATTAATGTACAAAATGAAAATTGAAATTTTTAAAAATATGCCATTTCGGTGCCCAATACGTTGCACCCACTTTGTGTTGTCAGAGACCTGCACTCCTAAAACTATTAAGTGGGCCATCCCGAGGGGCAAAAAAATTATATATGTGGGTGTAAACTGCTACTTGGGCACACAGCAGGGCTCAGAAGGGAAGGTACACTGCGCTTTTTAGCTTTTGGGGTACAGATTTAGAGGGACTTTAAGGGCGCCATGTTGTTTTTGTAGAGCCCTCGAGGTGACAGTAAACTGGAATTCCCCAAGACGTGACCCCATTTTGTAGGGGCAATTTTAGGGTCTCTGCAAATGCGACATGGTGTCCAAAAACGAAGAATCTAAATCTGCACTCCAAAAGCACATATTGCTCCTTCACATCTGCGCCCTGCTGGGTACCCAAATAGCGGTTTATGCCGACATGTATGACACTGGTGTACCCCGGATAATGGACTTAATGCGATATGTGGGTAGAAATGGCTGTTTGGGCACAGCCGGGGACAGAAGGGAAGGAGCGCTATTTTGGTTTTTGGAGCACAGTTTGGTTTTTGGACATCATGCCACTTTTGCAAAGCCCCTGAATAGTCAATAAAGTGGAATCCGCAAACATGTCACCCTATTTTGGACACTACCCCACTGATGGGATTTATCAAGTGGTGTAGCGAGAATTTTTAACCCTTGAGTGTTGCATTTATTTAGTTTTCAGAAATGAAATCGCAACTGATAGAGAAGTTAAAAATGAAATTTTTCCAGAGATTCGCCATTTTAGTGCCCGATATGTTGTGCCCAACTTATGTCAGCAGAGATACACACTCCAAAAACTGGTAAGCGGGTATCCCGGGCACAACAGCTTTTAGAGCGTTAATCTCTGATACAAGTCGGGCACAACATATTACGCACTGAAATGATGGATTCCTGGAAAAATGGTCATTTTCACCTCTCACAATCAGCTTCGTATTCATTTATGGATAATAAGTTATAGCAACACTTGGGGTTTAAAAATGCTCTCTGTACCCCCGGATAAACCCTTCAGGGGTGTAGTTTCCAAAATAAGGTCACATATCAGGGGATTCAGCTCTGCAAAAGTGTCATGGCATCCAAAAACCAAACCGTCTGTGCTCCAAAAACCCAATAACCCTTCTTCCCTTCTGTGTCCGGCTGTGCCCTAATATCAGTTTATTCCTACATATGACATTACGTCCGATATAACGGGTACACCAGTGTCATACATGTGTCATACATGTGGCATAAACTGCAGTTTGGGCGCGCAGCAGGGCGCAGAAGGGAAGGAGCGCTATGCAGCTTTTGGAGCACAGATTTGGATGTTTGATATCTGAACGCCATGTCATGTTTGTACAGCCTGTAAGGTACCAGAAAAGTGGATTCTCCAAAGGAGTGACCTAATTTTGAAAACTGCACCCCTCAAAGAATTTATCAGGGGGTGTAGTGAGTATTAGTATCCCAGACGTGACTGCACAGCGGATGGCGAAGAGGGAATATGTAAGCTGTGCGGAGAACATTGAAAACACCAAATTCCCTACTATGTCCCAGTAGCTCCTATGATTGGGGGAGTTGCTCTGGGGGTCACTTTGGGGGTCACTTCTGGTGTCTTTTCCCTCATAAGATGTAAATCTGGGGTGTCCCCTGATATTTGCTCGCACAGCTTATACAGTATATTCCCTTCCTGCCACAGTCAGTTTTTGTCTTCACATTGCTAGATGCTATATTTTATTTATTTTTCTGGTGACGCGGCCATATAAGGGCTTGTTGTTTGCGGGATGAGATGCATTTTGTAATGACACCATCTTTGGGTGCCTACAACTTACTGAATACATTTTATTAACTCTTTCTTGCTGGATTTAAAAAAAAAAAAAAATCAATCCTGGCATTGAGTTTTACATTTTAAATTTTTCGCCATGCAGCGTACAGTAAAAGTAACATGTGACCTTTATTCTGCGGGTCGGTACGGTTATGGCAATACCTCATTTATGTTATTTTTTTATGCGATACTAATTCTGCAGAACAAAAACACATTTGGGGACATAAATCAATGTTTTTTGCATCGCCATCTTCTGAGAAGCGTAACATTTTTATTTTTCGGTTGACAGTGTTGGTTGAGGGCTTATTTTTTGCGGGACAATGTGCGCTTTTTATTGGCACTATTGTGGGGTGCATATGACTTTTTGATCACTTTTTATAGCATATTTTGTAGGATGAGATGGCAAAAAATCACTACTTCCGGCGAGTTTTTTCCGTTTTTTTTTTCCGACGTTCATTGTGTACATTAAATATTATTTCAGTTTTATTGTACAGGTTGTTACGGACGCGGCGATACCAAATATACGTTGCACCTAGTAACACCTAACCCCTGCCCCCCCAGCACCCCTCCCCCCGCCAGGAAGGTACTTAAAGACCGGACGTATTTTGGCAATAGTCCGGTCTTTAGGTACCAGCACATGAGGCCGTAAATTTACGTACGGCGGTCCTCATGTGGTTAATTGATCATGCACCTTGAGGAATCTTATGTTGAACCTAATGGATTTGCACCCAAGTTGATATCTATCTATCTATCTATCTATCTATCTATCTATCTATCTATCTATCTTCTACCTGTCAAGAGTCCCCTACGAAGAGTTAATTTTTTTGAGAGCATAAAGACCATTAGTAAGTTTTAACCACAGGACAGACACACACTAGTTACTTCCTGATTTGTGACCCGGACGGCTGCCTAAGCTGTCCGGGTCTTGACCGGGCGTGTGGCTCCCCCTCCCTCCTCTCTTTTCCCCTCCCGGCGGCTGTTGCTGTCCGGGGCGGGGTTTTCGGAGGAGGCGGGGTTACGAGCCCTATGTAACTTCCGGCGCTGGGCGGGGACTTCCTTTCGGATCCCCGCCAGCGTCGGAGCAGGACGTGTTTTCCTGCAGCGCCGATGGACCCGACGGCTCGTCAACAGCAGCTCATGGAGCTGCTGCAACAGAGGGTAAGGGACGAGGGGACGGCGTGGTTGGAGACGCTGCTCACTGCGAGCGGCGGCTCCAGCCTGCCTCCCGCTCCACCGATGCCGCAGCGTGAGGCCTCTACCCGGCCTAGCAGGACGGCGAGGCCTCCCGTGCGGCTGTCCCCTGATGCGGCCCCCTCTAGCCGGAGCAGGGCTCCGGCGCGGGGGGTCGCCCGCTCAGTATCGCGTGCCGCCCGGGCTCCTGCGCGCACCGGGCGGCGCGCAGCTTCCCTGTCTGGGGGTGCGGGCACCCGGGCTCGCGGGCGCCGCCCCCCGGTCTCCGTTATGGCAGCCAGTGCGGGGGGGGCGCCCCCCCTCCTCCCCTATCCCCCCCACCGGTCTCCAGTGGCAGTACCCCTTCGGTTAGGCCGGCGATGGGCCCCCCGCCCTCCTCCCAGCATGTTTCAAGGAGTGCTCCCCCTAGGGAAGCCTCCCAAGAGGCCTTAGTTGTAGCGCCCCCTGTGGGGCCTAGTGCAGCTGCGGCTGCGGTTCCTCCTGGGGCACCCCCACCGCCGCCGGGTAGATTGGCGCGGTGGTTTGGGAGGGCATCTACCACCCCTGCGGGGGTTGACAGTGCTGCACCAGCCCAGGATACGGCGGCTGGCACTTTAGATCATGTGTCTGCGTTGGCTCCGTTGCCGGCCGCAGCCTCCCCAGTGTTGTTTCAGGAGAGCGAAGAGGAGTTCTTTGATGTGGAGTATGTGCCTGGAACTCCTCATGTTTTGCCACCTGGTCACTCCCGTTCCCTGTCTAGTCATGCGCCGGGGTCTGGGGCCCGCTCCTACAGGAGTTTTGGGCCGGAGGATGATGTGTCGATGCGTTCTGGGCGGTCTCGGCGGTATCGTAGTCGTTCTAGGTCGCGAAGTCGCCGGCGGCGTCGTGGGTCTCGCTATAGCCGGCGTCGGTCGGAGTCCCGTTCGTCCTCCTCCTCACGTGATTCCCGTAGGTCCCGGCGTTCGCATTATAGCAGGAGTTCCAGGAGGCGGAGTGGGAGGAGAGAATACGGTTCCGCCCAGGGCGTTCCAGTCGTGCCTGCTGTTGTGGTTCCTGAACCTCCTCCTGTTGTGGCTCCGTTGCCTCCACCCCTGGTCGCTTCGTCGCAGATCCCAGTGATTCCGGCTGGTGAGTTGTCCTGTTCGCAGGCTTGGTCTTCGCAAACACCACCGGCTGGTGGTGATGTATTGGATGTGTTAAAAGCAATGGTTAGTCAGTTGGAAGGTAGGGGGCAGTCACTTGCTTCTCCAGGGGCAACTAGTGCACAGCCTGAGCCGGTTCCCCCTCCTTCCGGTTTGAGGTTCCGTGATTCTTATTTTTGCGCGGTGGCTCCGTTGGGTACCCATGTCCCAGCTGAGCTTCGCCACAAGATCACGGCTAATGAGTATATTGACATCTGGCTCTTGTTGTCCCCCGATCAGATGACGGTAGATAAGGAGAGAGGGTTTGGTCGGGGTGAAGATAAGAAGCCCAAAGTTGCTAAGACATTTTCTAATTGGTTACAAGCTTTTGCTATTTATGCTTGTATATTGTGTCAGTCAGCACCATCCTTGGCGGCTGATCTTTTCGTGTATTTGGAAACTATCTTTACTGCTCACAAGCTCTATGGTGGAACGGCATGGTGGAGATACGACGAGGAGTTCCGGCGTAGGTTGGCGCTTCAGCCGGAAGTTGGTTGGGCCTCTAAGGCTACCGACATTTGGATTCAGTTGATGCTCTCGCCGAAGCCGGTTTCTTCTCCCTTTCCATCCGCGGCCGCTGGGGGAGCTGGTTCTCCCTCCGCGGCCGTTCGCAGGCCAGGTGCCTGCTGGATGTTTAATGAAGGACACTGTCGTTTCTTCACCTCATGCCGTTTCAAGCATGAATGTTCGATTTGCGGAGGAGCACATTCCGCTCTGCGTTGCGCCAAGCGCGGCAGAGCCGCCAAATCTGGTGCGGGTAAACCCGAGGACGCCGGTGAGCGCAGTAAGGATGCGCCCCTGGCTCGACAGGTACCCCAAGAGACAGGAAGCAGACCTACTGTTTAATGGTTTTATGTTCGGTTTCTATATACCTCACGTTCCTAGTTGTTCTGTTATGTTTACTGATAATCTACGGTCTGTTCAGAAAGATTTAGTTGTGGCTCAGGCCAAAATTGATAAAGAAGTGGAGTTGGGCCGTTTAGCCGGCCCATTTGCGCAACCCCCTTTTCCAAATTTCAGGGTGTCCCCGCTGGGTTTGGTCCCGAAGAAGGAGGCCGGCAAATACAGATTGATACATCACTTGTCCTTTCCTCCGGGTGAATCCGTGAATGATGGTATCCCGAAGGAGGAGACGGTGGTGTCCTATGTTTCTTTTGATAAAGCGGTCTCTTTGGTGGTCAATGCTGGCAGGGGTGCCCTCATGGCGAAATCGGATATCGAATCTGCGTTTCGCCTGTTGCCGGTACATCCCGATTGTTATCATCTTTTGGGTTGTCAGTTCGGGGGTTCTTTTTACTATGATATGTGTTTACCGATGGGGTGCTCCATCTCTTGCCGGTATTTTGAGTTGTTTAGCACATTTTTAGAGTGGGTGGTTCGGCAGGAGACGGGGTCTCAATCGGTAATTCACTATTTGGACGACTTTCTTTTTGTTGGTCCTGCTTCTTCTCGTCTGTGTGAATACTTGCTTAATACGTTTCGTTTTTTCACAGGTTATTTTGGTGTTCCCCTCGCGCTTGACAAGACTGAGGGTCCGGTGTCGTCACTCTCCTTCTTGGGTATACTCATTGACTCGGACCGTATGATCCTTCAGCTCCCGCAGGACAAGTTGTCTCGCCTCCGTGCGGATGTGGATTTTTGCCTGTCGGCTCGTAAGGTCCAGCTGTCCCGTTTGCAGTCGTTGCTGGGGCAGCTGGCCTTTGCGTGCAGGATTTTTCCTATGGGGCGTGTTTTTTCTCGCCGCCTGTCTATGGCCACGGCTGGAGTCCGCATGCCGCATCATTATGTGCGGATAACGAGCGTCCTGCGGGAGGACTTGAAGGTTTGGAAGTCCTTTCTCTTAGATTATACTGGCGTTTCTTGTTTCCCCGAGAAGGAGTTGTGCAATTCCGACTTTCAGCTTTTCACTGATGCTGCGGGTTCGTCTGGTTATGGAGCCGTTTTTGGTTCCCGCTGGTCCGCTGCTCCATGGCCTCAAAGCTGGTTGTCCGAGGGTTTTACCCGTAATCTCACTTTGTTGGAGCTGTTTCCTATTGTAGTGGCTTTGGAGTTATGGGGCGCGGACATGGCGAACCAGCGGGTTTTGTTTTGGTGTGACAATGAGAGTGTGGTATCTGTGATTAATAGCCTCTCTTCCAGCTCTTTACCTGTTTTAGCTTTGCTTCGTCGTTTAGTCTTGAAATGTTTACAGTTTAATTTGGTTTTCAGGGCTCGCCATGTCCCGGGTGTTGATAATACTGTTGCTGATTCTCTTTCTCGTTTTCAGTGGGAGCGCTTCAGAGACATGCACCCGAGAGCGGATTTGGTGGGCTGCCCGTGCCCTCCTTTGCTGTGGGACCTGGTTCTGCGGTCTTGAGCCCGTTATTACACGATTCTGTTACGCCGGCGACGTGGTCAGCGCATGGTAAGGCGTGGAATGAGTGGCTGTCCTTTGGTTCCCCGGAGAGATTGTTAGATCCTGACTGCTGTAGGGACTTAACGTTTGCTTACTTAGCTCGTTTGAGGTCAGATGCTGTGTCGGCCGCTACCGCGGCCAGACGGTTGTCGGGTGTAGCCTTTGGGCTTAAGTTGTTGGGTTTTCCGGATGTGACGAAAGAGTTTGCTTTTCAGTTGATTTTGCGTGGTTGGAAGAAGGCGGCCCGCCCGGTTGATAAACGTCGACCGATTTCGTTTTTCCTGTTGCGTCGCCTGGTCGGGATATCTGAGTCGGTTTGTTCGTCTCCGTTTGAGGCGTTGTTGTTGAGTTGCGCTTTTGTTTTAGCCTTTTTCGGTGCCTTGCGTGTGGGTGAATTAGTCGCTCCGTCTCGGCGAGCAGCGGGTGGGTTGGCTGCAGACGATGTGGTGGTGTTGCAGGATTCCATTCGTGTTCGGGTTAAACGGTCTAAGACGGATCCCTACGGGCAAGGTACTTGGTTGACTATTTCGCGTTTAGAAGGCCCCTTATGCCCCGTTGATAGAGTGCGTTGTTTTGTTGCGGTTCGCCCCTTGTCTAGCCAGTTCTTAGTTCATGCTGATGGCTCATTTTTTACGAGGTTCCAGTTCGAATCGTTGTTTAAGCGCTGTCTTTCCGCGTTAGGGGTTCCGTCTGAGGACTTTGGCACCCACTCTTTTCGCATCGGGGCAGCTACCGCGGCCGATGCGGCGGGCCTCACTGAGGAGGAAATTAAGCGTATTGGCCGCTGGCGGTCTAATTGTTATCGGCGTTACGTACGCCCGGGTCTCCTCACGGCTTAGCTTTGTTTTTTACCTTTTTGCGGTTTGTGGTGTTTATTTTTCTTTGATAACTTATAAAAAAAAAAAAAATAAAAAAAAAAAAAAAAAAAATAAAAAAATAAAAAAGGGTCATTAACTTTGTTCTCTATTTTAGGTCCATATCCGGTGGTTTGGATTCTAGGCCACTCGTACATCTATTGGGCGGCGCGGCGCGCTGCCATCCGGCCTGGAGGTTTGCAGCTTGGTTTTCAAGAGGCGGAGCTGCGCTGGCATGGAGTCAGAGGGATGAGTTGGTCGGAAATGTTGCCTCAGGTTGTCGAAATTGGAAGGACCTCCCAGGCCCCAGTGGTGCTGGTGTTTCATGCCGGGGGCAACGATTTGGGCGTGATACGCTTGTCCGAATTGATTTCGTTGATTAGATCTGATATTGACCGCTTTCCTGCCTTTTTTCAGGATGTTGTTATTGTATGGTCCGAAATTGTTCCCCGGGCCAGATGGCGTGATGCTCGAGACCCAGCAGCTTTGGAGCGTGCAAGGCGCCTGCTCAATTTGCGTGTTTCGCGCCACGTGCGCTCCCGATCGGGAGTCGTGGTTCGGCACAGGCAGCTTGAGGGTGATAACAGGGCGCTGCTCCGGAGGGATGGTGTCCATCTGTCTGACATCGGCCTAGACATTTTCTTGTCTGGGCTTCAGGATGGCATTGAGCGTGCGCTCTTCATGCTCTTGGAGGGGGGTCGGACCCCTTTGTAGGTTTACGTCGGGGTCCGGTGGCGGGACCTTGCGCCTTTCCCCTCCCTTCCCCTTCTGGTCATCGGTGGTAGAAGATGGAGCGCGTCACCCGTTGAACATCATACACATGCACACCGCAGGCGGTGGCGGGGCATTCTGGTGACGCGCTTGGTCCAAGAGTAAAGGGGAGGGGGATAGCAGGGCCTGCCGATATGTTTATAGTTTAATAAAGCTGTGGCCGACCCCCACTATTTAACCATCCAAGTGCGTGTCAGAGTTTTTATTGTATGTTGGGGTTAACAGCCGTGGGAGGAGGTTTCCCTTTTGTTGTTGTACCACATTCCGCCTGGTCTGTGACCCGGACGGCTGCCTAAGCTGTCCGGGTCTTGACCGGGCGTGTGGCTCCCCCTCCCTCCTCTCTTTTCCCCTCCCGGCGGCTGTTGCTGTCCGGGGCGGGGTTTTCGGAGGAGGCGGGGTTACGAGCCCTATGTAACTTCCGGCGCTGGGCGGGGACTTCCTTTCGGATCCCCGCCAGCGTCGGAGCAGGACGTGTTTCCCTCCCGCCCTCCCCACTGTTGTTGGTTCTCTGTGTATTATTACGGTTGTTTATTATTTATTGGTTTCGTTGTTTCTTTGCCTTGTTATTTATTCTGGTTTATTTTTTTTCAGGTGTCACAGCTTGCATGTTGGCGGGACCTTGCGCCTTTCCCCTCCCTTCCCCTTCTGGTCATCGGTGGTAGAAGATGGAGCGCGTCACCCGTTGAACATCATACACATGCACACCGCAGGCGGTGGCGGGGCATTCTGGTGACGCGCTTGGTCCAAGAGTAAAGGGGAGGGGGATAGCAGGGCCTGCCGATATGTTTATAGTTTAATAAAGCTGTGGCCGACCCCCACTATTTAACCATCCAAGTGCGTGTCAGAGTTTTTATTGTATGTTGGGGTTAACAGCCGTGGGAGGAGGTTTCCCTTTTGTTGTTGTACCACATTCCGCCTGGTCATTAAATGTATCACTGTCCAGCATGCCAAATGCTCTAAAAATACCTTTGCGGTTCAGTCATTTCAGAATATTACTAGTGCAAGGTTTTTCACAGAATAAAGACAAAGCGGTGAGTTGTTGAACAGACTCCAGTCATCAGCTTCTTGATCCTGATAACTGACAAACACAAAAGGTAAGTGATCACAACATCTGCAATAGTTTTTTTTCTTGAAATTGAGACGTGTGTTCACACTTTTATCTGATATAAGTGTGCTGAACACTATTAAAATAAATATTTATTAAATACTATTAAATAAACTAGTTGTGGCCCTGTACCAAGTACACAGTTCATTTGGATGTGGAATAATAATTGAATTTATCGCCATCCAGATTTCCATTTTTAAAAGGTTATATTTACTATGTCACTAACACGCCTAACAACAGCACATAAGTGAGTTTGAAGGAATATTGCTGATGGTAGACTCCCTTTAAAAACCCATTTACAAATAATGAGGTGAACTTATTTTCTTTCCACGCCAATGTTCTTTTGCTACAGTGGTGCGTTTTGGGCATGGAAAAACTGATCCAAAAATAGCCACTTTCTCAATTTTCTCACGCACTCAATGCTTAGCCCAACAATTAACTCACACCTCAAAACTGACGTGTCGTACCTGAAATAATCAATTCTAAATAACGCACCTGTCAGAAAGCCTTCCGTGCTGCGTGACAATTATTAAGAATTCAGTCTCTTAATCTGCCACCAGTGCAGATAGTCTTTAGATCAGCACATATGCATGGGTTTAGATAAACATTTTTTATACATTTCTCTTCTATTATTTTCAAGTACTGATGTAGCAAACACTAACTGGATACTTAACACCTTAAATATACTGTGGCAAGAAATATTAACTGGACTTTTTATGTGGCTTTCTGGAGGCTCAGTTTGGAAGAAGGAGTATCTGTGACATGTTAAGGGCTCAGACCTAGTAAGTTCTGCTGTATTAGTATCTTCCTTCACCCTGTTATGTATTATTATTTGTCAGCCATATTAGTGTGCAGACATCTCTCTAATGCTTGGTTCACACATCAGTATGCCATCCGTCCATTTGAATTCAGTTTGAGACTAAAAACGGACTGATGGGGCGTGACCTGGCCATGGAGGAGTGAGGACGTGTGTTGCTTCTGCTCCGTCCCTGGCCTTTGGCAAACCACCGTCTTACAGCTGACCACCTTCCCTGTTACTTACCTGGAGATGGGGAAGAACCGCAAGACTTCCCAGCGATCCTCTTCTATCCCCCTGGGGGCCTCCGGGAGCTCATCTATTGCCCGCTTTCTGATGGCACCGCGGAGTGACAGCCCTTCTGCCGGATCCAAGATGGCGCCCCCGGCGGCTTCCAGCTCTGTAAGCGGCCGTTCCCCGGCCCCCCATGATGCTCCGGCCGAGGGGAACTTGCGGCTGCCTGCGCACACCTCCCGTGGGCCGGCTCAACCTTCTGCCGGAGACCTGCAGCTGCCGCCACGTGATTCCTGCGGCCCTGCTCCCCTCCACGCTGCACAGGATTCGCCGGGGCAGGTAGGCCGCAACCCCTCCATGCCTTCCCTCCTGCCTGCTGATGGTCCTGATGGTTCCTGGCCGTTCCTGCCACCTTCTCCTGCGGCCCTCCTGTTGTCCCCCTCCCTGGGGCCTATACCAGTTTCTCCTGCAAGTCTGGCCTGGGAGGAAGACAGGTCCGCATGGTTCCCCGCTGGGTCTTCTCCCTCATGATTGGCCCCGACCTCCTCTCCGTGCCCTGGAAGGGAAACCCTGGTCCCTAGGTCTGTTTTTTCTAGCCCATCTGCTACTGACTGTGGCCTTCCTAGCACCCATGGACTTTCTCCCCCGACTGGTACCCCTGAGGGGACTGGCCCCCCTCCTGCTTCTTCTCCTTGACCCCCCTGGCAGGTCCATCTGCTGTTGCCCCCCTGTTGGACTCTCCTGGATTGCTAACTGTTTCTGATTCTGCTGGTGTTAGCGTGCCTTCTGCCTCTGTTTCTGATACCCTTGCTGAACTGCATCGCCTCAGTGCCCACCTGGCAGCGGTCCCTGCTAAGTCTGATATGAAGGCATACAGTATGTGGCTCGGCTGGAACAGTCCTACAAGTCGGAACTTTCTGCTGTGTCCATTCCTCTGTTCAACAATTAGAGGCCAGAGTGGATACCTTGGAGACAGCCTCTTCCTCGCATACCTCCCAGCTCTCTGTCCACGAGGCGACCATTGCTTCTCACACTCAACAGCTGCGGTTCTTGTCTGATGTGCTGGACAACTTGGAGAATCGCAATCGGCGGAATAACATCAGGGTGAGAGGTCTTCCTGAATCTGTCGAGCCGCAGCAACTGGATGCTACCTTGCGCTCCATCTTCAATTCTGTTTTGGGGGCCCCCCTGGACTCACCTGTTGAACTTGACCAGGCGCATCGCTCCTTGGGTGCACGCCCACCTGATGACACTAGGTCCCGGGATGTTATTTGCAGGGTCCACAGGTACCAGCTGAAGGAAGCGATTATGCGCAAAGCTCAGGAGGCTCCAAAGCTGTTGTTTCAGAACTCTGAGCTCCAGCTTCTCCCGGACTTGTCCCGCCTCACCCTCGCTAAGCGGAGGGCACTGAAGCCTCTTTTGGACGTCCTCACCCAGCACCAAGTGCCCTATACATGGGGCTTTCCGCCTTCAGGTCCGTCATGTTGGTCGTGTTGTCTCCATGTCCCATCCGGATGATCTCTTCCATTTTGCCTCTGCCTTGGGCCTCCCTGTTCCTGCCCTCTCATGACCTCCGTTTCCTGGTGATCTTCTGTCGGCTCCTTCTGTCCACCCTCAGAGACGTCCTAAGAGGCGTTGCAAGAACTGTCCCCCCGTGGCGGTGGATCCATCCCAGGATGCTTCTTGTGCTTCTACCTGATTGCTTTGTTTGTAGATAGTAGGCCTGCTTATGCGGGATGGGCACTTCTTGGGACTTTGAGACTCGTGGGAGGGGCTGGGATGTACCGTACCTGTTTTCCTGCGCGGCACTCCTGTGCTCTCCCCAGGATGGCTGCTTTGTCTATTTTGCCCTCTCCAGTCGATATGTTTTTGTTTTTGTTGTTCTGATTCGTTGGTCAGCATTTTATACTGTATCAGATGTTTCATTTGTTTCGGTGTTTTTGCCTGGGGGCCCGGGATGGGGTGTCTGCTACTTTTTTTGGAAAAGGCCATTTCCCACTGGGGTTTCCACGCTTTTTGCTAGCGTGGTTTTTGGCAACTTTCTTTCTTTGCCGTTTCCCCATCCTCTTTGTGTGGAGTTTTCTCCACCCCACGTAGTTGGTTCCGTTTTGTCGGTTCTCTTTTCTTTTGTGTTTTCTTCGTTGTTGTTTTTTCCTTCTCTACCCCCCGTATGTGTGTCCCTGTTGGTCTTTGTCTGTTCGTCCTTCCAGTTGTTTTGTCCCTGCCCTCTTTCTCTTCTTCTTTCTTGGCCATGTCCGCTCTTAATTTTTGCACCCTCAATGTTCAGGGACATAACGTTCCCCAGAAGCGTAACCAGATTCTGTACCAGTTACATAAACAGCACTCTCACATCCTTATTTTGCAGGAGACCAGGAAGGACCGCGTCCCAGATATCCGCGGTTGTCACTTCCCTCATTGGTTCCATAGCGTCAACCCGATTGCCAAGTCTAAGGGGGTCTCGATTGCCATCCATCGGTCCCTGCAACACGAGGTACTGGACACCTTTGTCGACCCTGAGGGTAGGTTCGTTTTCCTCAAATTGCGCACGGGGGGCACGGTTCTTACCGTGGCTGGCTGTTATCTTCCGAATCAGGGCCAATTGGCGTTCTGTTAGTCCTTAGTCGGCAGATTGGCAGACTTTAGTGAGGGGGTTATAGTTCTTGGTGGAGATTTTAACTTTGTCTTAGACCCCCAAGTTGATTCCTCCCCTCCCTTCCCATGCTCCTTCGCAATTGTGCCGTCTTTTGTCGGCTCTTCACAACTCCCAGTTGGTTGATGTGTGGCGTATTCTACACCCTCAGGGTAGGGATTATACTTACCATTCTGCGGCCCATAATTCCTAAAGTCGTATTGATTTTTTCCTGACCAGCCATCATGCCCTGTCCTGGTCCCCGTCTGTCCACATTGACTCGGCCCTTTAGTCGGAGCATGCCCCTGTTCATTTGTCCTTGGACATCCCCAGTTTGGCGCGTCGTCCCTTTAATTGGCATTTGAATGAGAGCCTGCTGAAGGACTTTTCTTGTAGGGAGGCTGTCGGGGCGGCTATTCGGGACTTCGGGCTCACTCATACCCATGACTCTACTTCCCTTCCCATGCAATGGGAGGCTTTGAAGTGTGTAGTGAGGGGGGTTCTTATCCAACATGGTGCTTGTCTCAAGAGGGAGCGAGCCGCTGGGGTTGCTGCCCACTTGAGGCGGATCCATGACCTGGAGCTGTCCCAGTCTGTCCGGCTAGTTACTGGCCTATTTCCTTAATCAACTTGGACGTTAAAATGTTTGCAAAGTTATTAGCAAATTGTCTTTCCCCTTTCATGCCGGCTTTGGTCCACGGTGATCAGATCGGCTTTATCCCGGGCCGGGAGGCGCGGGACAATGTTTGTAAAACTGTCCTGGCTATTTCGGTTGCTTGCTCCGCTAAGGTCCCCCTTTGTCTTCTCTCGATTGATGCCGAGAAGGCGTTTGACCGCATTCATTGGGGGTTTCTGCGGGAGAGCCTTGCTCAGATTGGCGTAGGCTCCGGATTTTTGAATAAGATCCTTGCCCTTTACGGGAACGCATCGGTGCGGGTACGGGAGAACGGGGTTATATCGAATCCCTTCCCAGTCCGTAATGGCACCCGTCAGGGCTGCCCGCTTTCGCCGTTGCTCTTTGCCTTGGTGATGGAGCACTTGGCGGAGGCGTTGCGTCGCTGTCTGGATATTCATGGTATACAGTTGGGGTCCCCCGTGGTTAAGGCGGTGTTGTTTGCGGATGATCTTCTGTTGTACATTTCCGAGCCACGGGCGTCCTTCCCGGCTGCTCTGCGTGAATTTTCCCGTTTTGGTGCCCTCAGCATTTCAAGGTAAATCTTTCTAAAAGCGAGGCACTCAATGTTTCTCTTCCCCCTTCAGAGGCTAAGTTCCTAGCGAGTACTTTCCCTTTTAGATGGCAAACTTCCTCCTTTAGGTACTTAGGGATCCACATTTCCCCTGACCCTTCTTCCCTTTTTCAGCTTAATTATCTCTCTCTTCTGGATAAGGTTACTGCCGACCTGCGCTCCTATGGTGCTCGTCTTCCCTCCTGGTTTGGACGCATTCATGCCCTCAAAATGGATGTCCTCCCCTGGTTTCTGTACTTGTTCCAGGCCCTCCCCATTCCTCTGCCACGTTCTTTTCTGGCGCGGGTTCAATCGCTGTTCGGGAGGTTCGTGTAGGGCGCCGTGCGGAGCAGACTTAGGTATGGCACCCTCACCAGGCGCAAGTCCAGGGGAGGCGCTGGCCTCCCGGATGTGCGTCTTTACTATCGCGCTTTGGTTCTGCTCTGTCTGTTTGACTGGCAGTTCGGTGATAAGCAGTGGGTGTCCATTGAGTTCGACTTGATCTCGCCATCGCTTTCCTCTTGGCCGTGGATTCCGCCGCACTTCTGCCCCAAGTTCCCTGGCCTCTACATTCTCCCTTTGCACTTCCTGAGGGTCTGGGATCTGGTGTGCTCTAGTGGCCGCTTGGCTCGTGTTCCAGGCCCTCTGACTCCCCTTTTTGATAATACTATGTTCCCCCCAGGGTGCTCTGTGGATCGGTTCCTCTGTTGGAATAGAGAAGGCGACGTTCATCTCCGGGAGGTGGCGGGTGATTCTCCACTTCTTCCCTTTGCCCAGTTTTGCGCCTCTTGCCCCGACCTGTACCTTTCTTGGTTGGAGCACGCCCAGCTTGTTTCTTTTTTGAAGCGGTTCTCCCTTTCCTCTCAACTCTCCCCGACGGCTCTAGCCCTTGAGTCGGCTCTCAGTGGCTGGTCCCCTCCTTCCCGCGCCCTGTCGGTGCTGTATGACATTCTCCTCACAGATGCCATGGCGGAGCCCCCCTCCTACGTGGCTGCATGGAACTCTGACCTCTCTGTAAGTCTGTCGTCTGCTGACTGGGATAAATCCTTCCTGCTTTCCCACAAGCTGGCCCTTCCATGTAGTGCGCAAGAGAGGAATTTTAAGATCCTGACTAGGTGGTATAGATGTCCAGTGCTCCTTCATAGAATTGTCAGGATACGGAGTCGCCGCGGTCTCCTTGCTGCACGGCATCTCCCTGGGAGACGTGTTAGGAGTTCTATTGGGTGTGCTTAGGTCATTAAGGGTTAATATTTTCCTTGCTCTCAGTCTCCATGTCATTAGCCATTAGGTGTGTTCTCTGCTGCTATTTAAACCCCACCCAGGCATGGATCCTTGCCAGCCATTCACTTTGGGTTTCCTGGTCCCCCTGCTCAGTTTGTTTCCCTGTCTGTTTGTATTCGGTCTGTTCCTTGGTTATATACCCGGCTTGTATTTTTGACTATCCCTTGTCTTTTGATTCGGTACCTTTCTTTATCTCCTGGCTTGACCTCTTGCTCGTCTGACCTCGCCTTCTCTTCTGTGTCTTGCTGGGACTTGTGGTCCTCCCTGGTTCCATGCTCTTTAGTCTTTTGTTTTGCATTGAAGTTACACTGTGCTTTCTGTTTAGGTGTGACCCCGTGACTCCAGTCCCTAGGACTTTCAGGGCCTCCTCTTCCCTTATCCTAGCCGCCGGGATAGAAGGTTAGGAGCCGTGGTAGGCGCACTTCAATTAGGAAGTGCATTGGTCTGCCTCATCTCAGATATTACAGCATAGTTATAGCTGCAGGGCCTACGACCCCTTTTGTCATTAGTTGCACAGTGTTGCTTTCCCAGCTGTGTCACTTTGCACTGCCTGACCCTGACTCCAATCCTTACAAGAATCTTCCCGACTGTTTCCGACCGGTGTTGGCGTTGTGGCACCGCTAGGGGCACTATGCTCCATATCTGGTGGGACTGTGACGTTCTGCGGCCTTTCTGGGATGCGGTGTTTTTGTTGTACTCCAAGGTAAGTGGGCACTCTATATCTGCCTCCCCGCAGTTAGCGCTCCTATCTGTCATTCCTGGTAAATTGTCTGCGATTAAGAAGGACCTCTTGGGGCATTTCCTCACGGCTGCCAAGGCTGTCATTCCGAGACATTGGCGCAGCTCCACCCCCCCCTCCCCTCCTTGCTTGAGTTCCTTCTTATACGGAGGATGGAGGCACTAGTGGCGGAGGACTCTCCCGATCCCTCTAGGTTTGAGCGCCTCTGGCGGCCCTGGATCCTGTTTCAGGAGTCATCTGACTTTTCCGCTACCTTTACTTGAGTGCGGAGTGGCCTTCTATATTCTCTCCCCTCCGTTTGTCCTTTTCTGTTCCTGCCTCCCCCTCGGGTTTCGGGTCTGGTTCTCCCTTTGCCGTTTTCTGTTTCTGTGTTCACGTTTCTTGTTTCTTTCTTGTCTCTTGGCTCCCCTTTCCTCTGTCTGTTTCGAGATGTTTGTCTTGGCTGTTTTTTGTTTTTCCTTACCGGTTCCCCTGTGTTTCTTCTTTTTTTTTTAATGTTTTTTTTTCCCCCTTTTCTTTGTGGTGGTGTTGTGCGTACACTGCGCTAATATTGCGGTTTGGGGCCTCCACCCTGGCCGCCCCTCTTGCCTGTTTATTTGCATTTTGGACGCTGCACTGCTTGTTACCTTCTGTTTGTATGCTTTAATTTTGAAAAATCTTTAATAAAAGCCATTTATACATAAAAACGGACTGATGCACATACTGATTGTATGCTGACACCTTTTTATGCTGATGTCAAACGCTGTCTGTCCCCTAGAGGACAGATAAGGGGATTAAAAGTAGCAATTGTAAACTGAATAGAGATAAGGAGGACATATAATAAATGTCCTTATCTCATATAATAAATGTCCTTATCGCTACTCTGTTTACAATTTTCTACTTTTAATCCCCTTATCTGTCGGACAGCTTTTGCTATCAGCATAAAAATCAGTATGTGCACCAGCCCGTTTTTTAGTCTCAAACTGAATTAAAGTGGATGGACGGCATACTGATATGTGAACCAAGCATAAGGCCCGGTTTCTACATGCTGATGTGTTTTGTCCGTAAGGGTCTGCACGAGAACCTTCCCGGACAGAATACAAGCGCAACTGCAAGCGCTTTGCAGTTCAAGAGCACGGGCCCCATAGACTATAATGGAGTCTGTGGGCTTGCCGCGCACTGCCCGCACGAATGATCCGTGCGAGCAATGCGCGGCAAGCCCACGGACCCATTTATAGTGTATGGGGCCCGTGCGCTTGAACTGCACAGCATTTGCAGTTGCGCTTGAGTTCCTTCCATAGGGGTCCTCATGCGGACCCTTACAGACTGAACACATCAGCATGTGTGAACCGGGCATAACCCATTAGCAGATTTCTCTTTTCACCTGCTGCTGTTATTTATGCATAACTACAAGAATTCAGCCTGGAAATAAAATTTATACTGAAATCGTCATACATACCTGCGTAGCTGACTTGATATTATCTGACACAGTTCTTGGAGTAAGTGACTGGTTGGATACAAACATACATCCTTGCTGCCTTGTGATGGGTTTTATAGAATGTACAAAAATGTAGGCAAGATAAGGGAACAGGATGGAAGAACAAGCTACTCAACCCTCAAATTCCAGCACCGCTACTCTAAGGCCTGGTTCACATCTGCGTTTGGAAATCCATTCAGGGAGTCCACTTGGGGACCCCCACAAATGGAATACCGAACACATTGGCAAGTGGTAAGCTTATGAAAGCACATGGACCCCATAGACTATGTCTGTGTGCTTTGAGATAAAAGTACTTCATGAACTACTTTCCTGTCCGCATGACTCATGCGGTGACTCATGGTGATTCATGCGGACACCACGCAGAGAGCACACGGACCCCATTATAGTCTCTGGGGTCCGTGTGTTTTCACTGCTCACCGCTTGCCATGTGTTCAGTAGTCCATTCAGGGGTCCCCATGTGGACTCCCTGAACAGATTACCAAACACAGATGTGAACCGGGCCTAAGGCACACTTACACATTCACTACATGTAAACAAACACAGAAATGTACTCTTAACAAAAAGCAAGAATAAACACATACGCACAGACATTTATGGAATGTGTTTGCAGAATAGTATATTTTCCTATTTGGGAGTTTTTGATATGACTTTTAGTGCAAAAAAGGAACTGAAATCTACCACAACAAAACTCTGCATGAATATACCTTTAGAATTGTATCCACAAACTTTCTGTAAAGTTTTGCAGATATGTGACTGCTTTTGTCCTGCAGGTATGTCCTACCATCTGCCTGCATACTATACATGGACAAACTAATGTACTAGTGAATTTATTTATAGACCAGCATATTATTTCGGTATCAAAATGTCTGAACTATTATAAAATTATTTGTCACATCATAAGGGGAAAAAAATTACCTGATTTGATATTTTTCACTTCGCTTCCAAATAAAAGGAATAAAAATGATAAAAAAAAAACAGCACCAATAAAACTACAGCTCATCCTGCAAAAACAAACCTCCCACAACTCCATCCATGGAAAAAATAAAAAAACAAGTCATGGCTGTCAGAATATGGCAATACATAGTACTTTTTTTAATTAGGCTTCCAATTTTTTAAAAGCAGCAAAATGTTAGAAAGTTAGAAAATGTTAGGAAATTAGAAAATTCATGCAAATCCCATACCCACTTTGCGGAAGAAATCGCAGCGCCGACACGCTGCAATTTTCAAAACTGTTGCGGCTTTGAAAATCGCAGCATGTCAATTATATCTACGGAAACACCGGTGGCTTTCCTATAGATATAATTGTAACAGAAAGTCTGCGGAGGTAAACTCTGTGAACTTTCTGTTCAAAGTGCTGTGGGAAGAACCGCAATGTATTCATGACACGGTTTTTCCCACAGAGCTTTAGTGCTGCGTTTCCGCCAAGTGGGCCTTAGGCTAAGGCCCCATGATGCGGAAACGCAGCTTTTTTTGTTGCAGATTTTGTTGTGGTTTTATGACCCAAAGCCAGTAGTGGATTGAGTCATTCTTTATGTAGCCATTCTTGCTTTGGCTCAAAAAACCGCAACAAAATCTGCAACAAAAAAAAAGCTGCGTTTCCGCAACGTAGTGCCTTAGCCTAAATTAGGTAAATGAAATCTAAATATAAATTACACCTTAATATATACAGTCCTATGAAAAAGTTTGGGCACCCTTATTAATCTTAATTATTTTTAGTTCTAAATATTTTGGTGTTTGCAACAGCCATTTCAGTTTGATATATCTAATAACTGATGGACACAGTAATATTTCAGGATTAAAATGAGGTTTATTGTACTTAAAGAAAATGTGCAATATGCATTAAACCAAAATTTGACCGGTGCAAAAGTATGGGCACCTCAACAGAAAAGTGACATTAATATTTAGTAGATCCTCCTTTTGCAAAGATAACAGCCTCTAGTCGCCTCCTGTAGCTTTTAATCAATTCCTGGATCCTGGATGAAGGTATTTTGGACCATTCCTCTTTACAAAACAACTCAAGTTCAGTTAAGTTTGATGGTCGCCGAGCATGGACAGCCCGCTTCAAATCATCCCACAGATGTTCAATGATATTCAGGTCTGGGGACTGGGATGGCCATTCCAGAACATTGTAATTGTTCCTCTGCATGAATGCCTGAGTCTATTTGGAGCGGTGTTTTGGATCATTGCCTTGCCCATATCCATCCCCGGCGTAACTTCAACTTCGTCACTGATTCTTGAACATTATTCTCAAGAATCTGCTGATACTGAGTGGAATCCATGCGACCCTCAACTTTAACAAGATTCCCGGTGCCGGCATTGGCCACACAGCCCCAAAGCATGATGGAACCTCCACCAAATTTTACAGTGGGTAGCAAGTGTTTTTCTTGGAATGCTGTTTTTTTTGGACGCCATGCATAACGCCTTTTTGTATGACCAAACAACTCAATCTTTGTTTCATCAGTCCACAGGACCTTCTTCCAAAATGAAGCTGGCTTGTCCAAATGTGCTTTTGCATACCTCAGGCGACTCTGTTTGTGGCGTGCATGCAGAAATGGCTTCTTTCTCATCACTTTCCCATACAGCTTCTCCTTGTGCAAAGTGCACTATATTGTTGACCGATGCACAGTGACACCATCTGCAGCAAGATGATGCTGCAGCTCTTTGGAGGTGTCTGTGGATTGTCCTTGGCTGTTCTCACCATTCTTCTTCTCTGCCTTTCTGATATTTTTCTTGGCCTGCCACTTCTGGGCTTAACAAGAACTGTCCCTGTGGTCTTCCATTTCCTTATTATGTTCCTCACAGTGGAAACTGACAGGTTAAATCTCTGAGACAACTTTTTGTATCCTTCCCCTGAACAACTATGTTGAACAATCTTTGTTTTCAGATCATTTGAGAGCGGGCTGTCCATGCTCGGCGACCATCAAACTTAACTGAATTTGAATTGTTTTGTAAAGAGGAATGGTCCAAAATACCTTCATCCAGGATCCAGGAACTGATTAAAAGCTACAGGAAGCGACTAGAGGCTGTTATCTTTGCAAAAGGAGGGTCTACTAAATATAAATGTCACTTTTCTGTTGAGGTGCCCATACTTTTGCACCAGTCAAATTTAGGTTTAATGCATATTGCACATTTTCTGTTAGTACAATAAACCTAATTTCAATCCTGAAATATTACTGTGTCCATCAGTTATTAAATATATCAAACTGAAATGGCTGTTGCAAACACCAAAATATTTAGAACTAAAAATGATTAAGATTAATAGGGGTGCCCAAACTTTTTCATAGGACTGTATACATAGCAAACAAGTTACTTAAAAAAAGAGTTTAAAAAAACTGCTAAAAAAATAAATCATGTGTCCAAGCCAAAATTGACCTGGTTCTCAATCCCTAATGTCTCTCTCTCTCTCTCTCTGTCTCTGTCTCTCCCTCTCTCAATAGACAGACAGACAGACAGACAGACAGACAGACAGACAGACAGATAGATAGATAGATAGATAGATAGATAGATAAATAGATAGAGACATTAAGCTATCTAGACTGTGCTAAAGTTCATTATAGTCATTAGAAATCATAGGCTACCGCGTCCCTCCATTTTGACACTGACTACATACGTAGCCATGAATACCACTGGTGGTATAGGCTCACAGTCAGAAGTGTGACTCTACAAGAGAGAATGCCAGGATAGATATCATATCTTAAATTCCTGACATGCTGAACAGTGGCTTGAATGATTTCATTATTAACACTATAGTGATACATTCTACTAATGCACATATCACTGCAGTCTACTAACAAAGACTGACCTTGACTTAGGTGGTGTAAATACCGGAGTAGCAGCGGTAGCAGCTACCACTGGGTTCAGGGCAATAAGGGGTTTGGCGCACCCCTGATGTTTTTTTTTTAAATAGACTGTTTCCTGCTGGAGTAACCGAATGTCAAATGTTCGCCTTGGGGTCCAGCCATTCCTAGTTACGCCACTGCCTTGGCTGTAAGGGTATATTGACATGGTGTTGATTTCATCTAGAGCAGATGGAAGTCTAAGGGAGCGTTCACACTACCGTCTGTGTCCGACATGTAGTGTCCGCTCCTAGTGTCCGCTCAAAATCTGTCACGGACACTAGGAGCGGACACTAGATGTGTCCGTGACACCTGTCATTCACTTGAATGGGCATCGGGTGCGTTCTTTTGCACTCCGTGCCCGTCCTTTCCTGTCCGCAAGAGAAGGTGTCCGACTTCTCAAGCGGACAGAAAAACCCTGCATGCACCCAATTCACATCTGTGTTTAGGCCATTCTATTCCTCTCTCTGTATGAAAAATGCGGAGAGAAAAATCCTGCAAGCAGCACTTTTCTCTCCGCATTTTTCATGTGGAAATTGCGCAGAAACCAAACAGACCCCATTATAGTCTATGGCAGGGGTGCCCAATACGTCGATCGCGATCTACTGGTAGATCGCAAAGGACGTATGGGTCGATCGCGGGATGCAGGGATCCCTGGTGTCTGCTTGTTCACAGTGCAGGCTGACAGTCATCTCCGGACACTGGCAGGCTGGGGCCGCAGGTGGCAGGTGGCTGCCGCAGCCCCAGCCTGCCAGTGTCCAGAGATAATGCTCAGCCTGCGCTGTGAAGAAGCAGACAGCGGGGATCCCTGGGCAGCCACAGAACGCTGCTGTCTCCTGCTGTCACGATCCGCCTGGCCCCGCCCACATGCCCACCCACAGACATGCCCGCCCCGCCCACATGCCCAAACGGTCCCGCCCATAGGCCTGCCCAGGCCCCGCCCTAGTAGATCTTTTGCCTTGGTCAGCTAATGAAGTAGCTCACAAAAAAAGTGTGAGCACCCCTGGTCTATGGGGTCAGCGGGTTTCCTTAGGCAACCACTTTTTTATGCAGATTAGGTTTCCGTTCGGGGGTCCCTAAGCAGATTCCCCAAACGGAAACCCATGCGCAGATGTGACCCAGGCCTTAGGCTAAAGCCTCACAATGGAGAAAAACTGCCTCTCATAAGTCAGTTAGGGTTACAAGATCACAAGTAATTGGATTGACAGAAAAAATACTAGAGACAACTAGAGAAATTTATTAAGACAACAGTCATCAGTCTTCGTATTGTGAATCCTGCAGCAGAAGTAGGCTTCATCCTTTCAATAATTCACCAAATTGAAAGTTATGCCAGTCAGAGAGTGGCGCAGATTTCAGTTATGGTTCACTCCAGTTATGGCAAATCTGCTAGGCCAAGGCAAGGCATCCCTGGACAGGTGCAAACTTTTGTCTGGGGCCACCTACCCACTCCCTACAGTGTATTCTTGATAGTAATGGTTATCATGCTGAGTTAGTAATTTAGGTAGGGCTAGTAGCTCACGGGCTAGTTGGAGAAATAGGGAGGGGGTGTGAGGGAGTTAGAGAGGGAGGGGGAGGGAGTGAGAGGGGGCTCTGAGTGAAGAGTAATGCATCATATAAGTTGTAGGATAAAAGAACAGGAAGCCACCCATGTAAACAAATGCAGAAGATGCCAGGTGCTCAGAGAAACCCAGAAATAACTCAAAACACTGCTAAAGGTGCAGTTATTAACCCATTAATAGCACTAAAAGACATGTTTTTAAAAAATATTTTTTGCCTGAGAAGAACTATGCTTTTCTCATTTTTCATGCTTTTTCTTTCCCTAAATAGCACAAGGTGCTATTAAAGTGCTATTAAATAGTTTTCCTCTCCCTTAGGGGGGATTCACATGGAGGAAGTTGACGCTGATTCTGGCACGCGGCAGAATCAGTGCTGAAAGAAAGACTCCCTTTGACTTTAATGGGTTCCGTTTTCCACGTGGAACCCATTGAAATCAATGGGACAAAAAGCCCCCAATTGATTTCAATGGGTTCTGTGCAGAAAACGGAAACCATTGAAGTATTGGAAGTCTTTTTTTCAGCGCTGATTCTGCCGCAAGTTATCGTGCCAGAATCAGCGCCAACTTCCTCCATGTGAATGCCCCCTTATGGTAGTTGTTACATAGGTGACAGATATCGTTGGTTTGCTGGGGGTGGGGCTAGAACCTGTGGATAGCAGCAAATTTTTTTTAACTTTAACTGCAATAAGATTTTGCTCAATCAAAACTCTGGACAGATTCTCTTTAACATAATTTCATCTATCACTCGACAATGTACAATGTGGTCTCAGGCATGTGTGCAAGTGCTTAAACAAGGATACAACTGAGGAAGGCAGCTGGGTTCAAACTTCTAGGCCTTGGGCCTCCGGCAAAGCCGACTGTGCATGCCCTCCGGCCACAAGTAAATGGCCGCTTACACCTAAGAAGCCGCGAAGAGAAACCGTTTCAGACGAAGATGGAGGCAGCGCTGGAGAGTTCTCTTGCAGCATTGGGGATGCTCCCAGTGCTGTTTGAGCGCTGGGGACCGCCCCCAGTGCTGCAAGAAAACTAATTTGCATACCAACAAAAACCGGGATTTCTACCGAACAGCGACCCGGAGAAGACATCTAAAGGTAGGAGAAGAATAGCCTTTCTTAAGTCTATTCCGACGTGGTAGGCAGAAAAAATACAATTTTAATGATAGAATCCCTTTAAACAAGCATTACACACCTGATGATGTGCCCAATACTGTGGGGTCTCAGGCTGCTCTCTACTTTTTAGTCCCTCTCAAAATTCACCTGAATAGGATCTTATCTGCAATGCCTCATCTCAGCCAATACACAGAGAATGGATCTGTGCATCAGGCTTTATTCTCTGTTCTAGTACCAATGGATATTGTGAACATAATTGGGGGTCCTGGATTGCAGACCACACTTATCTGATATTGAAGAGAACAGATTATTGATATCTCTAATCAATGAGTAACTATTGGGTATATACTGTGTCAGGGCAGTATTGGGACATTATATTGTGTGAGAGTAATTATTATTCTTTGTGCATTTTTCTTGTTTCATAAAAAAGTATATAACCTGATGATCATTCCTTGCTCATAATCTTTAGCGCTGAACCTTACTGGTACTGAAGAATCACTTACAGTTGACCACTGACAATGTCTGATGTAAGTATATTCTACTTCTTATGCTCTTAGATTTGCCTGTTATAAAAGTATATGTTGGTCTTATGTCTTTCACTATAAAATATATATCTGGTAAACTAGACAGATACTGCCAAGACATAGGTGAACATTGACAGCAAAGGAACCGTGTGCAGGATCTGTGTGCGCTCCCTCATACACGTATGTTTCAAATATGTACATGTACATGCATATACAATGGTCAACAACAAAAAAAAAAATCACCAAAAAGGAGTTGTTGGAAATGAATGAAACGGTATATGTGTGAATGTAATGATGATATATTTAACCACTCTGGAGAGTATATTATACTGTGTGGAGGCAATTAAGAATCATATTATACTGTGTGGGGCCACTGTGTAGCATATGATATTATGTGGGGCTGCTGTGGAGTATATGATATTGTGTGGGGCCACTGTGGAACATAATATACTGTGTAGGGCTACTGTGGAGCATTATACTGTGTGGAGGCCATTGTGGAGCATATTTTCCTGTGTGGAGACACTGTGGGGAGCATATTATACTCTGTGTAGACACTGTGTAGCCTATTATACTGTGCGGATCCACTCTGGAGCATATTAGTTTGTGTGAGACTTCTCAGGAGCATATTTTACTCTGTGGGGCCACTGTGGAGCATTATACTGGGGGAGACCTTCTGGATAGTATATTATACTATGTGTATACTGTTATGAAGCATTTTATACTATGTGAGGCCTCTGTGGGGAGCATATTATACTGTGTAGGGCCACTGTGGCATCTATGATATTGTGTGGGGTCAATGTGGAACATATTATACTATGTGAGGCAACTGTAGGGAGCATATTATATTATGTGAGGCCACTATGGGGAACATATTATACTATGTGGGGCCACTGTGGAGCATTATACTGTGTGGAAGTCATTCTGGAGCATATTCTACTGTGTGTAGACACTGTGGAGCATATTATACTATGTGAGGCCACTGTTGGGCGCATATTATACTATGTGAGGTCACTGTGGGAAACATATTATACTGTGTGGGGCTACTTTTCAGCAGTGGCGTAACTAGGAATGGCGGGGCCCTGTGGAGAACTTTTGACATGGGGCCACCCCTGACTGACACCGATGCCGAAGACCTTGACCGACCTCCTCCTACGCATTCCTGCATGCTCTATTATGCCCCATAGTGGCCCCTGAACACAGTATTATTCCCCATAGTGGCCCCTGCACACAGTATTATGTCCCTTAGTGGCCCCTGCAAACACTTTTATGTCCCTCAGTGGCTCCTTCACACGGTATTATCCCCCATAGTGGCCTCTCCACACAGTATTATCCCCCATAGTGGCCCCTGCACACAATATTGTACCCCATAGTGGCCCTTGCACACAGTATTATGTCCCACTGTGGACACCCATAAACAATTATTATACTCTGGGGTCGGCCTCCGAAGTAGTCCATCTTCAATTACGCCAGCCCTTACACTTATAGGTTTTTTAGAGACATAGCCTCGTTACACTGTTTGGGGCTGCTGTGGAAGATTATACTGAGGGGTGCCATGTAGAGCCTTTTATACTGTGTGAGGCATATTATATTGTGTGGGGCTGCTGGAGAGTATATTATACTGTTTGGGGACACTGTGAAGCATATTATACTGTGTGGAGGATTATATACCTTGTGAGGCCACTGTGGAACATTATACCTAAGAAGCTCAAAATTCCTGCTGGCAGGCCTGTGTCACAGATCCCTCACTATAATCTTACACATACATGTATTGCTCCATGGCTGTATCATTCCCCATACAGTCCTGTGCATGAATCAGTCATGGAGCTTTTGGGTCGGTCCTGCACAGTACTAGTGGGGATGACTGTACTGAGAACATACTCAGTAACGCCAAATAGTCAGCACATATGTAAGATTTCATTGAAGATGCTGGGGTGTAGGATATTGAATCTTTTCTAAGTAGATCTCAGCAACTTATTCTTCCCTGTCTCAGGGCTGCAGCATAAGTAGCAAGGGCTTTCTCACTGATTCTGCTCCCACATGAACTCTCTCTTTGAGAGCTCAGTGAAGACTCCCTGTCTCCTCCCACAGGTTGCTAATATGATAAATAGACTCAACCATGAGCTCAAATACTCCCCTATCCCCAATGGAACAGCCCTTGTAGGATAAAGACATTTAACTCAATAAGACAACATGAAACTATACACATAATGCAAATACATGTTTTGAGGTGTCTAATGTTTACACTGGGTTCACACTAGTGCACGGACTCTGTTTTCAGGTTTCCGTCTTCTGCATGTCCGACTCTGTGTCCGGTTTTTAAAAAAATGGTTTCGCGGCTGAGAGCATAAAACACTCACCACCGCTCACAGCCGGACATCTTTCATACCCATTCAAATGAATGGGTTTGAAAGAGTCCTGCAGCTTTCTGTCTCCTGCTCTGTTTTGTGCAGGAAACGGAAACCTGTATGAACGGAGACCGGGTGCAGATGTGAACGAGCCCTTACTAATGTTTAGCAGTGTCCACTGGGATGCTGCAGTTAGTGCACAGGAAGTGGAATGCCATCAGTGAAGTTCCTGTAACATATGACATAAGACATGTGTCAGCACGGGAAGGGCTAGATCTAGTGGTAAGAACTGCTGACTGCTCTTACTGGGTCGCGGTCATACAGTTGGGTGATAGAGACTGGAGAAACTCAATTCTAGTGATCAGTAAGGGTCCCAGCAACCAATCAGTCAAACGTTTATCACCTTTCTAGTGGGTGTTTCTGGCTGGTATGCCACTTTAACAGATGTAGTCGAACAGGAACAATTCTGGATATCTTAAGTTTTATTTTGTTTCATGAATCATTGCAAAACAAGGAAGTGGTGTTTCCAAGACACTGAGCAGTTTGATACTAGACACTGCAGAGACATTTCATATTTAGATTGTGATTGTGATGTGATTGATTTATGAATCACAATCTAATTATATGCAATTACAGCTATGTTCACACTGCTGGTAAATATATGTTCTTCTATCCAATCAGAACTACACAACAAACTACATATGAAAAGGCATCACTCTCTTATTTGGAAAAATAGAATTGATTGTGGCAGTGGAAATGATCAAGACTGTTCTACTCCTACCTGTGATCATCTTTGTAGGCAAACTACATCTATAGATAGCACCAGGTCCGTGTTGGTGAACCTATGGCACGCATGCCAGAGGGGGCACACAGAGCCCTCTCTGCTGCACACATCCTGGATATCCTGGATATATCCTGGATTGTTCACTAATGGGGATTCTGGTACAGGATTTCCCGTTAGTGAGTGATCAATTTTTTCAGCTGCATGTGCAAATGCACATACAGGTAAAAGCTGTCATTGTAAGCCACAGGTTAGTGGGGCCGCAGCTTACACTAACTGCAGAGTGTGACCTCTGCGCTAATGCAGGCACAATGATGTAAGTCATCAGCACCTGAAATCGTAAGGAGGAGAAGGCCTGGCTGCTCTGTGTGGGATTCAGGTAAGTATAATACTATGTGTGTGTGGGGGGGGGAACTAGTGTAGAGCATATAATTCTGTTTGTTGGGGTGGACTACTGTGGAGCACATAATACTGTGGGGGCCTAAAGTGAGGCATATAATACAGTATGGGTGACCTACCGTGGAGCATATAATATTTTGTGGGGCCTACTATGGAACATATAATACTGTGCGAAGGTCCACTGTGGAGTGTATAATACTTTGCTGGCGCCCACTGTGGAGCATGTAATACTGTGCAGGGTACCATTTTGAAACATATAATACTGTCTAGGGGCCACTGTGGAACCCACTGTACTGTGAGGGCCACTGTGGAGCATGTAATACTGTGTTGGAAACACTTTGTAGCATATAATACTGTGTGAGGGCCACGGTGGAGCATATAATACTGAGTAAGGGCCACTGTGCAGCATATTATCCTGTGGAACACATTGTACAGCCTGGGGACCACTATGGAGCAGATTGTACAGCCTGGGGACCACTATGGAGCAGATTGTACAGCGTGGGGGCCACTACTGGCAGATTGTATTGTATGGAGGCCACTGTGGGGCAGATTGTACTATCTGGGGGCCCCCTCACTATTAATATCACACAGTATCTGTTTCATAGCAGACACCATACACCATAATACAGTAATATAACAGTGTGATGGGTTTTGAAGAATTGTGAACAATAACTCAATTTTCCTCTGGTCTATGAATAAGTGATGTACTGTCTATAAATCTGAAGGCTATCTGCATGTTAGCAAACATGTATATTGCTTCGATATAGAGTTGCTTTATGGGGTTGTGTACTTTAGAAAGTCGATTGCTCAAAGTAAAAGGGTTGTCTATTTAGAAATCTTGTTTCCATATAAAGATCTTTATTAGGGAATTTTAAGTTGATAGACATAGTACCTTATTCAGGATTAAAAATCCCTTCAAGAAACCTAACCCTTGAATTTAATTATGTAAAATATCCAGTATTTGGGTGAAACTTGTGGTCACGTATTGTGAGGCCTTAACATGATAGGAAGAGTCAGCTTGTTATAAAATCAATCTAGAGGTTTATTAATATCTTGAAAGAAATCATAGTAACAGGGAAAACGTCCAGAATAACAGAAAGGTCAGTCAATGTCTCATTAGCTTACATCATCAGAGAAGTTACGTTTCTTCATCAGGATACCTTGTAGAGTTACAGCTTGGACATCTGGTTGATGGACTTGCGGGCTGGTCACGACGTATCCTCCATGAATGACCACCACCCAGGACCACCCGCAATGGCCCTCACAATGGCCTAGACATGTGTATCTGTCACTCATTTAGGTTCATGAGAGGGGGTGTTGTCTTCCGTCTTGTTTCTATGTAAGGACATTTCTAAAATGGTGTACTCTAACCGCACCCATGTACCAAAATATAGAAGAGTGAATTCAGCAGAGTGTTAACTCCATGTATGCTAGAGGATATTGTAATATCTTAATATTTAACAAACTAACATGTCTAGCAGATGTTATGGCCACCAAGAAAAACATTTAATCAGCAAGGAACATTCTCGAAATAATGCTTGTCCCTGTTTGTTCACTAAATAAATTACAGATAGAATGTCCAACTGGAGAGGTTGAAAATGGCGCAGTGTTAGGTGTAGTGTCCTGAGCTCTTTCAAATTTGTTGGCATGGACACCTATTCATACGACCATCTCCCAGGACCTAGAGACAGACTTGCCAACCCACTAGCTTGGCAAGGTTCACACTAGGGCTTGGGTTTCTGTTTTTTGGGTCCACTTCGGGATCTGAAAAACAGAAACCCAATCCTCTTAAAAAGCGGTTACCCACAGAATCCCGCGGTCTCTATAGACTATAATGGGGTCTGCCAGGTTTGCGCCTGAAAAAAAAAAAGGTACACATGATAACAGTGCAACATATATCCTATTAATATTATAAATGTGAAATGTTTGTGGGTTTGGATGTTTGGATGTTTGGCGGTCAATCACACAAAACCCGCTCCATCGATTTGGCTAAAATTTTCCACAAGCATAGTTAATACACCCGATTGCGCAATAGGCTACTTTTCAACACAATAACCCACATACGTTTTCCACAGGACCCCCACAAAAAACAAACTGACATCACCATCTCTGCAATCTCACACACTTTGGACCATAGCAAGCCCCTAAATTTCACATTACCCTCTACAGCCTAGCCCCTAACCCCACACACTCACATTCACCTATACTTTCCCACTTTCACCCTCACCTTCACCATACTGCAGGAGGCTACCTCTGTCACTCTCTGGATCAGCCATCTTTGCCGACCCCCACCGCTGGGAGGATCCGTGGTACCGCCCACCACACTACTACACTATCTTGACAGGAGCATGCGCACTTTGCACACATAAAGAACGTCTTTCCCGCACGCCACCATTTTGCACCTACAGCTTAGGCCGCAGCACCCGAAAGACTGGCTCCAGGCCGCAACACTACCCGACGCCGCTTTCACCTCCCTGCTGTTTCCTCTGCAGGATACATCCACCAGTCCAACACTGGTAAGTTCACATACCATTCTTCCACTACCAGGACCTCTGGCCTCTCTACTCCACTGTACCAACACCATACGCTCCATAATAACCTAACCCCTCTCCCGCAATGCCCTATCGTTCCACTTCTCCTCCCCAAACACACCTCCCAGTCATTTGTACCTCACTTCACCCCCCTTGCTGCATACCACCGGTCACTTCACTTACACTGCCTCTGCTCCCTGCCTTATCTATTCCGCCACCTTCTCTACCGGTTACTATAGCAGCTGCTACCTCTCCCACGCCTCCCACTCAGCTGACTGTGTCCAGGCTGCTGCAGGCTATGCTACGTAGCCTGCAATAGCACTGGCACTATTATGCAATACATAGCAATACATTAGGATTGCAATGTATTGCATTCTTTAGGACACCCCCTCCTGTTCTACAACCGTATTGTTTTGCAAGCTGCTGGATGCAGCCTGCAAAACTCATTACCATTAAAATAAAAATAAATAAATAAATAAATAAAAAATGTGAAACACACACATTACCGAAGTATATTAACTTGAAAGACCTCAGTCCCAAACACTCTATGTACACTTTTGGAAAACAACGTATAGCAGCTCAAATAAAAACTACTGTAAACAAAAAAGCCTCACGTATTCTCTCAATTACCCAACATTCATATCCCATACCTTTTACACACTAATAAAATTTCACCCGCAACTCTATTTACACACTTCTACAATCACCGCAGACGAAGTCGCGGGTAGCAGCTAGTATATATATATATATATATATATATATATATATATGTTACATATATACATAATACAAATATTCTATAATATTTGTATTATGTATATATGCAGTCTTCCCTATGGCAGGATCACCCCACACTCGGGAACAAACACCAGACATTTCATCTTCGATTCAGTTTCTTCCCATCCATCAGAAAAAAAACACATCTGCTTATTGTCTGAAAAGTGATTTTATAGAGAGTTAGACAACCAGTTGAGTAATCTCTTGATACTTCTGCCCAATAGGTGGTTTAAGAAACTTAACCCTTCTGTGCTACCTGAAGGACATTCAGGAAAAGTTAATTTTGAGACTAAGTCTATATGGTGGAAAATGAATCAACCACAGATTCGGGGGCTGGAATACGCTCCCACGTGCTTGACAGATTTCTGTGTGCCAATAACCAATAGTAAGAAGATCTGGGATACGATACTTGTTTTTATGTAACTAGGGATTTATTTATACTGGAATTACATCCATATGTCTCCATAGCACAGAAAAACTGAGCATAGTCAAATAGGTATCTCCTGCATTGTTTACAGGGTTCAGCTTCCTGCTATACAACTTCCACACTAACCCCTCTCACCTCTTTCCCTCTCTCCTCTCTCTGTCCATACACCCCCTCCCTGTCTCTCTAGTTGTCTCGCCCTTCCCTACCTACTCAGCCCAAACCCCCAAGCCCATTATATACTTACCTTCCATGCTTCTTCCTGTGGGACGGCCTTTCCTTCTTTACTGATTTTGCAGGTGTATGCTCTTCTCCCAGCACTGCTCTGGTCTCTGCGCAGTAGAGGTGGATTATCGACAGTGCACAGAGCAGCGCTTGGAGAAGAGGGCACAGAATCAGTAAAGAAGGAAGAGCTGTCTTGCAGGAGGAAGTGATGATCCGTTTCTGGAAATTGGGAAACAGATCATCACCAGATAATCAGAAAATGTCCCATGTCACATGATCACCCCAGGGATATGGGTAAATATACATTTTTGAATAATTATGTTATGTAGAAAGTTGGAGGGGGAGTGTGTTTAGATTAGTGTAGGGATTTCCAATTATCCCAGACAACCCCTTTAAGAATAGTCTTAACTTTATTATAATATAATCAGGATTGATCTAAGATTTGAGCATATTCCTCTTGGAATTCGGCCTAGTTTGTAGTATTCCATCAAGGTGCAGTAGAGGTGATGGGGCATTAATCTATTACACAGTCCAGTCACATTAAAGTCACATTAATGTCACTTGTCAAAATCCAGAATAATCACTTTTCGCAGAGCGGACCGCTGCAAGATGTGCAGGAAGAGAGGGGATGTTGTTATGATGTTCACTGGGATGTTGAGCCATGCCGACTCCAGTGCCATGATCAGATGCGCTAGGTTATGTAGTTGAGCATGAGCATCCATGGCATGAACAACCCGATCAAGGTGGTCCCACAGATTCTTGATTGGGTTCAAGTCTGGGGAATTTGCTGGCCAAGGGAGTACAGTAAACTCATCCTGGTGCTCCTCAAACCACACACGTACACTGCGAGCTTTATGACACGTCGCATTGTCCTGCTGGTAGATGCCATCATCCTGAGGAAAAACATTTCGCATGTAGGGGTGAACATGGCCCGCAAGGATAGATGCATACTTGTGTTGATCCATCATGCCTTCCACAATGATGAGTACACCCAGATGGCTGATGACATGTGCCTTCTGCGATTGGTTATTTAACATTGACATCAAAAGTAGGCAGTGGTCACATTAATGTGACTGGACTGTGTATAATCCCTTTCCACATCCTGAGTCCACAGTTTAGGTCCACTGATCTGTAGAAAGTTTTGGATAAACTGACTTTATAGCAAATGTCTTGTGCTGTATTGTTATTGTAAGTAAAGGTATTCCGTATGGGTTAGTGTCCTGGTGCCAGGAAACCGTGACAACTGTGTATATCTAATATTATACTGCTCTCCTGTGTTTTATGATTGGTGGGTGCCAGCATGAGAGCCTGTTCCAGTGTGAGGGCAATTAGGGATTTATTTATATAGGAATTATATCCATACTAGCAGTTACCCACGACTTCATCTGCGGGTTGGCGGTGGTGCTGAACCGCTTATATTTATTGTTCTCCCATGTCTGCCCCCGGTTTCTTGGCCCCCCTATCTCTGCCTACAGTTTTTTGTCCCCCCATCTCTGCCCCCAGTTTCATGTCCTTCCCTTCATCTGCCCCCAGATTCTTTTCCCCCTATCTCTGCCCCCAGTTTCTTGTCCCCCCATCTCTGCCCCCAGTTTCTTGTCCCTCCCTTCATCTGACCCCAGTTTCTTGTCCCCCTATCTCTGCCAGTTTCTTGTCCCCCCTTTCAACGGCCCCCAGTTTCTTGTCCCCCATCTCTGCCCCCCATTTGTTGTCCCCCCAACTCTGCCTCCAGTTGCTTGTCCCCCCATCTCTGCCCCCAGTTTCTTGTTCCCCCTCATCTCTGCCCCCAGTTTGTTGCCCCCCTATCTCTGCCTCCAGTTTGTTGTCCCCCCCCCCTATCACTGCCCCCGGTTTGTTGTCCCCCCATCTCTGCCTCCAGGTGCTTGTTCCCCCATCTCTGCCCCCAGTTTCTTGTCCCCCCTTCATCTGCCACCAGTTTCTTGTCCCCCCATCTCTGCTCCCATCCTCATGCCCCCCCCCCACATCGTCCCCAGTGTAGTCGGACTTACCTTGCCATGCTCCACCGCTGCTCTCTCCGCTCGCTTGCTGCACATCAGTGTCAGGCGGCTGGCTGCGTGTGGCGTATAGGAGGTAGAGCGAGGGCATCAGGTTGCTATGACAGCCCCCCTGGCCTGTCAGGCATGCGCTCATATTGCAGCCTAGGCAGGTAAACTGCAATCCAGGCGCCGGTATCATACAGTGCATTGCCGAATACCGAAGCCTGTATTGCAGGGTGCCTGCCATACGCAGCCAGCCGCCGGACACCTATGTGCAGCGAGCGAGCGGAGAGAGCGTCGGTGGAGCGTGGCAAGGTGAGTCTAACTACACTGGGGCCAAAGAAGGGGGGGGACATGAAGCTGGGGAATGTGGTTTTGGTGATCTCCCCAAAATCCATTCAGCCGTTTGGCTGTGATTGAGGAACAAACATCCAAACACACAAACCCACAAACTCACAATACTCACAAACTTTCACCTTTATAATATTAATAGGATGTCTCAGCGTCATAGAAAAACAAAGTAAAGTCACATTGATCCCTATAAGTACAACATATTATATTAGTTCCTCAAACATTGTAGTCTGATTGACTTTCCTCAATGGGTATCAGAAACAGAAGTAATTCTGTGGATAAGCATTGTATATATGTTAGACACTGGACCTTAGAAAAGGCCCTATTTACTTACCGATCCCAGTTCCTGCTTGTGGCCCTTATCACGTCAGTATGAGATGCAAGGGGCCCCCTGAAGGGCAGAAGGGGAAGCAGAGGCAGCCGTGAGCATGAGCTGGGATGGGTAAGTAAGGTCGCGGCAAGAGTGTGGCAGTTGTGTTTGGACAGAATACATCCGAATTGAAGCCGCTATTATTATAATCTGGGAACTTTTCAGACCCCAGAGTATAATAATCAGGGGCTCAGGGGAGGTGACAACATAAAAACCAGTGTTACTTGCCTCTTCTGGGCTCGGGCATGACTCCATGCTGTCTTCAGGAGTCTGTAGTGATGTCATAGATGCCATGTGGTTCAGGCTGTGTCACAACGCATAATGACACCGGAGTAACCTATAATCTATAATGCTTGAGCGCAGGAGAGGTGAGTACTACTGGTTTTTATGTTTGCTCATCTTCCCTGGATCTCTGATCATTATACTTTAGGGACTGAAATTTTTGCAATATGTGCAACAAACACCATAGGGGCCAATATGGAATCTAATACTGTGCAGAGGGGCCACTGTGGGGCATTCTATTATATGGAGGCTGCTATGGGACATTATTCTGTGCAGAGGGCCCACTATGATACATTTTATATTGTGGAGGGGCCGCTATGGCACATTATACTGTGTGAAGAGGCCACTATGTAACATTACAACTGTGTACAGGGCTGCTATGAAACCTTACACTGTGTGAAGGGGCCACTATAGGACATTATACTGTAAAGAGGGGCCGCTATGGGATACTATACTATCTGAAGGCCACTTTGGGACATATAGTGAACAAATGGGTTGTTATACCATGTGGAGGCCAGAAAAGAGGGCACTATGCCATATAGGGATGGGGTCAACAATTTGCTATGAAACATAGTCTTTGCTAGTTATGCCCCTGAATAAACCTTTTTTTTTATTGCAATTGGGTAATGCCAACTATCTGTATTCTCTAGATGTACATGTGTATTGCTGTTTACTTTACCTACCTATTAATAAAAAGAATGTTGGGGCACATTCATATTTAATCAGTGAGGAATTAGTAACACGTCACTGAGGTTAGTTAGGATGTTATTGAAATTGTGGGAGATAAAGCAATAGTAGCTTGATTTAGTATTAATAATGATTTACAAAATAATATAAAATAAAATGTAAATAGATGGGAATGAGCTAACGTCTGGCATCATACTGTTCAATGGAACTGCAATGTCTAATATCAATTCCAATGACCAAATTACTTGTAAATCTATAAAGAAATAATATAGTCCGTACTATGAAGGGAATAGTGGAATGTCTACATGCACATGACCAAGGGCGTAACTACCATAGAGGCAGCGGAGGCGGCTGCCACAGGACCCAGGCCATTAGGGGGCCCGGTGACAGCCGCTACCGCTGCGTTTTTTTTTTTTTTAATAAGCCGTTACGGGCCCTATTTACTTGCCGATCCTGGCTGGGCCGGGATCGGTAAGTGACACCGCGGGCCCCACAAATACTATCATTATACTCGGGGGTCTTTGCAGACCCCCGAGTATAATGATCGGCGGACCGGGAGAGGTAAGGGAATGTAAAAAATACTGTTACTTACCTCTCCACGATCCTGCCAGGCCTCCTTCATACTTGTCTGACGTCACTGACGTCACATGAACCCGGCCTGCTTCCCGGGTCATGTGACGTCCGACGTCATTAAAGAAGGACGAGAGCAGTGGCCGACAGCATATGAGCCAGGGAACAGGTAAGCAACTGGTTTTTTTTATGTTTTTGGGGTTTTTTTTCTGAAAAGACCCCAGAGTATAATAATTGTTTATGGGTGTCCACAGTGGGACATAATACTGTGTGCAGGGGCCACTGTGGGGGATAATACTGTGTGCAGGGGCCACTATGGGGGATAATACTGTGTGCAGGGGCCACTCTGGGGGATAATACTGTGTGCAGGGGACACTCTGGGGGATAATACTGTGTGCAGGGGACACTATGGGGGATAATACTGTGTGCAGGGGACACTATTGGGGATAATACTGTGTGCAGGGGCCACTATTGGGGTTAATACTGTGTGCAGGGGACACTATTGGGGATAATACTGTGTGCAGGGGCCACTATGGGGGATAATACTGTGTGCAGGGGCCACTATGGGGGATAATACTGTGTGCAGGGGCCACTATGGGGGATAATACTGTGTGCAGGGGCCACTATGGGAGATAATACTGTGTGCAGATGCCACTAATGGACATAATACTGTGCAGGGGCCAGTAATGGACATAATACTGTGTGCAGGGGCCACTAATGGACATAATACTGTGTGCAGAGCTTACTAAGGGACATAATAGAGTGCGGAGGAGGGGGTCGGTCGAGGTCTTCGGCGTCGGTTGGGGGGGGGGGCGCCATTCCTAGTTACGCCACTGCACACGACCATAGTGGTTTTTACTCTGTTCACAAAATCTGTGAGTCTGTGCTACAAATACAGACAGGGATAACATTTGCTCCATAATTCGTGGATAGTTTCTAGGGCCCGGACACTGATCAGTAAAAACTATGGATTTGCGTATTGGGGCCATAGAAATGAAAGGTTCCATATACAACCTGCAATTGTGGACAAAATGTAAAAAGAAAAACAACTACATTCTTGTGCATGAGGAATTAGTATCAGTATTCTTACTAACCTCGGTGACTTTTACCATGAAAGCTATAGTAAGGAGACATAAAAGAATAGTTATTTAAACAAAATATTTTAGTTTTTAGCTGTTTTCTTCTATCTTTTTCCTAAATAGAGAATCTATTATAAAGGTGCACATGACATGACATGAATGCATATATACTGTAGGTGCATTATATGAAACTAAGAAAGAGAGAAACTAAACATTTTTAAATTGGAACTAGTTTTGTACTATATTTTTACAGTTCATTTTTCCCAATTCTTCCCTTTTCTATTACACATGATGCTGTTGACCTTTTTTGGTTGTATCTCTTCTTTGGAGAGGACTTGCATAGAGTCTAAATACTAAGGAATAAGAATGGGCCTCCTGAAAGTATAAAGTCACCTAGAGGTTGTTAAGAGACATTTTGGATCTGGCAGACACTTGAAGTGTTGACATGACATGACAAAGTTTGTAAATTTTTTACATTTTGTTTTAATAGCTCTTTATTACTTTTCACAATACCAGCAAGGTTTGACAGCGGGGACACAGTGCATCACAAAATTTGATAATACCAAGCCTAAACCACAAGAGCTTGGCTTTCTTAAAGGGGACGTTGTTACTATAATCAACAAATGCCAGGTAAATGTATTTCCCATTGTTGTGTCTTATGGCACAAATTTATCAGGGATAGTTCAAGAAAATCAAGTAATTCAGCTCTTCAAATTAAAATTTTTCTTCAAGGACCATACATTTGGAATGTAATGGCCATATTGTTCACTCCATGATAATTACGGATTACTTTATTTTTTTACACAATAAAAATACTACTGACGCTAGGTTCACACCTGCGTTCTTCTTTCCGTTCTGTGCTTTCCGTCTTCTGCATGCCAGAAGACGGAAAGCACAGACCGGGTCCGGCCGTGAGCGGCGGTGAGCGTTTTATGCTCTCTGCCGCAAAACCGGATTTTTTTATCCGGACACAGAGTACTGCATGTCCGACTCTGTGTCCGGATTATAAAACCCGGTTTCGCGGCGGAGAGCGCAAAACGCTCACCGCCGCTCACGGCCGGACATCTCTCTCACACATTCAAATGAATGGGTGAGAGACTCCTGCAGGTTTCCGTCTCCTGCCTCTGTTTTAGGCAGGAAACGGAAACCTGCAGTACGGAGAGGGCGACGCAGATGTGAACGAGCCCTGAGCTGGAAGATACTTTGTGTACTGGAGAAATGGTACCAGAGTTACAGATATACACATTGAGCACCTTTTAACTCTCATTTTGCTGAATCCGCCTCAAAATCAGCCTCCAAAAAAAGTCTCCCAATAGAGTTCTATTGGGAGGCTTTTTTTGGAGGCTGATTTTGAGGCGGATTCAGCGTCAAAATCAGCGCCAAAAATTCCGTGTGCACTGATGAACCGGTCTTTCAGAGTGATGAAATGTCATTTTCCTTTAGATGTGGTTTTGGGTTAGGTAGATCTCTGCATAGGAGTATTATAGGGGAAACACTGAGTGACATGGAGACACATTAAATAGTTGCAATGCAGATATGTTATTAAAGATAACTGTATAAAGAACTGTCTCTTAAATCTGAGCAGGTATTACCATATTTTGTGGTGTAATAAATTGCTTTCATTTACATTTTCTCTTGCAACATATTCCAACTCTATATTCTTTTCACCTAAGGAGAGAGGCTGGTATACAGCCCAGCACCATTCAAGTGGGTTAAAAGGTCTGATCTCTGCAAATGCAGTGCGTGAGCGGCCGCCTATTAAAGTTGACCAGAGACATAGTTTGATGCCGTAAGTTATTTGTTATTTCAAAGTTAAATATGGATATTCTATTAACATTATAATCTTATATGTTCACAGGGCCTATTTGTTCTATGTCGCCTATTTTTTAATCTGCTGCTGACTACTCATTGACTTTAAAATGTTATATATTTCATTGGTTTTAATTATTAAAATGCTGATATTTTCTCACTTATAAGTACTTGATATATGAAATAAGGCTTCTCCAAGGTTACTGAACATTTTATATGTATGAATGCCTTTGTCATACAAATGTAATAGTAATCTGAAGAATCTCTAACTTCTCTTTCAATTGCAGTTGGTTCCATGGGTCTATATCTGGGCATCAGGCTGTCCAAGAGCTTCACTCCAAAGAAGGTGGCTTATTTCTGGTACGAGAGTCAATAAGGCATCCTGGAGACTATGTACTTTGTGTTTCTCACAAAGGCAAAGTTATACAGTACCGGATTTGTTACCAAGATACAAAATTAAGCATTGACCTCAAGCAAAAATTCTGCAACCTTATAGATATGATTGAGGTAATATACAGCATATTACAGGAGCAGCATTTATTTGTACACTAGACCTCATTGTATAGTGCACCAATATAGAGGAATCTCTCTGATTGTCATTAAAGGGAGTCTATCATTAGAAAAAATCACATTTTAAACTAATGGCACATTGGAATAACCTTTAAAAAAGGCTATTCTCCTCCTACCTTCCATTCTCTACTTTTCCCCGCCCCATAAAAATCTGTTTATTGTGATATGCAAATTACGCTTACTGAGGGCATTCCCCCTGTGCTCCGAGCATCCCTGCATCATAACCTCTCACCTCCCCTTAATCAATTCTGTTCACATCCCTCTTCATGGTCTCCTGATCTTCTGCCTTGCATAGGCATCCGACATTGTGCTATACACTGACTGCCCATGCCCCACCACCATTTAGTGGTGGTCTCCTAACTGCTCAATTAACCGATGAGGCCAATCTCCAGCTTTAGGAAGGGACCTGGGATGTCACAGGTTGTGATGTCACGTGTTCTTCGTTGAGGCCAATGACTGACCTCATCAATCACGTGCGGAGGGGACTTCTGCTGGAAGACACTAACTGACCGGTAATACCAGACTGCGCTGGGAGTCTCCCGGGACAAGTGAGTATGATTTGTTTTTATTTTTTCTCCTCTCCAGCCTTTTTAAAAAATTTCATTTTTGCCCAGATAACCCCTTTAACTTCGGCTGTGTTTGCCTTAGAGATCTCTTGAAATTGGATAGATAGATTTCTAGTAGCCCTAAGAGTGTTCTACACTATGTTTGAAGCCATTTTAAGGTGTAGTATGTGCAAAACGATACAAATTTTGGACTTGAGCCACCCAAAATTAAACATCTATATCTATATTTGAGTGGGTTTGCTTTGCAGCTGCCTGCACAGAAAGTGGTAACAATGTCACTGTGCAGAAGGAAACAATAAAAGGAGATTGAGTGCTACTACTGTGACACCTTCATTTTCAAGATTAATTGGGGACCCCTATTGATAGTAAAGCAATGACATACTGTATGTTAGAAAAATACCATAACTTTTTTACAGTAGGTTCACACCTGTGTTCAAGTTTTTGTTTGTGGAGTTCACTTGGGGAATCCTAATATGCATAAATAAGTGGTTACCCACAGAAACCCGCAGACCTCATAGACTATAATGGGGTCTGGTGGTTTTCCACCTGATATCTACCTGAAAAAATAAAGAGAGAAAAGTCCTACTTGCAGGACTTTTCTCTGCACATTTTAAAAGCGGATTGAGGAACAGAATCCCCAATCGAAAATCAGATGCAGATGTGAACCTAGTCTGCGATGAGTATACATCTTTAGTATACATATAGGGAAAACTTGTATGCATAAAATCATTTAAATGGGTGTTCATTAGAGATGAGCGAACAGTGAAATGTTCGAAGTTCGAAGTTCCATTTAGAGTAGCTGCTCAATACTCGACTGTTCGATCGAACATCGAACCCCATTATAGTCTATGGGGAAAAAATACTTGTTTAGGGGGAAACCAATATTCGACTCAGGAGGGTAACTAAGTCCACTATGACACCTCAGCAAATGATGACAACACCTCTGGAATGCAACTGGGACAGCAGGGGAATCATGCCTGGGGGAATCTAACACGCCCAAGTCACAGTTTTACCCCAACATCACAGCCTATCAACTACATACTTTCCACACTCAAAAAAACCACTATGAAAGTGGAAAAATACCTGGAAACCTTCTTTCCTCCCCAATTGGATGGACAGAAACCCAAATTTTACTCTAATGAAACCTTAACAAGCACCTCTTTAAATCACGTTGCTCATGACAACCACAGATGGAATAGGCAATAGGAAATCCAACAGTATCCACCATTAACTGTCATTGTGGATGTGTGAGAGATGTGGTTAGACCATCCAAAATTCACTTTTCTGGCCCTTAACGTGAGCCCTTCCAAATTAAGTTAGAGGCCCATAAGCTGAGCTACCAGCAGAGATTGAGGCCCTTTAGGTGACTTCAGCCTCATACCAGCAGAGTTTTAGGCCCTTTAACTTAGTTGAGCCTTGCACCAGCAGTGTTTTTGGCCCTTAGGGTTAGTTGAGCCTTGCACCAGCAATGTTTTTGGCCCTTGGAGTGAGTTGAGCCTCTAACCAGCAGAGTTTGGTGAAATCAGAGTGGATTCAGCCTCTAACCAGCAGAGTTTGGTGAAATCAGGGTGGATTCAGCCTCTAACCAGCAGAGTTTGGGGAAATCAGGATGGATTCCGCCTCTAACCAGCAGAGTTTGGTGAAATCAGGGTGGATTCAGCCTCTAACCAGCAGAGTTTGGGGAAATCAGGATGGATTCCGCCTCTAACCAGCAGAGTTTGGTGAAATCAGGGTGGATTCAGCCTCTAACCAGTAGAGTTTGGTGAAATCAGGGTGGATTCAGCCTCTAACCAGCAGAGTTTGGTGAAATCAGGGTGGATTCAGCCTCTAACCAGCAGAGTTTGGGGAAATCAGGGTGGATTCAGCCTCTAACCAGAAGAGTTTGGGGAAATCAGGGTGGATTCAGCCTCTAACCAGCAGTGTTTGGGGAAATCAGGGTGGATTCAGCCTCTAACCACCAGAGTTTGGTGAAATCAGGGTGGATTCAGCCTCTAACCAGCAGAGTTTGTGGAAATCAGGGTGGATTCAGCCTCTAATCAGCAGAGTTTGGTGAAATCAGGGTGGATTCAGCCTCCAACCAGCAGTGTTTGGTGAAATCGGGATGGATTCAGCCTCTAACCAGCAGAGTTTGGGGAAATCGGGGTGGATTCAGCCTCTAACCAGCAGAGTTTGAGGAAATCAGGGTGGATTCAGCCTCTAACCAGCAGAGTTTGGGGAAATCAGGGTAGATTCAGCCTCTAACCAGCAGAGTTTGGGGAAATCAGGGTAGATTCAGCCTCTAACCAGTAGAGTTTGGGGAAATCAGGGTGGATTCAGCCTCTAACCAGAAGAGTTTGGGGAAATCAGGGTGGATTGAGCCTAGAAGGTTCAGAATTGTGCAACGCAGATGGTGGAGGAATATGAGGAGGAATTGTAGAAGTTGAGCGCAGACATGACAATTCATGTTGGGGTGCTTGACACTGGTGGGCTCGAAAATGATGGGTCTATCCAGTGGCTGTTCATTTTGATGAAAGTCAGCCAGTCGGCACTCTCAGCTGACAGCCGACTGCGCTTATCCGTGATGATACCACCGGCTGTGCTGAAGACTCTTTCAGATAGCATGCTGGCGGCAGGACAGGACAGCGCCTCCACGGCGTATAGGGCAAGATCAAGCCACAGGTCCAACTTCGACACCCAATACGTATAGGGCGCAGAGGGATCGGAGAGGACAGGGCTGTGGTATATTCCCACAACATGCGCCTATACTTTTCCCGCCTGGTGACACTAGACCCCTCAGTGACGGGAGTTTGGCGAGGGGGTGCCATTAACGTGTCCCAGAGCTTAGACAATGTACCCCTTGTGGGTGTGGACTGGACGGCACTTGTTCGCCTCATGGAGGAACTGTCCTCTCTGCCGCCAACGACATTTGATGGAAACATCTCTATCATGTTCTGCACCAATTGCTTGTGGCAATCCTTAATGTAATTGGCTCTCCCCTCTACCAGAATAAAAGACGACATGTTATTTTTATACCGGGGGTCAAGGATTGCAAATATCCAGTATTGGTTGCTCTCCATTATTTTGACTATGCGCTTGTCACTTGAAAAGCACCCCAACATGAAGTCATCCATGTGTGCCAGAGTCTTGGATATAAATCTTGAAGCAGCCATACCAAAGCTTAGTATCATCCTCATTAAACAAAATGCTGCTCTTAAAATCCTGAGAGATTCTTTTTTCAAGATCTTGCTATTTGTCCAAGACTAATTCCCTTAGAACAGGGGGCTCAAACTCGTGGCCCGCGGGCCAACTGCGGCCATAGGGACAATAGTGTGCGGCCCCCAGCTGACGCCAGGTGTTTAACTATGGCGGCTGCCCGGGGGTCGGGCGGCCTCCATAGCTGCCCGCACCGATCAGAGACATTAACCCCTCCGGCGCATCGGTGAAAGCTGACCGAAGCGCCATTTTCCTGGCGGCGCATGGGCACTGCTATTTTGGCCATCACTGCCGGCGTCTGGAGCATGCTCCAGGACCGACGTCACGTTGTTGACATGACAGCCAGGAGCCTTGTAAAGGCTCCCTGGCCTGTCTGCAGTGATTTTCTGCATAGAGCAGCCTGCAAAAGAAATGACGATTTTTTGCAATGTATTGCAATGCATTAGCATTGTAATGCATTGCATTAGTGATCAGACCCCTTGGGGTTCAAGACGTCTTGGGGTCTAATAAATGCAAGAAAAAAATGTAAAAAGTATTAAAAATTCAAATCACCCCCCTTTCCCTAGAACACATATAAAAGTAGTTAAATACTGTGAAACACCTACACATTAGGTATCCCTGTCCGAAAACGCCTGCTCTACAAATCTATAAAAATATTTTTCCTGTACGGTAAACGCCATAGCGGGAAAAAAAGTCAAAAGTGCTAAACCTCCATTTTTTTCACTGTTTTGCCTCTGATAAAAATTTGAATAAAAAATGATCAAAGCAATACCAAATCCCCAAAATGGTATAAAAGTTACGGGTGTCAGAATATGGCGACTTTAAGAAAAAAAAAATTTGGCACAGTTTTGGATTTTTGTTAAGGGGTTAAAATTAGAGATGTGCGAACACTGTTCGGATCAGCCGATCCGAACAGCACGCACCCATAGAAATGAATGGAAGCACCTGTGACGCCGGCAAAGTCAGCGTCCATTCATTTCTATGGGTGCGTGCTGTTCGGATCGGCTGATCCGAACAGTGTTCGCTCATCACTAGTTAAAATGTAAACAAAACCATATAAATTTGGTATCTCCGGGTTGCTAATCTTAAAACATATCTACTGATATTGATAACATTGGAATGTTTTTGTAAGAGCTTTTCTTGTGAAAAACCTGATGTGGCCCAACCTCACCCAGACTCTACCTCCAGCGGCCCCCGGGTAAATTAAGTTTCAGACCCATGCTTTAGGCTGCGTTAACACGGAGCAACGCGTCGCTCATTCTGAGTGAGCACAGTAAGACAGAATCCCATTGACTTCAATGGGTTCGGTCATACACGCGCTACCAATTGAACTCAATGGGAGGCTTTTTTACCTATTGCTTTCAATGTGATACGCGCGTCATCAACAGGAGGCATTATCTCTTGAATTTAA